>NC_083360.1:79543917-79846947 GCF_030254825.1 Meriones unguiculatus
GGTGCACGTACATAAATACACACATACACACACATACATACATAAACACACACACATACACACCTTGTTTTCATTCCTTCTGAGACAGATAGAGCTTTGCCTGGGGATGCTTTTTTGTCCCTGCAGACCCAGGCGGCTTCTACTTTGGGGCCCAGAGAGTCACAGGTTTCCCAGCAGGACAGAGTGACACATACATTCCTATATACATGAAGGCAAACACACACACACAGTAAAACTAAATCTTCTATTTTTTTTAGAAAAAAAAAAAAGATTATTATCTGAAAATTCTGTTACATTTAGTTTTCTAATGTAATTAAGCAGAATTAAATTGTCGGCTCTAGCTGCCTGGTGTAAGAAGGCCACTGAAAACTGTTGAAGAGACATCCTTGTAGATTTCTGGGACACCACAGCCTCCTCAAGTTTTGACTGTTGGCAGAAATTCTTGACAAGTGTTTCAGAAATGCTGTTCTCTGCTCTTGCAGCCACATTCTAGAAAAGCATTTTGTGGCCTGCCTAAGAGCATATCCCCAAAAGCCTCACATAATCCAGAGAGCATGGGCCCAGTCACCGAACAGGTTACTGCCTTCGCACAACCCTTGACAGTTGCATTCCCATCTTTTCCATAGAAGGAATATGTTGGGAGATGTTTAGTTTTGCAGGTCTGAGTTTTAACATCTGTTGAAATTCGCTTGCTCTTGGTGCAAGGATTACACAGCCCCACGGTAACATCTAAGCAGCTTCGGGCGGCAGCGGGCTCTCGGCTGCTGGCCACAGGTGCGCCTGTATCTGAGGGCAGACCTCCAGAAGGGTGAAGAATTAAAGGTCATTGCCCCTGAAGTGAAGCTTGGAACCTAGGGGAAGCTAGATGAAATCAACCCTAATTGGGGTTTCTGCTTCGATCGCCCCAACACCCATCTCTTCTCTGTAGTTGGGCTTAGTTATCCTTAGCCTGGTGGAAAGAGGCAAGCCAAGGAATGCTAAACCCCTTTTAAAAAAAAAATGAAAAAAGAAAGAAAGAAGAAAACACAATGGACAAATTTGGCTGTTTTAGTTTGCCCACACACGGCTGCCTTACTTGGCGTGTTCGTGTGCACTGGGAGGGGAGGTAGGCGGCTAGTAGGGAGAGCCAACACTTGGCTTCTTCCCTCTCCCTTTTAGGTGCTGATTGATGGTTACCTGCAGGATTGCCCTGAGGGGCTGGGCCGGACTGTGGCACTTGCTCTGCAGATCAGCTCCCCACCTTTTGCACCACTCTGGGGGGGGGGTTAGCCTGTGCTCAGGACTGCTGATCAAATTAATAGGGTTCTCTGGGATCTGGCTGCCTGTTCCCTGGGGTCCTCAGGAGATATGCCCATCTGGGTGAATGGAGGGGCTGACTGCATCAGCTGTTTCCTATCCAGCGGCACCCTGGATTTCTGACCAGTATTTGGCTGGGTCATCACACCTTCCCTTTGGCAGCTTCGGCTCAGGTGTATGGAACCATGGTTCCCTACAGGAAAACCACAGGATTCCTTTAATCATTTGTCGTTTTGTCTTTTTAAAAACAAACACAACCCCAAACTCCGCAGCTCTTTACTTTTAGTTCTTGGCCTTCCCAGTGGTTCCTTCCTCTTCCCTGTAGGCCTTCATCGTCCATGCCTTACAGTCACTAGCTTTTCAGTGTGCCGTTCTAAGCACACCCAGCCTTCCCCCTGGAGCCCCGCCCCTACGTCACTGTGGTGTGGCCGGGCTTCTCTGTTCAGTGTACAGAAGTGACAAAAGCCCATGAACCCGATCCTTCCCCTCCGCCCGAGGAACTACTTCAAAAATAGGCAGTAACTGGACCTCAGCCCATCCTTCCACAGTGGGATGGCTCAGCAGGGCACCACACCGAAGCCGGGCTGCCCAGGTGGCTCTGCGGGCACAGGTGTCTGCTCCTTACAAACGGTTGTTCTTAAAAAGGCGTGTGAGAGCACGTGCATGCATGCACGTGTGTGTGTGTGTGTGTGTGTGTGTGTGTGTATACGTGTGTACATGAATATGTGTTTGCACGTGTATAGGGTTAGGAGGACAGCTTCAAGAGTCTACTACCTCCTCCATCTACCTCTTGAGACAGCCTTTCTCATTGGTTCTCCAACTGGGCTAGGCTGGCCGGTGAGCCTCTGTGTCCACTTCCCGAGTGCTAGGATTACACATGCCTCCACACCTGGCATCTTTATGCGCATTCTGCGGATTAAGTTTAGGTCTTTGTGCTCGAAGGGCGAGTGCTTTACTGAGCTCCTGAGCAGCACCTCACATTGGTTACAAGTGCTGACCTAACAAAGAATTTTAATAAAATACAGGAGCTCAGCATTTTCCACCCTCCAGGGTTGTAGAAGACATCCCATTTAACACAGGGGCTCTAGCACACTTTTAAAAGCTTGTTTTTCATTATGCGTAGGCGTGCGTGTCTGCACGTACCTGTGTGAGTGGGACTGCAGGTGTGGGAGGCCAAAGGCATCAGATTCCGTGGAGCTAGAGTTACAGAACGGTGAGAGTTGCCTCATGGGCTCTAGGAACTGAACTCTGGTCCTCTGGGAGAGCAGAAAGTGCTTTTCATTGCTGAATTATATCTCTATCGATAACAAAAAGTTTAATTAATTATTATTGTGTATGTGCGTGTGGAGGTCAGAGGACGGCCTTGTGGACTCCTCTGCTGCCTTACCAGCACTGGGCAGTGAGCAGCCTTCCCCACTGAGCCGTCTTGCTGGTCCTGATGCTAGCTCATTTTCAACATATTTTGTTTCACAGGAGCCACGGTGAGGAGTCCTACTCCACCCCAGACAATTTCCTCTGTTATTGATGTCTTAATTATAATAAAGTGTATAAATTTTGTTTCCTTAGAAACTGTGACCATTGATACTGTTTTGACTAATAACTTGCTATCTTTCTAATCACTGGTCTTTGGGACGTGATTCCAAGTTCCTCTGGTCATCTTAGTTATTTTCTCTGAATGTACACCATTACGATGGTGTCTTTGCTATGGTGTCTTTTAAAGTGTGGCTCCCTAGCCTGAGTCTAGGAGGATTCAGAAGTTCCTTAGCGCTCTCTTTCCTCTGAGAATCTGTGATAATAATAGGTTAAAATTTTTGGGAGGGTACTTAACACCACCTGGATCATAGACTACCTAGTGTATAATGACATTTCAACACTATGCAATCAGAATTGCTTACTCCCATATTATTGATAGGAAAGCAAATATAAAATTAACATTGAATAAGTTGCCTGAGATCACTGAGCTAATTAGGGTTAAAGTGGAGAACTGACGTCTTAATTGATTCCAAAGCTTGTGTTCTTATCTGACGAAGTGCTACACCCATAAACCCTCTCCCACACATTACTGTAAGTGTCTTAAAGGACAGGGGTCATAGCGTAGTCACCTCTGTGTCAGCACTGTTTAACCCAGAAGCCATCAAGAGATGGCAGTGTAAAGGTAACTTTTGTTTGCTCCATGTAATTGTCTTCCAGGCTTCTGACTGAATTGCTCTGCTTGCCCTCAAACTAACTCGAGCAGTCTGCTCTAATCTTCTGGCTCCTTCTCATTCTCTGGCTCGTTCTGTCTTTATCTGTGTCTAGTTTGTTCTCCCTCAACCCCTCTCTGTTAAATTCTCCTGGTAAAACTGCCTCTGAATTCCACAAACCGAACTGCCATGAACTCAGCTCCATTGCACTGCCTCTCAACTCACTGACTCAGCCAAACTGCCTGACCACAATTCAGAGGTCTGCACGCTGCTAAGGGCTGAGATTAATGTTGTGTACCCCCCCCCCACACACCTATGCTTTCCTTTACCTGCTACTTGCTCTTTACCAGGCGGGCCTTGCACTCAGAGATCTGCTTGCCTCTGTCTCCTGGTTTGATTAAAGGCGTGTCTGTGTTCCAGCCACATCACACAGAACTGGAAGGTCTTTGGAGGTGCTCTCTTGCCAGAGCAGCCGTGTTCTGGATAAAAATTCCTCTCCATGGCAGAACAGAAAGGGAGCACCTACCTGCTTTGTTCTGAAACGCTGCGTGTCTGTTAGCATGCTTGGCAAGCTCCCACAGTGGGCTGGGTGAAGACATGCTGTGGTGTCTGACTGGATTAGCTCTTGGCAGTGAGATTGTCTCTCAACACACTCTCACACCTGCACACACACATTTACTTGAAGTTAGTCAATTATGAGTCTGTTGAAAGCTGTATCTTCTCTCTGGAAAGTGCTATTATTCATAGCCATGGAAATCCACATGTAATTTCAAAGGGTTACAGGTCTCTTGTGGCTTACCCCTGATCTCAGTAGAGGATTGTAGACCAGGCTGAAACATGCTGTTGGTAGGCCAGAGCCACTCTGATTATGCCTTGGGGCATGCCTGAGTCTAGACCGAGTTCTGGGTTGCTGGTAAGATACCTCCGGTGGGCTCATGTCTATGAACACTTGGTCCCCTGAGCTTGTGATGCTGTTTTGGAAGGCTCTGGAGCCTGTCTAGAAAAGTAGGTCACCAGGAGTGGACCTTACAGTTTCTGGGGTATCCCACTTCCTGTCTGGTCTCTGCCACTGCCATTCCTTCTCCAGGATGACCTGTATCCCCAAATCATGAGCCAGTTCCCCATAAGTTGTGTCTTGTCCAGTATGTGGTCACAGCAATGGGAAAAGTGACAATGTGGTGACCCAAAGCCTCTGTACGTACCTCTTTTCTCCTCTCTTTTACTTTTTTGTTTGTTTTGTTTTTTGTTTTTGTTTTTTTTTTTCAAGGCAAGGTTTCTCTGTGTAGCCCTGGCTGTGCTGGATCTTGCCCTGTAGACCAGGCTGGCTTTGCACTCATACAGATCCGCCTGCCTTTGCCTCCCAAGTGCTGGGATTAAAGGTGTGTACCACCATGCTCTTGGATCTTTCTTTTACATTAAAATTTTTTTCCCTAAAGATTTATTTAGTTGTTTATTTAATGTAGATGAGTGTTCTATCTGCATGTATACCTGCATGCCAGAAGAGGGCATCAGGTCCTAGTATAGATGGTTGTGAGCCACCACGTGGTTGCTGGGAATTGAACTCGGTACAAGAAATGGTTTCACTGAGTAGCTCAGGCTGGCCTCAGGTTTACAGCCTTCCCCCTCAGCCTCCAGAGTGCTGACATTAAAAGCCTGCACCACCCATGCCTGCCTCAATGGTCCAGCGCATCTCCTGGAGAAGAGCTTTCATTATGGAGCGCCATGGACCACGCCTGTGTGTGGTGGGGATGGTATCTCGTCCGGGAGAGATAATGTAAATTGGGCTCCTTTTTGTTCTTTTTGAAAATGTCAGTCTTGAAGCACATCGTGTTTGCTGTAGAAGTTTTTATCACTCTCAGGTGCTCTCAGTTTGCCAAAGTTTTCTTGTAAGATTCTTTTGGGGGCCTGGGTATAATGGCACCCACCTGTAAACCCAGAACTCAGAAGGCAGAGGAAGAGGAGGCCTGGGGCTACACACATGAGAGCGTGTCAAATAAAATGAAGAAGATGAGAGATGGCTCAGGGTAGTTCCTGTGTGTTAACCGTGGGGACCCCTGCCTGGCAGCTCAGTGCCCGCTTACCAAGCTACATGTGTTCGCACCTGCTATCCTAGTGCGGGGACACAGACTGGAGGATCTCTGGCCAGCTGGTCTGGCTGAAGCGAGCTCCGGGTTTACCGGGTTTATACAATAAGACAGAACGAGCACTGAGGGGATATGTCTCAGCGGTTAAGAGCACTGGCTGGTCTTCCAGAAGTCCGGAGTTCAATTCCCCGCAACCACATGGCGGCTCACCACCATCTGTAATGGAATGTGATTCCCTCTTCTGCTGTGCATGAAAACAGTGTTCATATACATTAAATAGATAAATTGTTAAAAAAAATAGGATAAAATGAAATAAAATGGAGGGCAACTGAGGAAGACATCTGTTGTCCCCCCTCTGGCCTCCACGTGTGCATGTGTGCAGTGCCAACACATGCACACACATTCCCACCTGCACACACACATAACACACATTCACACCTGCACACACACATAACACACATTCAGTATTTCACACAGACACACCAGCTGCGCACGTACATGCACAAGCTCACGCCTGCGTACACACACTTGCACACGCGCATATGTGCACACACTGACTGAAGACAGAGGCAACTCTCTTGAGCCTCTGGACTCTTTTCTAGGCGCTGTGCTCTTGAGTTATTGTAGATTATGAACTGTTCCTTCCCCAACCTTATTTGTAATTGTTTTCTGTTAAACATCTGTTTCCACCTGAATTTCAGAATACTAGCTGAAGCCATTAAGGGTTATTGGCACCTGTGCTTGTGCCTGCATTCACTTCCCCACCCCCACTCCAGCCACACCTGCTCCGGCGGCTTTTCTGTCTTTCCCCAGCCAGCTACTGTGATTGCCCTCTCTTAGTTCTTAATTTGCTTTTATGTCCTGGACTTTGGATCTTCTATTATCCTGCCTGTTGAACTACTTTAAAAAAAAAAAAAAAAAATCCAAATTAGTGTTTGCTTCGCTGACTCTGGGAATTTTTGTAGCCTGAGCTAGAGTGAAAGCGGTGGCTTTTACAAGACTGTGTGAAGCTGGGGTGCTTCAGATTTTGAAATAAAATGTCAAATGTACAGACAAGCGGCACAAGGGTTTTCCTTCCCGGAAGTGCTGGACCACGCCACGGTGCGCACTCACGCCAGATACCATCATTGATTGCTTAGTGAGGGGTATGCTTTTAGAGGCCTTGCCATTGTGTGGGTATCACTGTACGCACACACACAGACTTGAGTGGTGTAGGCCAGTTACTGCAGAGGCCGTGCAAGGGATCCTTTTAGAAGGATAGAGATGTTCAGGGAGATACATTTGAGACTAACCATCCTGTCCTTTTGAAGCATTCGAATGCGTCCAGTTGCTAGTTCACAGACTCACAGTTTCCTGGCCCCTTCAGAGGGTGTTATCCCATTACTAGAATGACTTTTATATTTGGGCCGCAAATGGCTCCTCTGTTGTTTTGGAAAAGTTGTAGATTTAGAGTACAAAATTGCATGGAGAAGGAGAAGACTTGGTAGGTAGGTGTGCTGTTTTGCAAGCATGAGGGCCTGCTGGCCCCAGGGAACAGCAGTAAGGAAGCAGTATGCTTTACAGGAAACTGTCTCCTAAGCAGAGTGGTCAGTAGACTGCTTAAAAGAACGCTGTAGGGACTACATCGGTCAGTAAAGCCATCATTGACTATTAGCTGCATGTGCCATATACTGCATGGCCTATAATTACACAGTCTGCAATGGGTAAGAATAAAATGCCGGGCCAAGACCTTCAGTAGGCATGGCTAGATGATTAAGAGTTTATCAGCCAAAATAAGCTGTGGGCGTTTATTTTAAGGGAGTGACACAACCAGACATTTAGCTGCCAGAACCAAGTGACTTGGTTTCAGTTTTGCCCCCCAAGGAATTTGCATGGTGGACATCCTGACCCTGTTCCTGTCCTAGTCCCTGTTGTAAGGCTAGCAGGTCAGTGATGCAGCTAGCTCTAGGAATGTGATGGGAGTAAGAGTTTCCTGATTTCATGGGTTTATTGTTGTTACAAAGACACTTAAGAAACGCAATGCAGTGCAGTGGATCACTGTTTGCTATGAGCTCTGCCAGCCAGAATAAAATCCTAGCTACATCTCATGCCTTCTAAGCAAGTCATTTACATGTAGGCCTGACTTTAACATAGGTCCCCATCTTGAAACTACATTTCAACATCCAGCTGCTGCAGTTGTGAGGATTAATCAAAATACTGTCCATACAGTGCTAGGCTATAGTAAACAGCCAGCCTTTCCCCTTAGCTAACTGCTAAGACAAATGCCAAATATGTGTTTCTTTAGGCCAAGACAAGGTTCTCTTACCCCAAACGTGGAACCCAGGACTTGGGAGATAGGGTAGTCGATAAAATTTGCTATGCAGGTGTGAAATCCTGGACCAATCCCTAGCACACAGGTTTAAAAAATACACACACACACACACACACACACACACACACACACACACTCTTAAAGCCAGGCTTGGTGGCATTTGCTGATCATCCCAGCGCTGGGGCAATTGAGACAGGAAGATTCCTGAGGCTCACTGGCTAGCCAGCCTCGCTGAGCCCCAGATTCCAGGGAGAGACTCTGACTCAAAGTGGACCAAGTTTCAGGCCAATGAGGGGTTTTAGTGGGGCCGCAGAGGCACTTGCTGTGAAGCCTAATGCCCTGTGCTCCAGCCTCCACGCGGTGGGAGAGAAATAACTCCTACAGGTTGTCCTCTGATCTCCCCCACCCACGCTGTGGCGCTTCCCTCCCCAATAAGAGAAACCCTGTCTAAAATAAATAAGGTGGCTTTCCCCCAGGATGGCTCTGAAAGCGAAGAAGAAAGCCCCTTTCCCTCCCAGAGCCAAAGCAAAGGCCTTGAAATCCAAGAAGGTGTTGCTGAGAGCCGTCCACAGCCACAGAAGGAAGATGCAAACGCTACCCACAACCTGGCCGCTGCACTGCAGAGCGCGCCCAGGAGAGACAAGCTGAGCACTACAGCGGCACCATGTTCCCTCTGACCACCGAGTCAGCCACAGAGAAGGAGGAAACAACACCCCTGTGTACATCGCGGATGTCAAGGCTAGCAAGCACCAGATCAAACAGGCTGAGAATAAACTGCCGGTCGATGTGGCTAAAGGAGAGAGGAAGCTATTTGCTCGGCTGCCCCCTGATTGCCATGCTCTCTGAATGTTGAAGCCAAATTAGGATTATCTAAGCTGAGTCCAGCAGCTAGTTCTGAATACACATTGGGTTTTGTTTTGTTTTGTTTTTCAGCACAAAAAAGGGTGGAGGGGGCTGGAAAAATAGCTCAGCAAATTAGGACTATTTACTACTCTTGCAGAGGACCTGGGTTCCATTCTCAGCACCCTAAGGGTGCCTCAGGACTGTTTGTAACTCCAGTTCTAGAGCGTCTGACACCTCTTCTGGTCACCTGAGGCTCCCGAACATGTGGCACCCATGAACTCATGCAGGTGCACACATGTATGTGTGACGTGACAGAGGAAGATGTTTGACATTAACCTCTGGCCTCTATACATGCACTCACATGCACACCCACACACCTGCATGCTTGTACTCGCGCACCAAGAATTGCTGTTTGACTTGCTGCTGAGTTCCATTAAAACACATGCATGGCTGTGGAAGAGAGGAGACAGGATAGGAGCCTGCTATAGAGGGTTCTCTGAAAGGCTCCACCCGACGGGATCAAAGCAGATGCTGAGACTCACGGTCAAACTTTGGGCAGAGCGCAGGGAGTCTTATGGAAGAAGGAGGGAATAGAAGGACACAGAGGGGACTGGAGGCCCACAAGGAGACTAACAAAGCTAAAAATTCTGAGCCCAGGGTGGTCCTGCAGAGACTGATGCACCAACCAAGGCATGCATGGAGAAGACCTAGGCCCCCTGCTCAGATATAGCCAATTGGCAGCTTAGTCTCCATGTGGGTCCCTGAGTTTGGGGAGCAGGGGCTATCTCTGTCATGAACTCAGTTGGTTGCCTGCTCTTTGATCACTTGCCCCTGACAATGTGGCCTTACCAGGCCACAGAGGAAGAGGATCCAGGCAGTCTTGATGAGGCTTGATAAGCTATGGGCAGATTACAGAGGAGAACTCCCCTTTCAGTGGATTAGGGGAATGGGATGAGGGGAAAAAGGAGGAAGGGTGGGACTGAGAGGAATTGAGGGAGGGGGCTTCAATCAGGCTATATGATGAATAAGTTGTAAAAAAAATTAAAATTAAAAAAATATGCCATGAATTTTGGGTTGAAATCAGAAGAGAATGTCTCACAGTTTTTAAGATGGCCCTATGCATCCTTGTGCCATCTTGTACTATGTCCCAGTGTAAAGCAATGTTTTCAGCACTGATAGTTACGAGATCAGAGCACTCATGAACTCCTAAGAATGTTGTAGTCATGGCCTGCAGTATGAGATACTTAGTCAAGACTTAATTCAGTATAAAAAAAATGTGCACGCCCATCGCATTAGCATTCACATTTTCTTTCGTCTTTAGATTACATATATGTGTGTGTGTGTATCAAAAGAAGTTTTGAACATTGGAACACAATTTTTCATTGTTGGTGATGAGAAACTGACTTGTGTGCCAATTTTATATACCAGCATATCCAGTATTACATAAAAATTTCCTGGGTGAAAAGACTCGAGTGGAAAAAGTTTCAGCCTTGATTTAGATGTGAGTTCTACCCAGATTGCCTGTACAGACAGGCCTTCCACTGCTGTGACAAGATACCCTGAGAAAAACAGGAGAGCTTAGATTTGGCTCATGGTTTCAGAGAGTCTAGCCTGGTTTTGGCTGCCTTCTTGCTTCTGGGTGCAGGGTGAGTCACGGTAGAAGGGCATGATGGAGGAGGCCGCTCACCTCAGGGCAGCCAAGGAGCGGAGAGACAGAGAGGAAGGGACCAGGAAGGGACCAGGGGCAAGATGTACATTCCAAACGCTTGTCTCCACACTCGGATCCCACCTCTGCGTCTCACCAGCTCCAGACAGCCAAGCCAGCTGGGAACCAAGCCTTCAACACCTACACGAGCCTTTGAAACGATCCCACCTAGAGTCCTGGTAGGTCTCATTCTTGGAAGGTGATGTTCTGATTCAAAGTTTGTACAGAAATGCGGAGAGCTTTGACTAGCCAAGATGTGAAGAGTTTCTAGACCAACACTACCAGATTTAGACTTACTATAAATCTGCAAGAATTAGATAGTGTGATACCGATTTTAAAAAACAAAGGAGTAGATGATTAGATCAGTGGAGCAGACCAGAACATCCGAGAATTGACTCACATGTGGTGCAGTAGCCCAGGGAGACCAAGAATCACATTTTCCGAAAAAGGATCCTGAGGGAGTTGCTAATTCTTCTGCCCAAAGTTGGCCCCTACCTAATGCCACTCACAGCAGTTCTTTGAAGGTAAATCGCAACATGAGTGTGAATGTTAGGAAGTAGTGATGTCTGTGACCTTGGGTAGATAAAGAACACAAAGTGTTCTCCAGAAAAAAACAAAAAAAACACGACATATTGAACCTGGTGGAAATTAAGGACTTCTCATCAGAAAGACATTAAAAAATAAAGGTATATCATAGGCTAGAGGAAAATTCATCATATTTGACAAAGGACTGGTATCCAGAATTTATTTTAAAAAATTCTAAATCCTAGCATTTGAGAAGTTGAGACAGAAGGAAGTGTGGGTTTGAGACCAGACTCAGTCACGTAGTGAGATCATCTACATAGTGACACACACTCTCTCCCTTTCCCTACCTCCTTCTCTCCCTCTTTCCGTCCCTCCTTCCCTCCCTTCTTCCTTCCCTCCCTTCTTCTCCCTCCCTCCCTCCCTCCCTCCTTCCCTCCCTCTCTGTCATTATTGTTGTTTTGGGGACAGGGTCTCTATTGTGTAACTTTAGCTGTCCTGGAACCCTCCTATGCAGACTAAGCTGTCATGTAACTCATAGAGATCCCCTGCCTCTTCCTCCGGGAATGATGGGATTAAAGGTGTGTGTGTGTGCTACTGTGCCTTGCCTAGAGACTCCCTTAAATGAAGACAGATAGAAAAATAAAGCAAAGATATTTTACAAGTTAGAAAGATTCAAGGATGGACAAGATGGTTCCATGGAGAAAGGCACTTGTTGCCAAGCCTGATGACCTGAGTTCAGTTCCCAGGTCGTGCATGGGGGAAGGAGAGAACCAACTCCCACAAGTTGTCCTCTGACCTCCATGAGTTCACTGAGGTATGTTTCTTCTCATTCCCACAAAATAAATACATGTAAAAAAAATAGAAAAACTAAATTATCCAGTTTAAAAATGGCCTGATGGCTAGAACAGATACTTCTGTTTGGGAAGGGCTCGCAGCCAGTGAACAAATAACAGGATCTGTGATTCCATTATTCATGACAGGGAACCTGATGAAGACCACAGTTGCCTACCTGCGTGTCTACCAGAATGGGTAAAAATAAAGTGACAGGTGGCTCTCCTGTTGGCTCAGCTCGTGACAGTCATAGTCTGCTAGCGAATGAGTCAAGGGCTTCAAAGGTCTCAAAAACTGGCAGATTCTACTAAGGACAAACATAAGCTATATATAGTCTTTTTTTTTTTTTTTTCGAGAAAGAAAGAAACACAGAGTCAGGCCAAGCTCTAAAGTTACTTGTTTCACAGTTCTGGTCCAAGGTCAAGGACCTGTGTGTGGTGACGGATGTGCTGCAGTGGTTCACAGCAGTGCAGGACATTCCTGCTCATCTCTTACAAATCTCCGGGTATTCAGTGCCCGGGCTCCATCTTGATGACCTTGTATAACCCCAGTCAGCCTCCAAACACAATCAGATTAAGTTTCTGTCCCCTTAATACCTCAGTGGGAATTAGAGTCCAGCAAGAGCTTTAGAGGGGGCAAAACCTCCAAATTCTAGAATGCCCAGGCCATATAATTCAGCAGTCTTAGTCTCATGCATTGTTTGCTCAGAAATTGTATTCCTAGTTTTATTCTTAAAAGCCCCAAACTAAAGACAACAATAATAAGGGGGATCTTACCCCCCCCACCAAATTACAGACTTGCAAAGTTCCATATTTACTATAGTATACAATTAGCACAGATGGACAAATGCCCAGTGGGACAGAAACGAAGGCTAATGTACCGATTTGTGTGTCTCTGGAGGCTTGCTGTCTGAGAGAGCTAGTGCTACGGTGTGCCTCTGAAATGTCTCAGCAGACTCATCTTTTTAACACTTGCTCCCCAACTTGTGGCACATTTTTGAGAGGTTCTGGAAACTAGAAGTTGAGACATGGCTTTGCTGGCAGAAATGGATCACGATGTCCAGCCCTTGGTTCCTGCTGCATGCTATTTCCTGTTCTACCACGGTGGGAACAACCTCAGCCACACACTCCCATTACCATAGGCTGAGCTGTTCCTGAAAGCCTAACCCACTGTGACGAGGGGATCCCTCTGAAACCGTGAGCCAAAGGAAGGAGTTCCTCTCCTCAGCTTTCCAGGATGGGTGTTGTCGCAGGCGGTTTGAGAGCTGACTGACCAGTACAGTGCCTCCGTGGGGACCCTGACAGCTAGGAAGAAAGTGACATCTTCTACTGCATAGAAGGCCCCCTTTTCTGAGGTAGCTAGTGGTAGATGCTAGCCACATACATAAACTACCTCTAACAATGCTGGGCTCATCACTGAATAACCTGGCAACTGAAGTTCACAGTTGCTGTGTCCACCGCCCCCCCTTACTAACAGGATATGCACTAAGACCGCAAAGAGGCTCAGCTCTATAGCCACAAACTCACTGCACCCTAGTCTCAGGTAATACCAATTCCTGGAAGAACGTGGCTCACCAGGACCTACATATCCCGTGGATGAGGAGGTAACTGTCACCCCATTCTCCCACACATGTTTTCAGTTTCTTATGAATTTAACCACTTGCAGCTGGCCATGGTGGCACAAGCCTGGAACCCCAACACTTGGGAGGCAGAGACAGGAGGACTGCTGCAACCTAGTCCATCCAGCAAGTCTCAGGTCAGGCAGGGCTGTATAGTGACACCCTGTGTCACACACAGGCATACAAGTGAGTTTCCTGTAGGACCTCTCTGGTCAGGTCATCTTCTGACCTCCACATGCACAATGTGGCATATGCACGTGCACACATACACACAAAATACATGCGTACATACATGCATACATACAAATACCTTCGGTGTATGAAGGCCAGTAGATGTGTAGTGTTTATAAGAATGTAATAGTTTAGAAAAGTATAACTTGCAAAATAACACTGGCCTGGAAATAAACCAGGCATTAGAAGCTCAGTTCCAAGTTTCAGCATCAGGCCCCTGGTGATTTTAAAAAGCATGCCATGAAACCACTTGTCAGTGTCCACCAACCTGTTGTCTGGGCCTCTCCATCTGCCCAGAGAGACACCTATGGAAAAGGGGAAGGGGACTGTCTAGATTTGCCTTATTGATAATATTGTTGTTTTCTAATTGCTTGCCACTTAAAACAACACATTTGTTGTCTTCTTTCTTTATTTTTTACATGTTTTGTCACACGGGCAAGCTTAGGAAACCTGTGCTTTGGCTCATGTCACTCACATGGGAAGGAGTGCAGAGCAGCTGGGGTTGGGTGAGGAGAGCACATCCCTGCTGTAATCAAAGCTGTTTCCGCTCTGCCAAAAATCCTTGCTGAGGCTTCAGGGGATGTCATTGAATCTCGCTTGCACACGCTAATGTCAACCAGAAATGTGAGTCTGACACACTCCTTTGCTGTAAGGAATTTGTAAGTGGTGTTTCTGCGCAGAGGAGGAAAATCACACCTTAGCCTCCGTTCCTGGGAGCTCTGAGTTCAGGTCTTTCAGTTCTTCGTGGCAGAGCTAGGGAAATTTTGGCAGACACTGCCTAGGACTGTCCGTCAGGTCTGAAATCTCTGCTCGGGTTTCCTTGCTGAGGCACAGGTGAGGGGTGACCACCAGGGCAGGGAGAAAGGTCATTGGTGCCTTCTCTCTTGTAAGGCTTCCCTGTTAGCAGACAGGACCCTGTCCCAGCTGTGCTGGACTGCTGTGATTAAAAGTACAGACAGTATGAAAATAAGATTTCTGAGCGGGAAACTGCATCTTTGGTCCTGAAGCTTTCCCTCCGGTAATTCCCTCAGTGAGAGGGACTGGAGGGCAGGCCATTTGTTTACAGACACTTGATGACAGGATGAGTGGCGTCGGTTTTCTTTACCTAGCTCTCGACAGCTGCTCAGCAGCCAAATGAAAGATTAACGTGCGCACCACCCAAAGAATACACTTGATCCCTCGAATCAAGCCTCCCCCGTCAAGCCCTAAGTTAGTTGGCTGGTTAGGTGTGTGCTGTGCAAGAAGTTACATTTTCCTTAGGACCACAGCTGAAGTTTTCTTAGGTCTGACAAAACCCTGCACAGCCAAGAGAAATGACACGAACGTCTACACTGCCATGTTCAGCAAACCGTTTCCCAAAGCTGATGTGTGCTTATTTATTATTTCTAGGTACTTACAATAAAACTTACTAATAAGCCACACCAGATGCTTAGCCTCACTGTTTTGTGTAACAGATGGTTGTCATATTTTTACCCGATCAATGTTTCTACAATTTGCCTGGTATACCTATACCTTTCTTCCTCTTCTGTGTTGAATTCGAAGGCAAACTTAGAGTTTGAAATGTTATGTCTAAGGGTGGTCCACCTGCCTGCCTGTGCACCAGGTATGTGCCTGGTGCCCACAGAGGCCAGGAGAATTTCTGGAAGTGGAGTTACTCAGGCTTTGGAGGCGCCATGTAGGTGGTGGGAATTGAACCTGGGTCCTCTGGAAGAGCTCTGAGCCATCTCTGTAGCCCCAGAGAAGCCTTCTAAAGTGTGGTGTCTTCTTCTTTATCTTCCATTTCTAGATTGCTCTTAAGTAGAAAAACTAGCATGGCAGTCATTTTTGTAACTGTTAATGGTTGCTTGGTGATGTTCTCTTTTGAAAGAGACTGAACGAGGGTGTGTTATCCTGGGACCTTTCTGAATCCACACTCAGAAGTTACTAATTGCACTTGAGTTCCTTCTGCTCGGGTTTCCTGAGCTTTTAGTTTGCATGCGTATGTATGTGTATGCGTATTGATCTCTGTGTGTGTGTATGTATACACACAAATACACATGTGGAGGCCCAAAGCTGCTATCAGGTGCCTTTGTTGATCCCCTTTGCTCTATTTATCGAGACGCTGAACTCAGTGTTTGCTAGGCTGGCTAGTCAGTTTGCCCCAGGGAGTCCATCTCCACTAGGATTACCTGCCCATCTTTTATTTGGGTTCTGGGGATCCAAACTCTGGTCTCCATAGTTCCCCGACAAGCACTTTATCCATGGAGTCACCCCGTAGCCCCTGGTTTTCGGATTTTTCATCTGTGTAAGTCCGGCATCTCCTACCCACCAAAAGCTAGATGAGAACGATGACAGTTGCAGCAGTAAGATCTCATTGAGTTAAACGCTTCAGTACTGCTAGCCCGTGCTTCCTCACGTGCATTTGTTACCCAGAACGGGTTGCCTGTCCCGCTCTAGCGTGGGGGTTAAAATGCCCACCTGTGTGATAATCTTAAGTCCTTCATGTCTGTTAAGAAATATGTGATTTGTGCCCAGCGGGGACATCAACCCTTGGTCAGAGTTCCATGGTGAGACCCTGTCTCAAAAGAAGTGTGCAGAAATTTTCAGTGCTACATGCTACTTCAGAACAACGACTATCTATTTTAGTACGTGTTCTAATGCCTACCTCATGCAAAGCAATGCAGGCAAAATACAAACGTATAAAATAAGTTCATACGTTGTATTCTGTGAAGAATCAAGAGGAGACAGATTTCAACCTACACTGTTTTTGTTACACTAATTGTTTTTTTATAAAACATTTAATTTATAAATTAAAAACCTACCCTTTACTTGTCACAGTACGGCCAAACTATGTTTGTTTATTCTCCGTGATTGTTACAGGCATTTACAGGTGTATTTCTTGCCTAAACCGCAGCACATGGGATGATTTAACGTATATTAATTTAGGTAATATTTATACTTCGAGAGAGGCGTAAGTCAGGACATGATTGTGATTGGCACATGAAGACATGGTCTGTGTGAGCTTGGCAGGAAAAGCTTCCCAGAAGAGCATCGGAGGTGGGATTTCAGTGTAACCTAGGTAGCCTGGGCAGCTTTTGTGACCAGGTCACCCCGTGCTAGATCTGGTGGAAGTGTGAGCAGAATGCGAGTAGAGTAGGTTCACGTGGGTAGTCGGTGCTCAGTGGGAGTGGACTATGGGGTGTGTCCTGAGATGGCAGCGTGGAGGGGAGATGGCAGCGTGACAGTGTGACACTGTGTGTGACACTGTGTGTATGTGTGTGTTGGGGGGGGCAGTAAAGCCTTGTCATCTGCAACCGCTCACCTAATTGATGTACTTACTGCATTTTCATGGCTTTGTGTCTTTCAGGAGGTTCATGAGTTATTACAGGACTATGAGCTAAAGTATTGCTATGTGGACAGGAATAAACGTACAGGTGAGAGTTGTGCCGAAAGCACACGGTCCCGTGTTGATTTTGCATGTGTCATGGAACAGAGAAGCGCGCTGTGTTCTCATGCTTGAACTGCCTTCTCCTGGTGTTGGGGATTGAGCTCAGGGCCTTCACGGGGGGGGGGAGGGGGGTCCAGCAATCATTCCCACACTGAGCTCACAGGCCAGCTGTGAACTCCTCGGTGTGAAATCCTGTCAGGGTGACTCACTGGTTACTCGCTGAGGGCAACATTAGTGTCCTGGACTTTAGCCGGTGAACGAATGCAGTGTAGTTGGAGGCTCGTGATGTTTAGCCGTGAACGTTCTGTGTTAACAGGTATTCTTCGGGGGTGTGGCCTGCTTCCACCTGGTAAGGTCACTGGGTTCTGCGAACACACTGTGTGTATAGCTTGGCCTTTAGCTCGACATATTGGGAAACTTGCTAAGTTTTTTTTTCTGAACATTAGTACTAGTTGTGAGCTCAGAACTGCATTCGTTTATGGCCATACCATATGGAAATGTTTATGAACTTCCTTGAGGGATAGCATACAGCGTGGAGGATGACCAAACCACTGTGTACACAGGTACTCCAGTACCAATAGCACTTGAGGGCTGGGGCTATAGCTTGGTGTGGAGCACTTACCTTAGACGGGCAAGGAGATGGGTGTGATCCCAGCATTGTCCCCCAGAGAGTATACTAGAATAAGAAGGACTTGGCTGCCCTAGGGCGGGTGTGTGTGTGGAGTGAGAGCAGGGATTCCGTGGCTTGGAGCTTCTGGGTGTCTGAATTTGGGTGTCCCCATGAGTATTGTCCCAGGAAGGGCCCTAGAGATTGCTTCCTCTCAAGCCTGAGCAGAGGAAGCTGTGGCAAAAGAGAGTGAAAGGTCAGCTTGGACAGGTGTGCACACTCGGGAAAGAGTGCTCAGACACGTGTGCAGACTCGGGACGTAAAAGGATGGTCCTCGACTTCAGATTCCCAGTCCCTCCAGCCTCAGCTCATGGCTTTATGGGCTCAACAGAACATAGCCAGTGTTTAGCAAAATATTGTGTGTGTGTTTTAGGAAAGAGTTCAGCAGTGTTATCTATCTGGCTGGTTGGACCGGGAGCCAGAGAACCTGCAGTGGGCGTGCCTGTGAGTCAACTGAGGTAGCCCATTGCATGACCGGGGGTCCTGGACTGTATGAAAAGGAGGAAGTGAGCCAAACGCCAGCTTTTGTTATTCTCTGCTTCCTGACTGTGGATGTTGTGGACAAGCTGCCTCAAGTTCCCGCCACCAGAACTGCCCCCCCCCGAAATGTGAGCCCAAATAAAACTCCCTTTCCTTAGGTTACAGGCTGCCCAATTTTCCTTTAAGCCAGGGAAGTGACGCAAGCCCCTTGGAGGCGCCCAGAAGATCGCGAGTGAATCCCAGATGTTGAACACTGAGTTATTTACACTGTTGATGTTTGGTTTTGCTTTGTTCCTACTGTGACCGTGCCCCGGTTCTTCCCTCTGGAAGTAAGAAAGTATTTAGTTTTGCAGGAGCCCCTAGTTGAAAGACTTTAAACTTTTTTAAAAAAAGAGATTTTAGAGTGTTATGGAGATTTTGAGTTTTAAAAGAGGCTGGCTTTTTTTTTTTTTTAAGCTTGACACATGCTGTAGTCATCTGAGAGGAGAGAACCTTGAGAAAGAAAATGCCTTCAGAAGACTGGACTGCAGGCAAGCCTGTAGGGCATTTTCTTAGTCAGTGATTGATGGGGGCGGGCCCAGCCTGTTTTGGGTGGTACAGCCTATGCAGGTGGACCTGGGTTCGATAAAGAGGCAGGCTGAGCAAGCCAGTAAGCAGCAGCCCTCGCTGGCCTCTGCCTCAGCTCCTGTCTTCAGGTTCCTGCCCTGAGTTCCTTCCCTGATTCCTTCAGTGATGGACCACAGTATGGAAGTGTGAGTTAAATAAACCCTTTTCCTCCCATTTTCTTTTGGTCATGGTATTTCATCACAGCAATAGAAGCCCTAAGACAGAAATTGGCACCAGGATAGTGGGGAGGATTGTGGAAGGACTTGGGAATTTTGGGCGAGAGAAGCCATTGAGTGTTCAAAGCTTGGTGAGCGGTTTTTCGGGTCCTTGGAAGATGAGAATGTTAAAAGCAGTGCAGATGATGGAGGCCTGGCTTGTGAAGTTCCTGTTGGGGCCGTTGTGCATTTGTTATTTTTAATTAAGATTCTGTGGTTCTAGAAGCCGGGGCTGGACAATCAGTGGTGATTAGCAGGAGACCAGAACCATGGAAGTAGACCTTTGCTTTACTAGGACAGTTGATGCTGGTCAGCTGGGGCTGAGAAATTAGCAGTGATAAAGAGACCAGCATCACTGAGGTGAAATCTTCTGAGCGGTGTTTCCTGAGAGTGCACAGAAGCTGTGTCCCAGAGGTGGCCACGGTTGCCATCCCTAGTTCTGGCAGCCAGACTTGGTGGGGTAAAGGTCACCCAGGTGGTACTGGTTTTGAAGGCGTGAAGGGATTACGTAGAGCCCCTGAGGCTTGGCACCGTGAGAGGCCAGGAATCCCCACTGGCGAAGGTGCAGCCCCAGTGGCAGCTGAAGGCCTAGAATTGAAAGGGTCGTGCAGAGAAGTTGAGGCTTGGCACCATGAAGAGAGTACAGGAGAGGCTATTGGGGAAAGTGCAGCCCGGCTGCAGTAGGAGGGAGACCCAGCATTTTGGAGGTGCCGGTACCATGGGCCAACCACCAAGGACAGCAGTAGCGGAGGAGTGGAGCTGGAACCCAGAAGACAGGCTGTGTGTGCTGCAGAGGGCGGAGCCAGGGAAGTGACGCAAGCCCCTTGGAGGCGCCCAGAAAATCGCGAGTGAATCCCAGATGTTGAACACTGAGTTATTTACACTGTTGATGTTTGGTTTTGCTTTGTTCCTACTGTGACCGTGCCCCGGTTCTTCCCTCTGGAAGTAAGAAAGTATTTAGTTTTGCAGGAGCCCCTAGTTGAAAGACTTTAAACTTTTAAAAAAAAGAGATTTTAGAGTGTTATGGAGATTTTGAGTTTTAAAAGAGGCTGGCTATTTCTTTTTTTTTAAGAGACAACTTCTGAAGTGTTTGAATTTGTAAGGTAGTGGGAGGTTTTAAGTTGGTAAAATGTTTTATACTGTGATGCCTTTTTGTTTGTTAGTCTTTGATTTTTTTCGAGACAAGGTTTCTCTGTGTAGCCCTGGCTGTCCTGGAACTCAGAGATTTGCCTGCCTCTGCCTTCTGGGTGCTTTGATTAAAGGCGTGTGCCATCGCTGCCAGGCTGTGCTGTGATGTCTTTCTTAATGTGCGATCTTGGCAATGAACAAGAAAGATGTGACTTAACAGTGATATGTTTATGTGTCAGGTTGAGAAGGGGTCAGTTGTGCTGGCTAGTTTTATGTCAAGTTGACACAAGCTAAAGTCACCTGAGAGGAGGGAATCTCAGTTGAGAAAACGCCTCCATAAGTTCAGGCTGCAGACAAGCCTGTAGAGCACTTTCTCAATTAGTGATGGAGAGGGAAGGGCCCAGCCCACTGTGGGTGGGGCTACCCCTGGAGCGGTGGTCCTGGGTTCTGTAAGAAAGCAGCCCGAGCGAGCGAGCCAATGAGCAGCACTTCTCCATGGCCTCTGTCAGTGCCTGCCTCCAGGTTTCTGCCCTGTTTGAGTCCCTGTCCTGACTTATGTCAGTAGTCTTAGCGTTTCTTCATACCAGCAGTAAGTAGCCCTAACTAAGGCAGGTGAATTGTCGGGTCATTTTGCCACAACAACAACAACAACAAAAGTAGTTAGTAAAAACCAATCACTTTTTTTTTTCCTTTTAAAATAAAAAGGTATTGGAAACCACGAGTTAATTCTCGAAACAAGGATGGCAGGGCTGTTTTGGTTCTTCTGTTGGATGAGTTAGTTGTTTCGTTGTCCTTGGCATTTGGAGAGCTTGCACAGTGAAAACCATGTTGTTTTAAATGTTAGCATCACCCTGAGGTAAGATACTCATATTCTGAGAGCTACATGGGCACCAAGACCAACCGAGGGAGGTCAGAATTCTCGGCGCTGTGAGACTCTCCCTTTCTCACCCCTTGTGCCTCTGCTCTGAACCACATAGGACTATACCCAGTTTGAATCTGGGCGACTCCACTGCTTGCGAGGCTTGCCCCACTGGTGCCCCCCAAGGAGATGAGGCACTTTGAGAGAGCAGCTGTCTTGTGATTTGTGGATTGCTGTGTGGTATTCTAATTGGAAGCTCTCAGGATTTCTTTAAAAAGTTCTTTTTTTTTTAAAGTTCTTAAAGTATTTACATTCGTCAGTGAAAACAGATAAATTCATATCCCTAAAATGTAATTTTAACAAATATGAACCTGTATATTTCATTGATTTGTAACCCACGTGTCACATGTTTGAGACAGCGTTTCCCTGTCTCAACAGTGAAGCCCAGGCTGGCTCTCAAGGTATGCTTCTCCTCTCTCTGCCACATGTGTGAGATCCTAGGCATGTGTCAACAACCAGGCTATGTTATGCTTTTATATATACATTTTATTGTTTGATGCTGAAATGGCTTAGGTAGCTTTTTTAAATTGTTTGAGACTAAAGGTTAAAATCTTTATCCAGGATCAGAATTGTGTTACCTTTTCATTTGATATTATTTATCAAAGTTGTATGTGGCACTATATACACTCATGGCTCCTTTGAAGCTAATCAATCAGGATTTATTATCGCTCTCTCTTTAAATTACACTGATTTATTTGTGTGTGTATGTGAGAGAGAGAGAATGCACACGTGGCCAGAGGGCAGCTGTGGCAGTTGGTTCTGCTCTCCTACCGTCTAGGTCCTGGGAGGAACTCACTCATGAGGGTTGGCATTGCAAAGCCACGTCACAGTCTTGATTGATCTTAAATGATATGAAAAAGATGTGGAGAAACTGGTTTACTGCCGGCATCCTGGCATCTTTTACTGTACTTTCAGTTTTTCTGGCCCTTCCTATGAAAGTCTTTTAGGTCTTTCTGGGGGAAAGGATCTTGCAACCTTATTTTAACTTCATTGATGGTTTTTAGAAAGGCTACTTAAAGCTCTTACATCTGACCTCAAGGAGGTCAGATTTGTGTTAGAAAATGCTATCCCAAACAAAATTCCTCAGAATATAGTGGCTCTTATGGTGGAATTCCTAATATAATTACTAAACGTTTTATTTGAGGAACTGACCATAAAATTAGTTTAGTGGAGACTGAGCATTAAAAAAAAAAAACAACTAACTTTTTTTAAACAAGTAAATAAGAATTGAAAAATCAGAGGGTGAAAAAGAAAAATCAGAGGGTAAAGAGATGGCACAGTGGTTAAGAATGCGCTCTGAGCAATCACGGAACCCACATAACAAGCCAGGCATGGTCTCACCTGCTGCTGAAAGACCGGCTCTGAGCAGGAGTAGAGAAGGGATACAGTAGCCTGGCAGGCTGCAGCCTTGCTGAAGAATCAAGAGTTCTGAAGGGACGAGTCTACCTCAGAGGGACTAGGTGGCGAGGGGTAGAGGACACTGACGCCTTCCTCTGGCTACCGTGTGCACTCACATGCCTGCCTGCCTTCGATTCTGCACACATACATGTGCAAAACACAAACACACACACACACACACACACACACACAACTAGAAAAGCAGTTTCTAAACAAGAGCAAAGTCAAGCATGTATTGCGGGTCAGGTTTGGAGGCAGAGGCAGCTGCATCTGAGTTTCAAGTCCGCTGGTCTGTGCAGTGAGGTTCCGACCAACAGGGGCTAGATGGTGAGATGTGTGGGGGAGGGGTCAGGAGGGGACACTGCATACAGTGGAGTACATTTTCTGATAATTCTGCATCAGAAAAAGATACGTCCTTTTGTATATAGTGAGTCTTGGGCATAAAATGTATTCCTTGCTGTGGGTCACAGGAGGGAAAGATGGAAACACCGACCTGATTGCTTTAATTCCCTCCGCTACCTTGCAGCTTTTGTTACCTTGCTGAACGGGGAGCAAGCGCAGAGCGCGATCCGGAGGTTCCATCAGTTCTCCTTTCGAGGCCGAGAGTTGAGCGTGCAGCTGCAGCCCACGGATGCCCTGCTGTGCATCACCAACCTGCCCGTCTCCTTCACGTTAGAAGAGTTTGAAGAGCTTGTCCGGGCTTACGGGAACGTCGAGAGGTGCTTTCTGGTTTATAGTGAAGTGACCGGCCACTCCAAAGGCTACGGGTTTGTGGAATACATGAAGAAGGACTTCGCGGCCAAGGCCAGACTGGAGCTGTTGGGCCGGCAGCTGGGCGCGTCGGCGCTGTTTGCACAGTGGATGGATGTTAATCTCTTGGCCTCGGAGCTCATCCATTCCAAGTGCCTTTGTATAGACAAACTCCCCAGTGACTACAGGGATTCAGAAGAGCTCTTGCAGCTTTTTTCCAGTGTCCATAAACCTGTGTTCTGCCAGGTATGTCTTTCTAAGAGCCGGTTTGAGAGATTTAAAAATGGCTGCGTCCTTAGCTAATCGACGTCTGTAGCTACATCCCGTTAAGCTGCCGTGTCCGTGAGACTCTCACAGTGGTGATTTTGATTCTGCTGCAGTCCATAACGAGGACTCTGAGGAAATTTTAAGTCAATTCCCTTCTGTTCATGGGCCAAACTCCTACCTTCCCATTCTGCCTTTCCATTCTGTCCAGCCATTCATCCATTAGCCCATTTCTCTCCCTCAGTCATGTTCGCCACTGTCTCTGGGCTAGCGCCAGGTATACCAGAAGCGTAGAGAGTAGAGCGCTGTGTCTCAGTGCTTCACAGTGTTGTAGATGGGCACGACGAGAGAACAGATAGCTGCAGATCCTCTCTCAAGAGTGACTTCCTGGAGGATAGAAAACCTGGGTGATGGCTAAGGCGAATGCCTGCTTCTGTGTGCACGGGGTCATGGAGGGTGAGAGTGGCCACACTGGCGAGCACTTCCAAGCCTCCTAATAACTGTACGGAGACACGTGTGTGTGTGTGTGACGCCTCACCCTGCAGCTTTCTGATGACAACAGGCCAGTTCTCTCTCCATTCCCTTCATTTCCTCCTTTTGTCCCCTCCTTTCACTTCCATGTTTCCTATCTTTTAAAAAAAGATTTATCTATTATGCATATGAGTGCTCTATCTTCATGTACACCTACATACCAGAAGAGGGCCCCGATCTCACTATAGATGGTTGTGAGTTAAAGTGGTTGCTGGGAATCGAACTCCTCAGGACCTCTGGAAAGCAGCCAGTGCTCTTAACCTCTGAGCTATCTCTCCAGCCCCCATGTTTCCTTTCTTAACCCCCCTCCTCTAACCCAACAGGTGCCAAATTCTTATCTTGCGGTGAACTTTTGGAGTTGGCACGTTTATGCACAATGCACAATGGACACACAAAGTGTGTGTTCAGATGGACAGATAAAGGTCTGTGTGGTTGTGGTGCCCAGCACGGTGCTGTGTGTGCATACACGGGGGGTGGGGGTAGGGGGAGCCGAGAGCCAGCCGTCAGGCGGCGGATTACCCTCAGAATTTGAGTAATACAGTGGATTGTTAATCGTGACGGAGGATCTCCTGAACTTAGGTCTTCCTAGCTAACTCGAATTGTATGCCTTGATATCAACTTCTCTACTGGTGGGTGACTCCACTGTCTGCTGGTGAGCTCCAGTCTGGTCCCACTGTCTACAGGACTGTCCTTTTCAGCTGCTACACGTGAGTGAGCTAGGCATCGGTAGGCGTCTTTCAGAATGTAGTATGAATGGCCCCCTCCTGCTTTTTCCTTCCATCTTTGCTCCTTCCATCCCAGTAAAGCATTAAAGAAACCATCTAAGACTTGTATAAAATTAGAATATTTTGTGCCAAACCTTTGACCCACCCTTTGCTCAGTTATTCGAAGCAGATTGGTCTATGATGTGCTCATATTATTGACTCCTGAGAGTTATACAGTGCTATCATCCTGTGTCATTTCTTAATTCTCTGAGGCCTTTGGAGCAAGTGTGAGGAGCAAAGCCACTCATCACACCATAGATATGAATTATGAACCCACAAATCGGCAGGAACCTTGCTTCACCTTGTCCGGCTGTACAGTGGTGGATGCTGTTTGCTGCTGTTCCCCTGAGTGGCTCTTAGCTTATATTGAAATGCTTCAAAATAACAGAAACTTAAAAGAGATACAAAATCCACATCCCAGGGCTTCTTAAAGACGCAAGCTTGATTTTCTCGCATCTATCACCTTGGGGTGTAAGCATATTTGTTAAGATCACTCAGATGTGCTTGAATCTTGGAACCGTGTGGTGATGTATTCCTTCTTCCCTCTGCTCTTCGGTCGAGTCTGTAGAGCCGGACTTTACTGTCGTCCTGTACACTCCTGCAGGTGGGTGACAGAAATAAACCCAGGATCCCGTGCAGCAGCTCGATAGCCCGATGTAGAAACCGAAGGCTGTGTGCTGCAGGTGACGGAGCATGAAACCTAGGCCTGAAAGATGCTTGAGCGGATTCCTGGGATTTGCTTAGTATATTGAAATACAAGTTGGCTGGGACTCCTTCTGTCTGTCTGCTTGTGACAACAGCATTTTTCCATGGTGTGTAGGCAGATTATCGGTGTTTCATTCTCCATGAATCTGGTGACTTGTTGTGAAGACAGTTTTAATGTAATTACTTAACTGTCTTATTAATAATTGTGTGTATATATATTTCTTAGTAAGTAGGAGACTAATGACTGTTAAATTAGAAAATAAAAAAGTTGGGTTGGAAGTCCTTGACTTCAGGAGCAACCGTGTCTAGAGAAGTTGAAGAAGTGTAAAATAATTGTCCCTAGTGCAGGCTTGAGGGCTGAGCTGTTGGAGTTTGGAAATGATGACTGTAAACAAATATTCATGAACCAATTTCAGAATCTCTTTTTAATGTGCTGTGTGGTATCAGCTTGCACAGGATGAAGGCGGTCAAGACAGTTGCTTTGCAGTGGTTGAATATAGCACTGCGGAGCATGCCGAAGAGGTTCAGCAGGTGGCAGATGGCATCACCATCAAGGGGAGCCAAGTCCAGCTGTCCTTCTGCGCCCCAGGAGCGTCAGGGCGAAGCACTCTAGCGGCCCTCATAGCGGCTCAGCGCGTGGTGAGTGGCTTGGTGCTTGGACAATCCGGAGACTGTTTTAACCTTCCAAGTCCATCGAGTTAGTGGTCATTCCCGGGGCTATCGCTGTTTCCATTACACCGAAGACATCCATGTTTTTCAAATAATAAGTGTATTTAAAAAAAAGCTGGCCAAGTGGGGTTTGTCCAACCAAGCCAGAGGTTGAGAGAGGGGGAGTTTAAGAAAACATAGTCATCTCAAGTAATTTGTATGTGAGGGTACAAGTACTGTGTCTGTCTGTGCATGTGTACAAGTACTTTGTGTGTTTTTATGTGGGAGCCCAAAGCTAAGTCAGGCTTCTCTTGATTGCCTTCCTCTATTTATTGAGGCCAGGCTCTCACTGAGTTCCAGCTTGTCTAGCCAGCTTGTCCTGGGGCCCCTGTCTGCTTCCCAAGTGCTGGGATTACAGGAGGCCATCACATCTGCCCCGCTGTTCCTCAGGTTCTAGGGACCCAAACTTCAGTCTTCACACTGCAAGTGCTCTCTCTCCCCAGCCGCCTCTTCGGAGTAATTTTTGAAAGACTTCCGTTCATTCAGCAAATACTTTAGTTGCTGACGGCTGTTAGTTTCAGGTGCCGTGCTGCCTTTTTCCAGAAGTGGTCGTAACGCAGGTACCCACAGGGCAGTGCCCACTATGTGAGCTGAGGAAGACGTCTACCTCTTCTGCTCACATGGCACTCCCCTCATTCCTGTGGCTCTCTCTAGCCTGAGGCTCCTGGACATATGGATGTTGCCTTCACAGTTTTCACCTCAGCACTCAGCAGAGCCTGTGTTTGATGGTTGAATGAAGGAAGGGCTGGCTACTCTTTGGAAGGAGTCGGGACAAACTTCTTCATGATGAAGATGGCATTTGAGTCTGACATTAAGGAATGGGTGAGGTGCTGAACCGACATGTGTTGATGGGGGTGGAGGATAGGATTGCCAAATAAATCCAGATTTTGCGTGAGACACGCTCGTATTAAAGATTATTCATTGTTTATCTGAACTCCAAGTTTCACTGAACATCCTGTGTTCTTCATGAAATGGGGACCATAAGGAGGCAAGCTGGGTAGTCACTGTAGGCTGAGCGGTGGTCTGAGCCAGAGTCAATGTTCCCAGAAAGCTAAGTGGTCAGGTTGAACCATCTATGGAGAGAGGTATGGCTAGGTGGTGGACTGATGCTAAAGAAAGTATGGAATAGTCTAAGGACATCAATTGAATTTAGCACTGGGGAACTCATAAGTTATATAAATGAGTGACAGGAGACAGTAAGGCCATGGAAAAGTCAGCCCAAAGTAGTTTAGAGATGAGCAGAAAAGCAGAGGAGAAGGTGGGCAGGGTGTGGGAGGCAGCTGTTACTGCTCCCCGCCTCCATTCCTCTCTGAGTTCACTTCTGACCCTGGATCCTTTCTTTCTGTTTCCAGGGATAGCATCCTTGGCATCTTTCAAAAGTCACTACCTTTGGTTCGCTGTCAGTTTCATTTCCTCTGTTTACCTTGTACCTTTGTTCAACTGGAATTGCCGAGTTTCAGGTTTGCTGAGTTTCCAATTCTGAACCAGTCTAGTCACTGACTGCTAATGTCAAGGCACTGTGTCTTTTTAGATATGAAACAGGTGGGGGCTTGGTGCCTCTGCAAATGAGTGGCATATGGCTTTCCTGACCGCTGCAAGTCATCAGCTCATCCATCATGGTTGATTTCCTGCTTTCTCCTGCAGCTATCTAAAACTCGTCCTTGTGCATGCCTTTGTCATTCTTTCTGCGAGATGATCGTGGTTCCTGTGAAGATCAGGATTACATTCAGTCATCCATCTTTCTTCCCTTCACTGCTTGCTTCCTTCTCATCTTAGCATGCACAAGCACTTACTCAGTCCCCAAGATGTGCATGTACAGAGGTGTATATCTTCTGGACACCTTCCCTGTTCATAGGAGGAGCCATGCCTCCTCCTGTACAGGACTTTTAATTCAGAACATGGCTATTCTGGCAAGAGATCACATCCAAAGGTCTTCTAGGTCTGTGTGATCTGTCTGCTAAGAGATCACATCTAAATATTTTGTAGGCCTATGTGATCTGGCTGGAATACAAACACTACTTTAATCCAGGAGACAGAGGCAAGAAGATCTGAGTTCAAAGCCAGCCTGGTATAGAGCAAGTTTCAGGTAAAGAAAAGCTTAGATCTAGAGGTGATAGTGCACGCCTTTAATCCCAAACAATGAAGGTAAAGTTAGTTTGTAGAAGGAAGCACCCAAAGTTTGAAAGTGATGTTTAATTGAGTGGCAGAAGTGGCGACAAATCAGAGAAAGATTTGACAGAATAGGATATGCTCAATTCTCACGAAAAGAAAGAGGAAAGGGAGACTACTTAAGGGGCAATGGAAAAAAGGAGGAGGCAGTTTTGCTGAGATAGTAATAGAGAAACAGGTTACAGAGAAAGAACAAGCTAGACTCAGGTGAAGACTGAATGAGCCAGAGAATGAGAAGGAGCAGGAGATTAGAGCAGATTGCTGGAGTTTGAGGCCAAACAGCAATTCAGTGCCAAGAGAGAAAGGCCAGATTGAATAAGTCAGCTGGGAGAGGAGTTTGAGAACATCTGAATTGAACCAGCCCAGAGCTCAGAAAGAACAAGAAAGGGTGAGCTTATTCAGCAGTAAGTCTCAGAGCCTGCAAACAGTCTAGGCCTCGGTTAGATTGTGTGGCGGCTAGAGGCTGGGTTAGCAGCCAGAGGCAACAATTGAAACAGGTGAATCAAAGTTCTTTTTGCATCCTCCTAACCATGTTGGGCTCCTGACAGTGTCCCCAGGTGGGGCTCTTGATGCTCTGCTTTCTTCTGTTTTACATGTTTCACTAGCCCCATCCCATCTGTCATAAATGTCTTTTTCTTAAGCAAAACTCTTAGCTGCCTTCACTACTAGTGTTTCTTTAACAGAGCCAATTGTCACCGATTTCTAATCTTCATCTGCTCTCAGACTAATACAGGATAGTGTCCACCTCCTTCAAGAAAGTTACTCTCAAGAAGGGATTTCTATGCGTGTAGATGTATTCATATGTGTCCATATGTGTGCATGCATGTGGAAGCCAAAGGTCGGTATCAGGAACCTTCCTCAATCCTCAGCCCTTCTTTACCTCATTTGTTTTTTTTTTTTTTTTTTTGAGGCAGGATCTCTCACTGAACCTGGACCTCGCCTATTGAACCAGACTGCCTGGCCAGCAAGCACCTGTGGGCGGGCCTGGCCTCCAAGTCCCCAGCCTTCCATATGGTGTATGCCACTGTGCCCAGCCTTTTCTGGTTCTCGTGCTTCCTGCGCAAGCCATCTGACCAGCCTCCGCAGGGGTCTCATAATATTCAGGCCTGTTAAATATTCTCCAGCGTTTGGCTGTGAGATCTCTGCAGCATTTATAGCTTTCTTCAGCCGCGAAGCCTGCCACACCATTCTTTTATTCCCTGTGTTCTTGGCCAGCTCAATTGTGCCCCTGAAGGTTGGCATTAGTGGGTTCTGAATTGAGTTTTCCCACTTTCTTCCTCTCATAGACTCCAGTAGCTTCTCTTACCGCTTACTAATGATAAATTACACGCGGATGTTGGTGGATGAGTAGATCTGTATTTCTAGGGATTGAAAAGAATTGAGACATTGTGTTAGTTCAATAGCTCATTTTAGCATTTCTAAAGAAAATTGCTTTCCTCTTACACTCGCTTTTTAGTGTTCTGTAATAACTAGATATGCTATAAAAAAACAGGCTCAGGGGCTGGAGAGATGGCCCAGCAGTTAAGAGCACTGGCTGCTCTTCCAAAGGTCCCGAGTTCAATTCCCAGCAGCCACATGATAGCTCACAGCCATCTATAGTGAGATCTGGTGCCCTCTTCTGGCGTGCATCTGTACATGAAGACATCAAACACCCAAATAAGTAAATGTTTTAAAACAAAACAAAAACAAAAACACAGGCTCAGTTATTCATCAACAGCCCAAATACAGCTGTTCCTTTTTACCTGTGTGGTTAGAGTCATGCTCTCCAAGGTCCCCATGCCAGTCCATCTTTTTTTTTTTTTTTTTTTTTTTTTCCTAATCAATGGGGCACAGAGTATGGTCCCTTTCCCCTTCGGCTGGATTTTATCACTCCCCCTTTCTGTTCTTTAATGGTGTATACTGAATCTCTGTATGACATATAGAGACCTTCCTAAGCAGGTGGCAAGAATAGTGAGGAAGATAGATAGATAGATAGATAGGTAGATAGATAGATAGATAGATCAATCTTACATATATATCTTATAATTCTAAAAGTAAGTTTTTGTGGATAGTGTTTTGGGGGAGGCCACTTGGTGCATATCTTTTACCAAGTTTCTGAAATTTGAAACAACAAAACAGGCAACGTATTTTTGCAAAAATTCATATAAATGTGTGATTTGTCCTCCATTCCACTGATTTGGTGTCTTAGTTTGCTTTCTGTTGCTGTGATAAACACCATGAGAAGAAGCAAACATGAGGAAGGAAGGGTTTCTTTGGCTTACTACTTACATCACTGAGGGAAGTCAGGGCAGGAACTGAAGTAGAGTCCGTGCTTTTTGCTTCTCACTAGCTTCCTATCTCTGGGTTGTTCTCTGTAGCTTGCCTAGATTGCCTTCTTTCTTTTCTTCTTCTGTATTTTTGTTTGTTTGTTTGTTTTTCCCTTTTCTCTTCTCTGTCCTCACTGCCTCCCTGCCCCGATAGGGTTTCTCTGTGTGTTGCTTTGGCTGTCTTGGAACTCACTCTGTAGACCAGGCTGGCCTCGAACTCACAGAGAGATCCATCTGCCTCTGCCTCCCGGGTGCTGGGATCAAAGGCGTGTGCCACCACCTGCCTCAGCCTTATTTTTATGCACACAGGATCACCTGCCCAGAGGTGGTTATTGCCCGCTGTGGGCTGGACCCTCCCACATAAATCACTAATCAAGAGAATACCCTACAGACTTGCTTCCTGGCCTCTGAGATAGAGGTGTTTTCCTCAGAAGACTCCAGATTGTATCAAGCTGACAGAAAAACTAACACACAGATGGTAAATCACATTGATAGATTTGTTTCATGGAAGCCATCCTTTTAATTAAAAAATTTTAGTGTGAAAAACAAGTGGATTCATTATGACATTTCCGCATGTATACTTTGCTCATCTTTCACATCCATTCAAGTCCACCCACCATGGGCCCCTGGCATAGCCTCCTTTCTGCTTTCATTTCATTCATTCATGTGTGTTTAACTCCGGATTCTCCATATGAAAGAAGACATGCAATATTTTTCTTTCTTTGTCCCCCACCCCCTTCAGTGTCCCTTTCCATGGTTTACCTTCTATGCTCATTTCACTTTTTTTTTTTTTTTTTTTTTTGCTATAACCGTAATTGGTCGTGACTTCCTCCTCCCCTCCCCCCCGAGACATTGTTCAGTTTGACTCAGCAATAATTTTATTTGACACGCTTTTGGAGATGTGCTCAGAAGTGGCAGGCACTTAAGTTTTAAAACATGATCACTACTTAATGTTGGAATTAAGACAGCTGACCTTGCTCTTGTTAGATGGTTTCGACATCTCTCTCCCTTTCTCTCAAAGCCGGGCTGTGTGCTGTTGAAGAGGCTCAGAGTGCTCTGTGAAGCCAGGTGGCCCACTCTTGGGCCTCTTCCAGAGGGAGTCATTGATCACCTCCGAGCTCCATCTGTGGATATTTTTGTTTTCCTCCTTCTCTTTCTCTGCTACGTTTGACTGTTACACGAGATTGTCCCTTCCATTTACCTTTTCAACATTTGCTATATTCAGACTTGTATAACCTCTTAGCATTTTAAGATTTGCACACTTTCCTCATTTTCATTCTGTGTGATTTGCATTTTCTTTTTTTGTTGTCATCAGCCTTAGGAAAGAGTATTTATTCTGTTTTGTTCTTTCAAAGTACCAGTTTTTATTTTTTCTCACTGTTTCTAAATTTTCCTCTATTGCTTATTTCTGCCTTTACCTTTATAATTTTCTTATTTCTGCTTTGCATGTTTACTTTCCCCTCTCTTTTTGTTGATGTAATATTTTTTTCATCTTTTTTGATGTCAATGCTTAACTCTTATCTTCTGGCTTGTTTTTGTTTAGTGTCAGGGTTTTATATATAATAGGTAGGCTCTCTGGCCCTGAGTTATATCCCAAGCCCCCAGTTTTTTTTAAATCTTATTTTATGTTAAGTACATTTATAGGCTGGTATGATAGTGTAGGAAGCCCAGCACGGGGGAGACTAACGCTGAAGAATTGCCATGAGTGCTCGGCTACCCTGGGCTACATGATGAGTTCCAAACAAGCCAGATCTATAAAATGAGACGATCTCAAAAACAAAGCAAAACAAAAAATCATAATAAATAAAAAATGAAGATAAATGCATTTATAGGTTTCCTTATAACAAACACTGTATTCACATGTCACAATCTTGAGCTATATATTTTCAATTTTTGTGATTTCTTTTTAAAATTAAAACATTATTTATTTTGTACATACGAAGGTTTTGCTCTCATGTACATGTGTGCCCCATGTGCATGCCTGGTCCCCACAGAGACCAGAAAAGGCAGTCAGACCCCCTGGAACTGGACATCCAGATTTGGTGGGAATCAAACCCTGGTCCTCTGGGATAGCCAGTGCTCCTAGCCACTACACCCTATCTCCAGCGCCCTGGTTGTTTGAGGTTTTTTTGTTGTTGTTAGCATAGCAAAAAGCTCTTTAATTGTGACATTTTCATATGTATATACCATTATTCTTTGTTCTTATTTGCACCCCCATGAGACCTCGTCCTCTGATTGGCTCTGCATCATCCCTCAGATAGTCACTCTTCTACTGTGTGTGTGTGTCTGCATGTATATATGCGTGTACATATGTGTTGTATGGTGCCTGTGTGTCTCTTTGTGTCCGTGTGTGTGTGTGTGTGTGTGTGTGTGTGTGTGTAGTATTCTCTCATTTCCTTCCCCACTCTCTTCAGACCTTATTCTCATAGTCCCTTTTTGAGTTTTTGCTCTCTCTCGCTCTCTCTCTCTCTCCATATATATATGTTTAAGTGTATATTTAGATATTTACATCTTGATTTCATATGTGAGAGTGTGGTATTTGTCTGAATCTGGTGTATTTTGCTTAGCACAGTCATCTCCAGTTTCATCTGTTTTCCTGAAAAATGTCATAATTTCATTCTTCATAACTTTAAAGTTCTGTTATGTACATTTGCCACATTTTGCTTATCCGTCCACTGCTGGGTACCGAGGCTTGCGTCATAACTTAGCTGTGTGACAAAAGTCAACTGTGGCTGAGTGGTGTGTTGGCCGTCAGACATACTCCCAGGAGCCGTACCGCTGGGCCATAAGCGGCTTCTATTTTTAGTGTTTTGAGGGCCTGTATAGATACCAATGTCCAGTGTGGCTTCCTCAGGTCACCCCACCGCAGCAGTGAATAAGGAAGGCTTTTCTTCTCATAATCCTCACCAGCAATGACAAAGGTCTCACATCAATTTCAGTTTACAGATGATGGCCAAGGATACTTAAAAAAAAAAAACAAAAAACAAAACTCTTTGGCCATTTGTATTTTTTCCTTTGATAACCATCTGTTCAAATCAGCTAGCCCATTTACTGATTGGGTAGTTTGTGTGTGTTTAATTTTTGTAGTTCTTTATAAATTCTATGTCTCACTTGTCCAGTGTGTTATTAGAAACATTTCCCCATTCTGTGGACTGTCTCATCTCGTTGCTGGTTGTTTCCATACTCGTGCAGAAGCGTTTGAACTGTGCAGTCTCACGGGTCAACCCTGGGAGCTCTTTCCTGTTGGTTTCTTTCCAGAAACTTCTTCCTCATACCTATTTTCTATCTTCTCTCTTTTCCCCTAACAGTTTGAGTTTCGGCTCTTACATTAAGGCTTTTAATCCATTTTGAGTTGACTTTTGTGCTGGCTGAGAGAAAAAAAAGCATGAAGGACCTCACTTCATGCTTTTGTGTGTGGATATTGAGTTTCCCCAGCACCATTGGCTGCAGGAGCTGTCTTTTTCTTTGTGTTTTCAACAGCTTTCTCAGAGACACTGTGCTGCCACTGCCTGGGTTGGTTTCTGGCTCCCTGTTTTCTTCTCTCAGCTTGTGTGTCTGTTTACTGCCGGTGTTGTGTCGTTTTGGTTACTGAGATGAGGTGTCATGATGCCTCCAGCGTTGCTGGTTCTGCTTAGGGTCACTTGGGTGTCCAGCATCTTTTCTACTTCGTTATGAATGTTACGATGTTTTTTTTCTTTAATTCCATGAAGAATGCCGTGGGGATTTCAATGGGGATAGCACGAAATTTGTAGGTTGCTTCTACAACATGCTCATTCTCACATAATTAATTCTGCCAATCCACGAGCACGGAAGGTCTTTGTGTCTTCTAGTGTCTTTAGTTTCTTTCCCTGCTGTCTTAAAGTTTCAACTTTAGGTTTATTCCTGGGTGTTTTTAGAGGTGGTATGAACACCATTTATTTCCTGATTCCTTTCTTGACAAATTTGTTACTGACTCATCCAAGTTACAGATTTATACATGTTGTGTATTCTGCTACTTGGCTAAAAGCCCTTATTAATATAACGCTCTCTGCTATTTGGAGGCCCCAAAAGAAGAGTTCTGCATGCAAAGAAGAATACCTCGACTTCTCCCTTTCATACGCCAATCACTTTTATTTCTTCTCTTGTTGCTTTGGCTAAGACTTTCGGCACTCTGTTTAAGAGTAGAGAGGGTGGACATGCTGCTCTCTCACTCCTGGTTTCAGAGGTTTGTCGCATAGCTGCTCTCACGGTGTAGTTCAGTCTTCCTGTTAGCTTCGTTTCCTCAGGGCTTTTGTCATGAGATGTAGACCTGTGACTGGGACCTTTTCTGTATCAGTTGAATAGTAATGGGATTTCTGTCCTTAGGCATATTGATGCATACTGTATTAAATATACAGATTTGCCTATGTTGAACCATCTTTGCATCTCCAAAGTGAAGCCAACTTGGTCCCAGGATACGATATTCTTAAGGTGTTCTTGAATTTGGATTAGATTTTTTTTTTAATTCCTGTTTTCTTTAGGGAAATGAGTCTGGGATTTTCTTTTCATTGGTTTTCCCTTCCTTGGTTTTGGTGTCAGGGTAATGCTGACTGTGGAGGAGAGTTCGTTCTTGCTCTCTCTGTTTTGTAGGACAGTTTGAAGAGCACTGGTATCAGCTGGCTTCATGGACGTGAGCATTGAGTCAATCAGTGTAGTACTGGGTTTTTCTTTGTTAGGAAATTTCGTGTTATTACTTCAGCCTTGCTGTTTTGTTATCTGTCTCTATTGTTGTTTCCCATGGATAGCTCATAGGCATCTAGGAATTCATACATTTCTGTGTTTTTAAATATAAAATTTAAAAATATTCTTTTATGCTCCTCTGTATTTCGTTGAACTCATTGTACCCTCCAAATTTACCTCTATTTGTATTAATTGGGCCTTTTTCCTCTCATTAATTTGGCTTGGTGTTTGTCAATTATACTTTTTTCAAAGAATCTACTCTTTGCCATCTGTTGTTCCTTTAGCTTCTGATTAATGAAATTCATTTATTGATTTCTACCCTGATCATTATTCCTGTGATCTACTGCTTTGGGATTGGCCTTGCTCTGTTGTTTTTCTAAGACACTAGGGCACAGAATCCTGTCTGATCTGATCTATTATTTTTCAGTGTAAAGAATTCTATATATGTTTTTCTGCCTGTATCCCAAAGCTCTGGTAAGTTGTGTTTTTATTTTTTAGACACTTATAAGTTTCCTTTCTGATTTTTGTCACTGACTAGGCTCTGTTCATTCAAGATGTCCAATCACCAAGTATTGGTATAATATCTGTGATTTCTCATATTATTGATTTCTATCTTATGATAGAAGATAGAAGAAATTGGGGCTGGAAAGATGGCTCAGAGGTTAAGAGCACTGGCTCAGAGGTTAAAAGCACTGAAGTCCTGAGTTCAATTCTCAGCAACCACATGGTGGCTCACAACCATCTATAATAAGATCTGGTGCCCTCTTTCTGGCGTGCAGGTGTACATACAGACAGAACACTGTATACATAAATAAATAAATAAATAAATCTTAAATATATACAAGAAGTTATTTGAGTTCATTTGTAGTTTTTGAGAATGGCTTTGTGTCCCAGAACGTGCTCAGTTTTAGAGAACTCTGTATGAACATCTGAGAAATCAGCTGCTTCAGCTGGTCCGTCTGCATTTGGTCTGTGTACGTGTAGTTTAACTGAGATTTCTTCGTTGACTTTTCAGTATGAATGACCTATTAAAGGTAAGAGTGGGGTACTGAAATCACACAGTGGCTGTATCGGGTCCCGTTTGACCCTTTAAGAAACCACATCCCCCAGTATACCATGCTTATGTGTTTGCAATTGTCCCAGTGACTTGTTGCTTTTGTTGGTATACAGTGGCCTCCTCCATCCACTCTTATTTTGGTTTTCGTTGTATTTTATCAGGCAACATGTAATGCCAGCTTATTTTCCTCTTCTTTTGCTTCAGCCTCTGACTCTTAAGTCTGTTGGTGTCTTTCCCAGGGAGGTTTGCTTCTTGGTGACAACAGCTGGATCTTGTTTTTCATCAGTCCGCTAGTCTGCATGTCTATGGTGAGTCAAGGCCATTCACACTCAGGGTTATTGTTGAGAGATGGGGTTGTGTTGGTTGGGTTATTGTCCTCTTCTTTCTCCCTGTGTGTATTACAGTATGCTGCTTTACTTGTGTCGGGCATGAGGCATTCCTTCTTAACTCTGCCCATCTTCTCTCTCTCCTGAGCTCTCAGGACCAAGACTTTTTTCCTCCTCCCTGTATTAGATTCCTTTAAATACCCTCTGCAAGCGCTAGCCTGATGGTCACGGCCCACCTTAGTCTGTGCTTGTCTTGGATCCTCCTTATTTCCCTGTCAGTTTTTAACGGGTGCCCTCGCTGGTTGCTCAGTCTTGGTTGACAGTTCCATGTGTTCAGGGCGTGAAATAGATCAATCTATGCTTTTCTGTCAGCCTCCTGCTCACCACAGCTGTCCTCCAGGGCTGACTCCCAACAGGGACCTGTGGCAGACAGACTTCAGCATCCCAGGGTAGCTCAGTTCTAAGCGCTGGATTCCTCTCAAGGCAGTATTTGGCCTCCACCTCCTGAGCTTGGGGAATGGGGGTCCCCTCTGCTTCTGACCACTCTCACTCTAAAAATCGTTGTCTCCTCATGACAGCAAGGCATTTGAGGCTTGAGAGCATCATGGCCCTGTCCTGTGGGTAGGACTGCCAGTCTCTTGCCTCCTGTCTTACCTTTTGGGTGAGGTTTCTGCTTCGCTTTTGCCCACCGGGAGCCACAGGGCTGAAGCTGTACTGGCCTTGGCTTGCTTTCTTCCTTTTTTCTTTTTACTTTCCTGTTTCCCTATACTCTTCGGATGCCCTGCCGTCCCTGGATCTTGACACGCTTGCATTCTTTCTTTTTTTTTCTTTTTTTCTTATCTTGATATTTCTTCTTCACATGGTCAGCTTCTAGCCTGCCACATTGCCACAGAATTTTCAAGTTATTTTTCTGTGGGAGGTTTCTAATTGTTTCGTGGTTGGAAAACTTAATCTGTGCTGTTGGTCTGGAGATAAGACAATGTTGTGAGCTTTGTGTCTTGTTATGTGGCCAGTTTGTGTGTCATTCATGTTTGGAAATGGCTCATGCACTGTGCTTGAGGATTATAAAGTTGCACGTGCCCGCATGTGCACAAAGTATAGTTTGGTCTTATCCATCTCTGTCTTTTTTTCTTTCTTTATCGTCTTCATCTGTTAGCACCTTAGAACAGAAGTTTTCCTCTATAATGGTCAGTTTTTCTGTTTCTACTTATTCTGTAGTTCCTCCAGATTTAACAGTGTACTCTTAGGTGTCTGTTGTTGGAAGGATTCCTTTCTGATGTTAACCTGGTTCCTTTAGCTTTCTTTGTTGTTTATATGTGCTATCCCTTCATCTCAGCCTTTCTGTGTGTATCTGATAACTAACATTAAAAAAAATCATATATGAAAGTCTGCGTCTTTTTATTGGTGCATTTTAAATACCTTTTAATGTATGTATTGATTTTTGTTCATTTGGTATTTGGGGTATCTGTTTCCTTGTGCTTTCTTTTAACCAAATGTTTTGCCTTTTTTTTTCTTTCCATATTTCTAACGATTGGAACCATCTTCTTTTGCTTGCCAGCTTTGCATTATATCTTTTAATTAATTTTCTTCTTTGCCTTTTTTTCTCTTTGTTGTTGGTTGGTTGGGTTTTTTTTCTTGTTTGTTTGTTTGCTTGCTTGTTTGTTTTTTTCTGAGACAAGGTCTCACTATGTGGCCTTGGCTGTCCAGGAACTCAGTATTTAGACCAGGTTGACGGCAAACTCAGAGGTCCACCGGCTTCTGCCTCCTGAGTGCTGGGATCAAAGGTGTGCACCACCACACCTGGCACTTTTTTCAGGTTTTAAAAATTGTGTGTGCAGAGGTGTTTTGCCCAATGTATGTTTGTGCACCACATGCATGCAGTGCTCATTGAGGCCAGAAGAGGGCATCAGGAGCTAGCGTTAGACTGCTCTGAGCTGCCATGTGGGTGCTGGGGCTTGAATCCAGGTCGTCTGGAAGAGCAGCAGCCACTGACCATAACTGTTGGTCATCTCTGCAGCCCCTTATCTTTTACGGAGTGGGGGTGGGAAGCAAGCACACACTTGTGCACAGTGTACAGTGGAGGTCAGAGGTCAGCTTTTTCCAGAGTCTTTCCTCCTTCGCCTTGCTTTGAGGCAAAGCCTGCTTTACTGTTTCTGCCACTGTGCTGTGTATTCCACTCTGCACTCTGGCCGATTCTCCTGTCTCTACTTTTGACCTGCACTGGATTTGCCTTACAGAGATAAGCCTCTGCATTCATCTTTCTATGTGGGACATGGGGTTTGAACTCAGGTCTTCAGGGTTCTGTGGCAAGGGCTTTTCAGGGTAAGCCATCCTCCCAGGCAATATTTTATTTCCTGGTTAATTGTTCCTAGCTCATTAATACCCTTTCCTTTCTCAATAAACCTTGTCTTTTCACTTAATACAGCCACCGCCATTCTGTTTGCTCCTTCCTACCTTACCATTGGAATTATGCCCAATTCTTGACCCTGAATATTATCTGTGTCATGGGCTTGCATGGGTCACAGAACACTGTCTTGCATTTGCCTCTTTTGACTGTGGTGTTTCTTCCCAGGGAGTTTTGACTGAAGGCATTCATGTAGTGAAAACTTCTCAGAATGTGAGCAGTTGGGAACAGTTTTCTTCTTTGTTATACTTAAGCGCTAGCTTCCCTGAACATAGAAATCTAACTTCAGAGGCTTTTTTCCCCCTTAACACTTTGGAAGTATTGGTTCATTGGTTCCCCAGTCTAGTGTTTCCAGGGAGAAACTATTGCAGTTGGGGCCTTGATCCTTAGGAGACATGTTCTCACTGGAAGTTTTAATAGCATTGTTTTCTTTTTCAATTTTTTTTTTCAATTTTTGCTTCGGTGTTTATAAATTTTATGATCACTATGAGTAGGTTTGTGTTTTCTTCAGCCACAGATTTGGGACTCCAGGTGGTTGATCACTGTTTCTATGCTTTCTAATCCCTCTTTAATAATGCACATTTCTCAGTTCTTTTCCAAAGGTACCCCTCAACTTCTTTCTCCTGCAGGGGCAGGGGAACAAGTCCTGGCCCCTGACCTCTGTCCCTTTCATCTGGCTGCTGCTGTTAACCCTCACCCTTGCCCTTACTAATTTTGCTTGCAGTTTTTGATTCTTTAGCCTGACCTTTTAGATTGCTGGGTTTATTTTGAATCGTGTGTTTCTTACTATTTTAAGCTGCCTGTTAAAACACAGAAGGCTTAAGAGGAATGCTTCTGCAGCTTTTATGTATAGAATAGGGACATCCATGCCAAGGTAAGGATTTGCTTTTGAGGGCTTGGGATCTAGTTCATGTGGTGTACTGAGAGCAGTACTGTTTATAGTAAGCAAAGGCTGGTTTTCTACTGTGTTTGCTTTTTATGCTAGCACTTCCCGCTTGGACCTTTATAACCGAGTGTTCTTGCTCATGTTACTAGTTTAAAAAAAAAAAGTCCTGCCCTTTTTAAGGCTGCTTATCTTTTTGGGAACATCTGTCGTGTTCAGTGGGCATTCTTGTTTTCCTGTCCGTTGCCTCTGCTTTCTCTGTCATGAGCAGTCCTGCCAGCGGCCTTTGTGTGAGTGGCTCTAGTCTCCACATGTTGAGTTACTGTGCTTGTACTTCCTGGGGAGGGAGTCAGCTTCCTCCTGTGTTTCTAGGTTAGTGAAAGGGCTGGGGTATGGCACAGTGGTACAGCGGTGTGATGCTCCAAAGCCCCCATCCATACACATGCACACATCTGCCATAAGAGTCTGATAGGGAAAGGGACAAGGGGAAGACCAGAGGGGAAGCCTGGGTTTTGTTGGGATTTAGGGAAGACAGGCGGGAGAGCTCTGGCAGACTGTCCTGGGCTTTCCCCACCTCACTAGACACTGCCCCATAGGGCCTCCTCATCCCGCACCCAGCCCTGTGTTTTCCTCATTTGTGATACTTCGGTGTGGCTGGGGGTGGGAGGAGCTGAGAATGCGGCTGGATGGATAGGAGGTGGTCAGTGACCACCCTGCCCGCACCAGCACTACCTGGTCCCTGCCCTCAGCTGTCTGTAAACACCACCTGCTGCGACACCCATGTCCTGCAGCGTCCGTGGGCCACACTGCTCTTTGTCTGCATTGCTTTTGCTGCCTGGGAGCCCGGCTCCCCTGAAGGATGGAGGAGGAAGCTGCACATCGCCACCTATCAAAGCTCCCCGTTCCTTCAAGCTCTCCTGTGGACCTAGGCTTTCTTATTCTCTGCGCACATCTTTCTGCACACTTTCTATCCAGACGGGGCTTCTTGCCAGTGTCATGTCTGTTTCTTGAGTCCACCTTTTCTTGTGGCTAGATGTGTGTGTGTGTGTGTGTGTGTGTGTGTGTATTGTTTCTATACTGAAATCCACATATATCAAACTTCTTGTTAACATATATATGTGTGGTACTCATGTATATAGGTATGTGTGTTCACATGTGTGTGAGGGCGCACATGCTCATGTGGAGGCCTGAGGTTACTGTCAGATGTCTTCCTTGATCAGTCTCCACTTTATATCTTGACCTATGGTCTCACACTGAACTCAGAGCTCAGCCATTCAGCTAGTCTGGCTAGCCAGGTTATTCTAGAGATAGGAACCCCCTATCTCTGCCTCCCCTGTGCTGGGATAATAGGCCACATGCCCACCTGGTTTTTAGTATTACATTCATTTGTTTGTTCATTCACTCACTCACTCACTCACTCACTCACTGAGATAGTTTGGGGGGGGGCTTGCATGTGCCCCTGTATATATTATAGAGCTTAGCAGACAATTTTGGTGAGCTCTCCTGTCTTAGCGTGTGCATTCTGGGAACAAACAAGCACCATTAGCTTCTAAGCCACTCGCTGGCCTCACACCCAGCTTTTTTCTGCAGGTTCCGGGGGGTACTGAACTCCAGTCCTCATACTTACGTGACAAGCACTTTACCTATGGAGGGCCATTCACCAACTGTCAGAGTGCTTTCTAAAACCAAAAAGTGATTCACATTTTTAGGTAAATGTGCAGCTTAGTTCATCTTTGTTTACACTGGAGGATTGAGAGGATGAAATCAACTTTCAGAATAAAAAAAAAAAAAGTCTGTTGAAAGTGAGCCTGTATTCTCTCACTCTGGACCAGCAGTCCAGTAAGGCTTCCTGGAGTGTGGGGTCCTGGCAAAGTGGGGTACTTTGCTGGGAAAGCTGTATCTCCTTCCTTTGTCTTGTGTGTGTTTTGTTTTTTTTTGTAATGAGACGTGTTCTATTAAACTGTTTATTCAGGGCAGTTGTCGTTGGACAGGTGAGGGCCGCCTGTCCTGTGTAGGAGAAGACATGTACCACGGAAGCTGAGAGCTGTGGTGGAAAGCGCCCAGTAAGAGCGTGGCGCACATAAAGCACATTGCGTTTTGTCAGAAAAGAGGTCTTGGGTTGAGCGGCTGGCAGGAGGATGCCATCGGACTGTGTCATTTTTGCATTTAACGCCGCCTTCTGATGTTTGTTTCTGACCCGCTGAAGATACACAGTAACCAGAAGGGATTACTGCCAGAGCCAAATCCAGTACAGATCATGAAAAGTTTGAACAACCCCGCCATGCTACAAGTTCTTCTGCAGCCGCAGCTGTGCGGACGAGCGGTGAATCCAGGTAAGCACCGTTTGTGCACTTGAGCAGACGTCAGCAGGAGGTAAAAAATTCCCTGCGCGTTAAAACACACTTGAGCTCGGATGACTCTTTCCTAAGAACTATTAATGTTTATTAAGCAGTTATCTGAGTGGGGACTGCGTGTTGGCTAATTTGCAGGTACAGTTTACTTCTGTACTTCGTTTTCTGTACCATTAGTAAATGTTACGTATTAAACCCTCTGTTAAGCTCTTGGTTGCCGAGAATGTCCAAACAACCTGGTCATGACGGCACACCACTGTCCTGTCACCTGCATGAACCCAGAGCACGGATCCTTTCTTTGTAATCATTTTAGTGGAATTACTTGCTGAGTATGCGAATTTGTTTCTCTTGTGTTCATCTTTCTCTGTTGGAGAGAGCAGAGTAGTCTCCCTTTGTGCTTTATTTATCTCTGTCCATTGACTGTTTGGCATTCTTTTTCTGGTATTTCCTTCTGAAACAAACAACTTTGCATAGACAAGATTTCTGTGTTAGTGTTAGGAGGAAATGATGCCTGTATTCAGTGCTAAAGTTTAGAATAAATATATTTAGTGGGAGCTTTCTCAGAGTGTTTATTCCAGTTCAGTCCCAGCTGGCCAGATGCCAGCTCCTACGCTAAGCAACACACACCCACAAATTAAGGGCACAGCTCTCTGTGCGGCTGCCCCGCTTCAAACCCTGGCCACAAGTTACCGATTCTCTGGGCTACCTGAACTTCTGACCAACTAGCTATACAAATTTGGGAGTTGCCAGGACCCTTCAGTTTGGTAATCTCTTAGAATGTCTCCTGGAAGTCAGGAAAGCCCCATCTTCATGATTACAGTTTTACGAGAAAGGATCGAACAGGAACTGGCGCATGATAGACCCTTCATGTGAGTGTGAGGATAGCTTCATGCAGTCAGGCCCTAACAGTCTCCAGCATGTCACTGATGTGGGAGCTTTCTACACGATTGTTGCTGACGATTTCATATGTGTGTATAAATGTTCTGATTACTCTTTGCTTCCTTTAATCCCCTTCCCACCCCTATCACCGGGTCCTATCTATATCAGCCAGTCCCTTTGCCAAACTCATGACTTTTGGTTTTATGACCTGTTTAATTGGGCCACCTGGGAGACCATTGGATTGAGATTCTCTGTTGGAGCCTGGTGGTGACCGCACAGCTGAAGCCATCGAGTCTCCTTCTCCCTGAATTGATCAATAGCAAACAGTTTGGCAGTGAGGGCTAGGGAGGGCCTCCTGAGCCTGTCTCACAGCCATGCCTGCTGTTGGCAGGACCATTCTTTTTTTTTTTTTTTTTTTTTTTTTTTTTTTAAAGAGAAGGTCTTTGTGTAGCCCTGGCTGTTCTAGAACTGGCTCCTTAGACCAGGCTGACCTCAAACTCATAGAGATCTGCCTGCCTCTGCCTCCCAGGTGTTGGGATTAAAGGCGTGCACCACCGCTGCCCAGCTGGTGGGCCCATTCTCATGCCTACCCAGTGCAGGCATCTGTAGCTGCTGCAGTGGTTAGGTCTTACCCAGGAGATGACATTTCAGAGTCCTTTTCTGTCTTCCGTCTCTTATGTTGTTTTTGCTCCTTTTCCCACTGTGTTTTCCCTTTGAGGGGATGGAATAAAATGTCTCTTTTAGGGCTGAGCATCAATAAGTCACTTATTCTCTACACTCATGGGTCCACAAGTTTCTTCCTTTCCTTCATAACTGTCCACACGAAAAAGAGGCTTCTCTAACGACGGCTAAGAACAGTACTTTTCTATGGATATAAACAAATATTTAGAGGGTAGCTTGACACATTTGTTAGAAACAGTACTCGGTTTCCATTCTAGGGCTCCTCATCTCCCTGGCTGTGGGTTTTTGACCAGGCATACAGTATCAGGCATTGATTCCCTCCTGTGGATCAAGCCTCAAATCCAATCCCATAACAGGAATGCAGCGATTGCACAAGTGGCCTTACCCTGCAGGACTATGAAAACTAGCAGCAGGGTGGAGCTTCATCTCGGCTCTAGCTTGCTTTTCTTCTTTATTTCATGCATCCAGGCTATAGAGCATGTATAGTCTGCTTTCTATTGTTAGGATAAGCACCATGACCAAGAGAGACTTGGGGAGAAAAGGATTTAGTTGGCTTACACTCCCATATCACTGTTTCTTATCGAAGGAAGCCAGGACAGAAACAGGGAAGTAACCTGGAGGCAGGAACCGATGCAGAGGCCTTGGAGGGTTGCTGCTTCTGGCTTCATCAGGTTGGTTGCTTATAGAACCCAGGTCCACCCACAGTGGGCGGGGCCCTCCCCATCTATCACTCATTAAGAAAATACCCTACAGCAGGGCCTTCTGGAGGCGTTTCCTCCATTGAGTTTCCCTCCTTTGAGATACCTAGTTTGTGTGTCAGGCTGACAAAAGGCTCCACAGCACAGGTGCTTTGCCTGTGCTGCTTTCGTCTCACATTCATACAGTGACCTGAGTAAGCCAAGAACTAGAGAGGAAATGGATGGAAATAGGGACAAAAAAGGTTGACAAGCCATTACCCTGGTACTTGATCAAGAAAATGCCCCACAAGTATGCCCATGGGACAGCTTTGTGGAAGCATTTTCTCACTTTTGATGTCCCTCTTTCCAGATGACTCTAGTTTGTGTCTAGATGACAAGGCAATAAATACATAAATGAAAAATTTAAAAAACTAACGAGCACAAGGAGGCAACTCACCCTTGGTGTTGAGGGTTTTGTTTAATAAACTCACAGCTTAAGGGAGCAGCTTTTTCCAGCCACGCGGGGGGCGGGGGGAGGGTCTGTTTAGGAGTTGGAACTTCCGTGGGGATACTGCTGTGTGGCAAACAATTCCCCCGAAAAGTATCCCATCTAGATTTTGTAGGTTGTCCTAAAGCATGGTGTTCACAGACACGACGGCCTGCTGTTCACTGGTATTGACTGACACAATGCAGCAGTCCGTCATTCCTGGTACCACAGCTTCTCCCGATGCAGTCTAAGATGGCTGTTGTGTTCAAAGACACGTACTGTGCTCTTGGGTCTTTTAGAGTCATGGTAGCCACATCTTCAGATTGTGGGCATCTTTAATCATCCAACACTGCGTATTTCCACTTCACTTTCCTACTTGGATTGGTTTGTGGTCATAGAGGAATATGCATTTGTTTTGTTTTTGTTTGGGGGGATTTTTTTAAATTTAAAAATCATTTATATAGGGGATGGGTATGTACACATGAATGCAGATCCCTAGAGTTGGAGTACAGGCAGCTGTGAGCACCTGACATGGGTGCTGGGAACCGAACTCTGGTCCTCTGCAAAAGCAGTATGTGTCCTTCGTCACTGAGCCATCTCTCCAGTCCCAGGAGTGTGTGTTTTTAACGTTTAATGTTACTGTCTCTACTTGAAGATGTGTTAATATTTACACGGATGGAGAAATTATTTCCTGGCTTTGTCTTTGTTTGAGCTGGTGAGAGAAGGAGCGTATATCCCCACCTTAGCAAAGGCAAGCTGGAGAATGTGTGCAAATTGCACTTTTGTATGTTCTTGGACGGTGGGAGGGTGCTGGGGAATTACTCCTTTCCAGAGGAGAGGAAATAGCAATGAGGATTTGTCTTTATTTACACCTACTTTTATTACCTTGGGTAAATAACTGGCTGTGGATTTAAATCATACGGTAGATGTATGCTTAAGTTGTAGACTCCTTTTGCTCAGCGCCCTGACTCGCCTGTTGTATGTGGTACGTCTTAATTTGAACCTTTAGAGTGGGCAGGTACGTGTTAACTTTTGAGTGTGTTACTGTGCTTTTGTTTTGAGACAGGGACATACTACCCAGCTGGGAATACAGGCATGCCTTCGTGTGTGTCTGTCACATGTACATTGTGAAAAGCTATTACTAGGACCTTTTCCGAATGCTACTTTGTGATATATTATAGATGTCGTTTTTCCATAACTATAAGTAGATGAAATTAATCATGTGTTTTCTACTTCATGGTTCTTTCTTCTCAGTACATGATTTATTCTGAAAATATCTCTTCTGAAAGGTATATGGTTTTTGGCCTTGGAATTATGACCCTTTATTCCTCCTGTCTCTATGCACAGTTCATTTCTTGGGATGCAGGTTCTCATGTGTCATTCCTGGCTGGCCTGGAACTTACTGGGTAGACAAGGCTAGCCTCAAACTCAACGTGCCTGGCTCTGCCTCCCCAGTGCTAGAATCCGAGACGCGCACCACCACGCCCTGGTGTTTGTATTTACATTGAATCTTAGTTTTTCTGATGTAAGAAGTTCTGCACATGGATACCGTCCTCTCTGCAGGATTTTCCTTAAGGTTTTTAAAGGTGAGGGTAGCTTGGTGTCCGAGACTTAAAGAAAATGCTAGAATTCTAAAGCAAGTTCCAGCATTGAATTGTAAAGAAAGGAGCGTGTCACTCTCAGCCAGGAGGCCAGGACACTTCCTGGGCAGGTTGAAGGCTGTGAAGGAGATGCTCTGGAACATGTCGTGTTTGTCATTTCTGTGTCACGCAGTCAGTTTTGCTTTGACTGACTCGGCTCTTCTCTGCAGTTCTCGGAGTCGCGCCCAGCTTGTCTCATCTGCTGAGTCCGTCCCTCCCCTCCGCGCTGTTGCACTTCAGTAAAGCACAGCAGGTTTGTACACAGCACCGGGTACCGAAGCCCTGAGGGCCTGGACTGAATACTTTCATCTCCCCAAACGCTCACGACAGGATCTTACACAGCTCAGGATGACCTTGAACTCCTAATTCTCCTGCTTCCAGCTCCCAAGGGCTGGGATTACAAGTGTGCCAGACCTTGTCAAGAAGTTACCTGAGCATTTTGCTTTTTAAAAATATCCTGCCTGCCCTCCACCCTTTGTGGTCTGAGGAATTGTTCTAGAGTTTATTGGTGCTGGTAAGTGCTCTACTGCTGGAGTACTTCTCCAGCTTTCTCTATTTTAACTTTTGATTTTGAGATAGAGTTTTACTCTAGTTGCCAAGGCTGGCCTTGAACTCAAACTGTCAGTGGGTAGACATTGAACTTGTCATCCTCCTGCGTCAGCCTCCTGAGTACCTGGAATTATAGGCCTGTGCAACTAGACCTGACAGAGAACATCTTTAATAAGAACAGCTCCATAAAAATCACAAGATGTCTGTGTGTAATCTAATGCTGATGAAAACAGCAAAGATACATTTACCAGCTCTTGTAGAGTATTAAGAACAGAATACTTATTTTGTGGTATATTTTTGATAGACAATGAGTAGGGTTTTATGGGGGGGGCAGAGATAGGCAGAATGTGTGCCATGGGTGTGTGTGGGTCAGAGGACAGCCTTGGGTGTCAACCCTTGCCTTCTACTCTGTTTGAGGCAAGGTATCTGCTGTTTGCCGCCGCATATGCCAGGCTAGCAAGCACTCAGGTCTTGGGGGTTCTCCCTTCTCCATCTTCCGTAGGAGGGCTGGGATTCCAGGCTGGAGGTTTTTGGGTGGGTTTGTGGGATTCAGACTGAAGCATTTCCCAGTCAGTCTTAAAGGAGTAGTTTTAAAACAACTTTTTATGTTTTAAAGTCTGAACTCAAGACAGATTTATAGACAGAAATGGGCAATAACTCTTAATCTTTAAATTTTAATCTGTGTTTATAAAATAGTCTACATGTTTGTGAGAGTAAAGAATGTTTTTCTTCCATCTTCAGGTTAAGTTCGCGCTTAGACACGAGTATCTGACATATTGGAAGTAACCATTCCTTGTTAATGTCAGAATACAAAGATACACAGACGTGTGTACAAATCAGTGTTATTACTCATATAGGATGGAAGAAATGAGTGTGCAGTGCTGTGTGCAGTCCACTGTTTTGGTCTTTTGAGACAGGCCTAGGCAGGTCTCCAACCCTGGATCCCCCTGCCTCTGCCTGCTGGGCACTGAGATTAACGGTGTGTGCACCGCTTCAGGTTATAAACTTCGCTTTCTAGAGGGAAAGGAGGAGGAAGAAGAGCCACAGCTGCTACTTTTCTGTTCTGTGATAGAATGATGCCCTGAGAAGGGGTTTATTTTGGCTTCCAGTGGCAGTGGCAGAGCGTCTACCTGTTGTGGAGCACATGAGGTCAGAGGAGGCATGGTGGCAGGATTAGGAAGTGGACTGCTCACATTTCAGGTCCAGGAAGCAGGAGAAAGGAAAGAACAGGAGGTGGGGGGCGAGGCTGTACACTCATAAATCTGTAGGGACTCACTTCCTCCATCAGCCAGCGCCTTTCTGAAGTTTCTAAACCATGCCACTAACCAGAGAACGTATCTTTTCCTTTGCATCTCTGCCGTCTCAGGGCTTGGGACAGTACAGCGCCTTTGCTCATCCACTCCACATCTTTTACTGAGTGATCATGTGCTTGCAGCCATTAGGGCTACAGCTTTGAACAAAACATCCTCACAGTCTCTGCTGTTTCAGAGTATGAAGTCAGGTGTGATGTCTTGAACCTGTGATCTCCTCTAACACAGGGGAGGCCAAGGCTGGAGGATTACTGCCTCTAAGACCAGCCAGGGCCACATAGTAAATTCCAAGCCAGCCTGGGCTGCGGAGTGAGAGTCTGTCTCCAAACAATAAAAACCCCACAACAGAACAGTAGGGAAGCCAGAGGTTAATGCCAATCAAGTATGAACGGTGACAGGAAGGGAGAGTCAGATCACTGACAGCATCCCCTGTGCATTAGGGCGGAGGTTCTCATCCTGTGGGTCACAACCCCTTCGGGGGTCGAATGACCCTTCACGGGGGTCCCATATCAGATAGGGACATGACGATTCATAACAGCAAAGTTAGGGTTATGAAGTAGCACAACTGGGGGGTCACCACAACAGGAGGAGCTGTATTCAAGGGGCGCAGCATGAGGAAGGCGGAGAGCCCCTGTGCTGGAGAAAAACCAGAAACGCAGTGCTTGCCTTTAAGGCCTGCAAGTCCTGTGTCTCCAGAGCTCATTGCCTCGCACTGTCGTGGAAGTGTCGCCTCACTCCTCCAGGGTCCTTCTTCTTTAGTGGGAGTGCCCTTTCTGAGTACAACCTGACTGACCCAGGGTTTCCCAGGCAGCCTTCAGATCTCAGCACACAAGCTAGGCCCTCAAGAAAGCCTCCCTTGAGTCTTCCGGTCTGAGTAAAATTCCCCGGTCTTTGTTCACGTATCTGCTTTTTTTTCCCCCTCATAGTATTGTTATTTGTAATCTTGTTTGTTTCTATATTTAAAGTCTCCTTTAAATATATGACACATAGGAACAAATCATATGACATTTCTCACGAGGTAGCACACTATCCTGTTCATAAAATGTATGCAGCAAATCTTGCCAAGTGATCAAATCAATAAATAAATTCATATCTGACCATCATTAGAGCCAGGAAAGGGGTGAGGGGAGGAAAGGATGACAGAGGACTGGAATTGCTCTCCTAACTGCATCTTAGGTAATACTACCCGAAGGGGAAAGTAGATTTCTATTAAGTGGTTTGTTTTTGTTTTTTCTTTCAAGACAGCGTTTCTCTGTGTAATAGCCTTAGCTGTCCTGGAACTATCCCTGTAGACCAAGCTGTCCTCGAACTCAGAGATCCGCCTGCCTCTGCCTCCTGAGGGCTGGCATTAAAGGCGTGTGCTGACCATCTGGCTAAGAAGTGGTTTCTGTTTTCCAGACTGACTTGAGAGAATTGACCTTTAAGAAGAGCTGATTATGCAACAAATAGCTCTTCAGAGTGTAACTAACTTCGTGTCTCATCAATTCCACAGAACTCGGCTGTGGGTACCGCCTCGCCCTTACTCCTTCAGAGTCTGTCTCACATACCCCTGGTACAGCCACAGTTGGTGAAGTTTGACAGTGCCCCCACCAACAACGTAAGTGTTTCTTCCCTTCCACGGACTCAGCCTGCTGACGAGGTGCTGGAGCTGCACGCGTGTATCTGTCTCCAGTGGGCTGTGTGTTTCCACCGCGGGAAACTGTCTTCCTCTCTCCGATTCTTTTGCAGAAGCCTGGCTTGCTGGGAGAGCCTCCCGCCATGGTGCTGCAGCCTGCCCTGGCAATAGGGTCAGCGCTCCCACTGAAAACGGACCTGGGACAGCACGGAGAAGCACACAAAAGTAAATAACCTGTTTCCCGAGAAGTCCTTAATGCCGTCAGCTTTCAGACTTGAAGACAATTTACCTCGATCCCTCTCTTATTTATAGGATGATTAAATTTGAATCTTGGTCATTTAAAATTTCAAGAGCCCCATTGCCTTGCCTGGTTTTAATATTGATACGTTATTAATGGGTTTGCCTCCATGCCAAGATGAGACGGTCCCTGCTGGATAGGCTTTAATATTTTATGAAGGTTCACAGCAGTGCCAGGAGAAGACATATCTCCATTTGACGCCGACACGCCGTCCACTGGGCTCATTTCTCACATCTCCACTTCAATTCCATTGAGTAAAAAGTCCCCAGCCCTTATAAAAGGAATAGCCATTGTTTGTGAGTTAAGCCTTGTTGACTTGAATCATTTTTCTACCTGGAGGAAAACTGACACACATGCTCTGGGCACATGATAGGCAGACATTTTTATTTTAGAAAAATAATTTTAGAATTATTTAGAAAAAAATTTAGAATACCAGGGTTTCTTATTTTATTGTAAGTTAGGAAATAATATTATGCCAGCTTTTTTTTTTTTTTTAAATTATAACTTGGAAAAGCACTTCCAGTTTGAAGCTTGATTGAAGGGTTTGCTTTGCACCACTGGTACTATAAGTTCTACAAGCATAAATAACACATTTAGTCTCTTGCACATACAAAGTTGGGTAACCAAATGACCAAATAACTCAGTTGATCCTGACTGTTGAAGTTGACCAGGCAATGGCTAAATTGCCAAATAATAATAATTATTATTAATTACATATTTATTATTATTATTTGTTTGATGGGGTCTGTCATTCTATAAACTTTGATTCTATGATTAAAAGCTACAAAAATGCTCATATTAATGTTAGACAATGGGTACTTTTGTATCACATTTGCTGTTTTAAGAATGCTGATAATTCACTGTCTAAATAAATATATTCCAAAAGATGGAAGAGCCAGGGCTAGTATTCACCCAGCTAACAAACCCGTTCAGTGAATTCGTAAAATGGAAATTTGATTAAGTCATCGAGATGAACTGTTTTAGTTTCTTTTCGGCCTCTTGCCCAAGCTGATCTTGAACTTGTGAGTTCAAGTGATCTTATTTTAGCTCCGGAATAGTTGAGAGGTACACGTCGCTGTGCCTGGCTGACATTTTTATTTTTAATTTTAGAATTGCATGTTCACTTACTGGGGGGGGGGGCAGGGCCCCCATGTGCCCTCGTGTCCAGGTGGAATGTTGAGGACAGCCTGTGGGAGTTGGATCGCTTCTACCCTGTGGGCCTCAGGATGTAAACTGAGGCTGTGGCCAAGCACAGCCTGTGCTGAGCCATCTAGGCAGCCCCGATGAAATGATTTTTCAAATAAAAATGATACCTAGTTTTCCTATGAAAACTTTCTTTCCAGTATTTTTTTCCTTTAAATAAAAATATATAACTTACTAATTTATTCCTGTGCATTAACTTCAAGGCCAACAGGGGCAGAGTAGTGTTTACATACCAGATCTTTCCACTTAAAAATAGTGCCATTTATATTATTTGTGGCTTTCCACACTTAAATCTTCAAACCACTGAACCCATAGAAAGGCACTGAACTCGAGTTGAAGAGAAGGGTGCTACCAGTGCCCAGCAGCTGGTGAAGGCTCGCTAGCCTGGCTACTTTTGGATCCAAATTAACCTCAGGAAATGCTGAAGAACTCTTTAAACACAAGAATCAATTACTGTTTTCAAATATGGGAGCAACCAAATTGTAATGGTTGGACATTTTTAAGTATTAGTATAATTTAATTGTCAAAAAGAGACATGTTTCTAAAATGATAATTAAATATGTTATTAAAATATAATATTGAGGTTATTATAGAAATTAGTGAAAACTTAAAAAGCATTACTGATGTCAATTTTTGCTTTTTTGTGAATTTGTAACCTTTGCCCTCACCTCTTGGATTTCTCAGGCCTCTCAGAGGCACAGAAGGGCCCACTGGGCCTTGTATAACCAGGGTTCTTTTGCCTCTGTGGTTCACTACAGCATCTAATGTGATTCCAACTCAAACGACCCTGGCAGCTGGGCTGGGCATGCTGCCATTCTTCCCACAGCAGCTCCCCGCTGGGCAAGCCAGGCCGGGGCGTGGGACCCCTCAGGAGAAGCAGTCGGCCCCAGCGAGCATCGGCGAAGCTACTTTCTCCGGGTTGAAGCATTATCTGCAGACCTTCCCAGGCCTTCCCACTGGAGGCCCACTGACAGGTCACCAGAAGACACAGCAAAGCCAGCCGAAAGGCACAGAGGTAGGTTCAAGGGCAAGGAAGCACACAGAGAAGTGGATAGTCCCATGGCTGCCCCTCCTCTCCTTTTAGACCCTGAATTGTGGCCTTGTTCCATCTCGTTCAGTTGGTTGGTGTTTGGTGACTGTCCCCACTGTGGTTTCAGCATCTTCTGATCTGAGACTTCTCTTGAGCTACTGTGAATTTGTTAAGGGTTTAATTTCTTACTCATTTGAATGTTAAGCCAGTCCCTGGAGCATAGTGAACACACAGCAAACATGAACTGAATGAACGAATCCATTGCCATGTTACAGGCACATCACAAGCAAACCTGGATTTCGCCGAGGCTTACGAAGATGTCTAAACACAGCAGTATTGGTCAGGCAAGCATCAGGAACGTAAAGGGTGTGACTCTCAAAAGCTGAAATGCACACTCGTGATTGCACTTTCTTCATTGTGCCTATTTTTAAAAAAAATCAGTTTGAAAAGAAAACTAAGCTACTAGCTTTATCTTATATTAATCAGAACTGTGGCTTAAAAGTCTGATCAGAGAGTAAAGAGTAAGAAGCCTTTCAGGAAAAGATGGGCCATAAAGAAGGCTCAGACCTCCATCCTAGCTTTTTCTGCACCTCCTGTATGAAAATACAGGAGAGCCAGTATTTCCAGTGTCCTATCTAACATTGTAATCGAAGAGATAGTTCATGAACTCCCCCCCCCCTTAGCATTACTTTTAGGTCTAGAGGTGAGCAAGCCTCATTTGTGTCATCTGGCTTTAGGCAAATGATGGGAAATTTAAATCTTATAATAATAAATTTAAATCTTATAATCTTAATCCCTGTATCACTAGAAATAAGATACGGAATTGATTTTCTTCTTGCAAAGGTGAATTCTCTGAGATGAAGTGAGAAGATGCAGGGCACTTCAGCTTCTGCTTCACTTGTAGAATTCTGTAGCTAGAGTGATACCATTTATTTCTCTTTCCTTGGGGTTGCTGAGACAGGGTCTCTCTGTGCAGTCTTGTCCTGGAGCTTGCTGTGTAGAGCAGGCTGGCCTCGCACTTGGAGGTCTGCTTGCCTCTGCCTCCTGAGTGCTGGACTTAACAGGCATTCACAACCATGGCCAGCTAAGGCTCACGAAGGTCACACTGTACGAGATATATTGAAAAATGAATAAATAAATAAACTTTTATTTTTAGTGAGTATCTTTAATAAGCATGTATTAGTCATGTGAAACAAAACTTCCGTTGTGACTTTTCCATGTGTGCCTGTGATGTACTGTGACTCCTCATTCTTTCTTCTTCTGCTCACTAAGCACTCCGTCTTTTGTTTTTGGTGAATAGGCTGCCTCTAAGAATCAGACTTCACTCTTGGGAGAACCACCAAAAGAAATTCGGCTCAGTACAAATCCGTATTTGAATTTGGCAAGTGTGTTACCCAGTGTGTGCCTATGTAAGTGAGGCCTGCGTTAGCCCTGAGATTCCCCAAAGATACTGTGATGAGTTCTACTTTAATCTTGACTTAGCGGAAGCTCAGGATACCTGTTGACAAAACTAAGCCCTAAGTTATGAGCCTACTCTTTACCAATAAGTCCATTATTTGAAAGAAATTATGAAAATTAAAACACTTAAAAAATCTTTACAACAGTATTTTTATTAAGGGCAAAATAATTTCATTCAATTATTAAGGCATGATTGCAAATAATGAAGGTAACACATTGCTTGAAGCACTATAGTCATTTTCAGTGTGGGTAGAATCATTCTAAAGTAGAGATTGAAACCTCTAAGTGACCTGGCCAAGGCATCCAGACACGTTAGCTATGTGACTACCAGTCAGCAGCAATGGACTCTACATGGCCTTCAGCTGATAGGAGTCAGCTCTCACCCAAACACATTCCCCGCAAAAAAATACAGTAATCAGACGAGAAACTGAGGAACACATTAATGCTGCCCAACAGGAGAGAGGCTGGATGTGCAGAGCGGAACACTGTGACTTGATAGATAGATAGATAGATAGATAGATAGATAGATAGAGATAGATAGATAGATAGATAGATAGATAGATAGATAGATAGATAGATATAGATAGAGATATAGATATATCAGAACGGGGCTTGGTGGTGCACACCTCTAATCCCAGCACTCAGGAGGCAGAGGCAGGCAGATCTCTATGAGTTTGAGGCCAGCCTGGTCTACAAATCAAACCCTGGACAGCCAAGGCCACACAGAGAAACCCTGTCTTGAAAACTAAACAGAAATCAGACATCACTCATTTATGAAGTAGCCTCTAAAGCTGAATTTTAAGTGGAAAAAGTAAAGATGTGAGTCACATGACTGCAGTCACTATTAAAGCTCTGATCTTAACCTGGGGGAAATTGTAAACTGCAAGGAAGGAGGTTAAAGATGAGTGTCATTTTTAAGATACATTTTTTTGCCATTTTACAAAGTATCCCTTCAGCATTAATTTTAATTTTCCTAAAGCTTAAAAAAAAGTTAGGTGTACTTCTAGTATATCTGGAGCACACTGATCTCACCTGAAAATTGATATTGACAACTAGTGCTGTAATAAGGGTGTTTAATTTACATTTTCTATGCCTTCATGTAGAATAGTGGTTCTCAGCCTGTGGGTTGGGACCCAGTTAGGGGTCACATGTTAGATAATCCTGCGTATTAGATATTTACATTATGATTCAGGACAGTAGCAAAATTAAGTAGTCATGAAATAATTTTATGGTTGGGGGAGGGGGGTCACCACAACATGAGGAACTGTGTTAAGGGGTCACAGCATTAAGAAGGTTGAAAACCAGTGTTGTGGACTATCTGTCTATGGGGCTGAGTATATACAGAATTCAGAGGTAGAATGCTTCACTAGCGTTCTTGAGGCCTTGGTTTCAAGTCTCAATACAGAAAAAGAAATATATATATATATTTATATGTGTGTGTATATATCAGAGGCTTCCATCATAATTATTTTACCTCTGTGACAACCTTCCATTTTCAGTTGCTGAAATGAATGAAACGATAGGTAATTCCTCCTGGAGAAAATAAACACAAATATATATTGGCAGCATATTTGAAATAAGCTGAGTTAATGTGTTTTGTGCTGTTTGTAACTTAAAGAATCACTGAATGGTCCTGTGCTTACCTTTAGCTGCTGCAGGGAAAGGCCTGCCACAGAAGACTGGAATTGCAAGCAACCTTCTGGACGCGATCTCTCAGGGAGGCGAGTCCCAGCCCACACTGGAGAAGTGCATCGCTTATTCTCCACCCTTCGAGGATTATGCCCAGGTAAATAGTGCGCAGGCCGCGACGGTACAGGCAGGAACTGGGTCAGCTCTACTCTGCGGCCTCTGAGTGCAGACCATGACTGCCTTAGCATTGTGAGGATGCAGAGGGTGATCGCTCTTGCTCATCATTTGAAATTTAGGAATAGGTTCAAGAAATTATTTAGTATTATGTTACACCAAATATTTCCCTCTTAGAGTTTTACTAGCGGTCTTCAAGCTACAGCCCACAGACCACATCCAGCCCACCATGTATTTTTTGTTGTCCATAGCCACCTCTGTTCCTTTACGTATTTTCTATAGTGTTGCCATAGCCCAGGCTGGCCTTAAACTCCCAGCGCCTCAGTCTCCCAAGTGCTGGGCTTCTGTGTGGGCACCACCACACCCAGCTGTGTACCAAACTGGTAGCATAAAAGAGGAGCCAACCCTCAGCTTCTATGGGAAGTGCGCTCCAGGGCCCTGCTGGATGCTCACATCTCACCTCTCTAGTGTCGTGTGTGCAGTCTTGCTGAGCAGATCTCCTTCATTCTTTGAGCCGCTCTAGGTTACTTATAATAGCTGATATAATGGAAATGCTGTGGAAATATTCTGTTCTTTAGGGAGCAAAAGCCAAGACGCTGCTTGTGTTTGTCCAAGTGCAGAGTTTTTCAAATATTTCCAGCACGCAGTTGGTTAAATGTGTGGAATATTATTCTAAATGATGGTCAGAAGTTCCACTGATGTGGTTAGGTAGTGGCCTGCTTAATTTAAAGAACGGGGGTGGGGGGCTCAGAGCTGATGTCATGAGGAAGACATTCTCCTGCTTAAGGTTCCAGCTTTGTTAATGTACTCAGAAATGACATAGATAAGCGCACTGTTCATTGATTACATTTATATTTAATGAACAAAAGTTAAATTATAGATAAATAAAATAACTTATGAATAACACATAGTTGTGAAGATTAGAAACAACCAAAATATTCAAATAAGACTGAGCAAGCAAATTATTTACCAGAAAATACAACTTGGATTATTTAAAATGATATAAAATAATGTGTAAACACGTGATAAAATCTTCATGATCCATTGTGAAAATAATATTCACAAAATATAGTCCCATACAGTCCCAGTTTTTCTTTCTTCACGGAGAACAAAGTTTACTTTCCAAAGCAGGAAAAGTATAATGTTTTTAAGAATTTAGAGGAATGTGTATTTTAAGCCTCAAAGGTCTTTTTTGTACCGAGCTTTTCATTTGGAGTTTGACTTTTGAAGTTGGTCTCCTTTGACTCAGCAGATCCTGTTGTTAGATTGGGGTGGCTAAGCTGATGCTCGGGGGCCGTGCAGAGACTGACACTCACCTGTGGAGAGGCTCTGAGCTAGAGCCTTGCATCTCTGTACTTTAAATACATGTCACTTCCTTTGCAACATGCCCTAGTTTGCTTTTCCGTCGCTGTGATAAACGCCATGACCAAAAGCAACTTGGGGAAGAAAGGGTTTCTTTGCCTCCTACTTCCAGATCAAAATCCATCATTGAGGGAAGTCAGGGCAGAGGAACCTGGTGACAGAACCCACAGAGGAAATGCTGCTCACTCTCTGGCTTGCTCAGCAGCTATATATATACCTGTCTGTCTATCTGTCTACCAGTGTTTGCGGTGGGGTGGGGGCAGTGCTGTCTAGTGTACTGGGCCCTCCTCATTAATCATTAGTCAAGACAGTCTCTTACAGACTTGGCCACAGGCCAGTATGATCTAGGCAGTTTCTCAGTTGAGGATCCTTCTTCCTAGGTAATGCTAGGTTGTGGCAGAACACAGTGTAAGCATTTATCACCATCATCATCATCATCATCATCATCATCATCAGAGCTGAGGGATTGAGCCAAAGGCTGTGTGTCTGTTAGGCAAGTGAGCTACTCTTCAGTTAGAGCCCAACTTAATTTTTATTTTATGTTTTGTTTTGTTTTTCAAGACAGGTTTTCTCTGTGTAGCCTTGGCTGTCCTGGACTCAATTCACAGAGATCCACCTGCCTTTCCTGAGTATGGGGATTAAAGGCGTGCTCCACCACGTCCAGCCCAACTTAGTTTTTAAACATTTTTTTAAAACAGTGCTGGAATTACCCTTAGGATGGATGAATGGATACACACACACACACACACACACACACACACACACACATGCATATATGTATATATATATCACATATAGTGTATGTATGTAGTATATAGTATGTATAATTTAATATGTGCATTAAACATCTCATCTTTCCACCATGCCTGTGAGTTTTAAACTGCCCTATTCATCGAGCAAGTGGGAGAGGCAAAGGCACAGTTAACCCTCCACATTTGCAGCTTACAAATGATCTCTTGGACAGCAAAATCCATGTAGCTATGGTAGTAACTCCCAGAAACTCTGTTCAGGTTTTTGTGTCTCAGGACTGGGAGAGAAGGATAGTAGATGACATGATCTCCCTTTTAGGTAAAGCTGTCACATTTAAGGATTTGGTATTTCTCACGATCGTGAAGTTATTTGCAGAAGCCCCTGATAGGACCTGGAGATTTGAAAAAAGTAACTGCTATTTGAAAGTTTGGGGAATAAGCAGTAATTATGGGACCCTCAGAGACCACCAGGAGATGACTTGATGCAAGAGCAAGAGAGCTTTATTACGAGAAATTAACTCGGGAGGGACCCAGGTCTCACTGACCCAACAGTAGACATGTGGGACTTCGAGCCCTGAGTGAGCGGGGGTTTTAAAGGGAAAAACTGTAAGCAGGGGGTTTCCATGACAGCAAGCAGGGGGCTCATGCCTTGATGTTACAGGATTGGGTAAAAGCCATAGGGGCGAGGTGACCTTTTACATAATCACAATTGTCATTCTTCTAAACTACATCTGGAACGTGGGGAGAATTTTCTCAACCAATTCTCATTGATTATTGCCAGGGAAATTGTCTCTATTTTCTACCAAGTATTTATTCTATGATATTTCCTAGAGGCTGTTGCTAGGAGAGTTAACTTTGTTTTCTGCCAAGTGCATATTCTGTGATATTTCCTGGTACCTGAGTTCAGCTCCTGCTCAAGGTGGCTCCTCATTTCAAAATGGAGTCACTCAGGCTAACTTAAACTCTTCAGGCAGAGGTGAATTCCCCTGGATGAAAGCCATGTTTGTGTGGCTCTTTCCTTGGCCCCTTTCTCTATTCAAAATCTGTAGTCCTGCTGGCCTGAGAAGTCACAGAGGAAGCTGTAAAGGGAGAGGTCCTGGGACAGAGGGATTCATGTGGGTAGGAGCCCCAAAGTCACCATGGAAATGGCCCAAACACACTTGGCTGACCACTGAAGCTCTGGTATGAGGGAGATGGCAAGAGAGCCACAGCTTGATAGCCAGTGAAGCCTAGTGGAGAGGAGAGACGTGGAGTTTGAGCATAGCAAATTTAACTTCTAGAACAGTGGTTCTCAACCTGTGGGTCATGATCCCTTTGCCTGACCCTTCACAGGGGTCGCCTAAGACCATCAGAAAACACAGATGTTTACGTTACAATCACAGTAGTAGCAGAATTACAGTTATGAAGTAGCAGCAAAAATAATTTTATAGTTGGGGCTCCCCATGACATATGAGGGACTGTATTAAAGGGTCACTTTATTAGGAAGGTTGAGAAACTGCTCTAGAACAAAATAACCTCTTCAGAAGAAGATAATGGAATTCATGCTTTTTACACTTTCCATTCTCCCTACCCAATAATTAAAAATTTTTCTGAAGCTGGGGCTAGACAGAGCAATGTTAAGAGCACTGGCTGTTCTTTCAGAGGACCTGGGCTTGATTCTCAGAACCCACACGGCAGTGTACACAGCTGTCTCTTAACTCCAGTGCCTAGGATCCAGCACCCTTTTCTGGCCTCCCTGGGCTCCACACACACATGCAGTGCACAGACATACAAGCAGGTTAAACACCTGTACACATAAGACAAAATTAAAAGTTACACAAGGAAGGCAGATCCACGATGCCCAGGTGTTGATATTAGGAAAGAATGCCATTAAAACAAATGTGGCAGCCACATAAAGACATCGTGACAGATACGGGATCTCAGAAAGATACACATTTAAAAAGAACTGAGTCATTCTAGAACTGACAGGAGTTACGTGGGGTCTGGTTTTGTTTCTTTTCTGGTTGGTTGGTTGGTTGGTTGGTTGGTTGTTTGACTGGTTGTTGGTTTTGGTTGTTGGTTCGTTGGTTTTTTTCAAGCCAGGGTTTTTCTGTGTAGCTCTGACTGTCCTGGAACTTGCTGTGTAGACCAGTCTGACCTCGAACTCAGAGATCTGCCTTTCAAGTGCTGGGATTAAAAGCCTGCACCACCACCACCTGGAAGTTGTTTTGTGATATTAAAAATCACATTAGATGGTAAAAGCACAGGACTAGAAAAACAGGAAGAAAAGATTCCCTACTAATAAAGCAGCAGGAAGAAGAGAGATTGGATTGGAAACCAGTCAAAAGAGTATATCAGATCTGGAGCTGGAGCCGTCCATTGTGGGTGCTGGGAACTGAACCAAGGTTCTCTGCAAGATTAGTGTACACCCTTAACTGTTAAGCCATCCTGCTAGCCCCTGGATTCTGATACTTTAGAAACAAACCTTAACTAAGCTAAATAGAGGAAACTCTACTAAATAGAGGAAGCACATTTACTTAGTGTTCCGAAGTTTCAAAGTGTGTGGACAAGTTAAACTGCTGGTTTCTCGTCTAGAGCTAATTAGAAGCCAGTTTTAAATGGGCTCCCCTACCCATTTTACTGGCTATAGTTACTAGGATCACCACTGAGATGCTGCTGCTTTTTCCAAAAACCTACATATCTTAAGTATTTGAAGTGAACTATGAAAAATGAAGCCAGAAACAAATGCAGTTATTTTAAACTCCAATAGTGTTATAATCTGAAGGATCTTCTTAATTTGGACATACACAGTTTGAAATTTCAGATTCTGAGGTAAAGATGACCAGGTCTGTCTGCATCAGATGGCTGTTAGGAGCCCTTGTTACAGGAGACTATGAGCCAGCTTATTAAACATTTATTTAATACGCGAGGATAACTTTCTAACTATAATCTGACAAAACAATAGAATGTCCCCCTTGTCCCTTTTATTAAACTGGAAGTAACAGGCCAGCATTTATCAGTGGCTTTTTAGCATAACAAAATCACTAGTTTCAGTAATTTGAGGGATAATTTAGGAATTCCTTCACCGTTTTCTGTGATGGGTTTTTCCTTCCACACTTGGCTTGCTGGCAGCCACCTGGCTCACTGTCAGGAGTGTTCTGCACTGCTGAGCCATAGTCTTGTGTTTCCCTGGCTACAGAGATCTTTCCTAGTGGAAAGCTGGCTGCCCAACCTTAGGGAATCAGCCCTAGAATGTGGGATGAATTGGGGTGGGCACAAACCCAGCAATGAACAACAACAAAAAAAAAGCTGTGAAGAGGCTGGGGCTCTCCTTAGCCTAATGCTGCCACCTAGTGGAGAAATAGTGCAAAATGCCCATGACAACAGCATCTGCAGACCCATGTAGACCTTTCGGGGACACTCATCAATTGTACCATTACATGAACTTTAAGTGTATATGTTTTCCAGCGGTGGCCACTGAGATGTGGGTGATTCTCAACTTTTAAAAATGTGACACAGTGACTTCTGGCAGGTGAATTTGGGGGCAAGTATGAGGTTTGTAGACACAGGTGTCTGTGTCATACGGTAAGAAGAGCAAATGCAGAGGTACGTGAGGCAAACATGCTTGCCGTGTTATAAAGGAAGGAGAAGAAAGATAGGGGCCGAGTGCCCAGGCAGGAGAGGCCTGAGCAACATGGAAAGTGATGTCACAGTGGGCTGAGACGGGACACACAGGTTAGGACCTTATTAGGCCCGTGTATGTACTTAGGGTTGTACTCTGCACTGTGACTGCAGAGCGTAGCACCAGTGTTGCTGTGTGGACCCTGGCCTGGAGCACAGTGGCTGACAGGGAACGAAGGGGGTTGAGAAAACAGTAGGCTGAGGGTGGAAGTTCGAATGGCCCAAGGTCTGGGGCCTAGAAAATGGAATTGTCACTGTTGGATGGGTAGGAGCGTGAGTGGAATGGGCTGTGGAGGGCTGGGAGGAGGCTTAGTTTGTATGACGGTTCCAGGGTGATGTTTGCTGTTGCCTGGTCATCACACAAGTCTGGATGTGGGGGAGAATGTTGTTTGGTACAAATTACGTGGCTGATTGAGATCGGCAAGGAATGGGGGTAAAGGAAGAGTCTAGAAATCACTAACCGTGGATTTCTCATCTTCTTGGTGAAATAAATATCTAAGAGTGAAGATGCTGCATTCCCCTGTGGGAGGTTGGAGGACAGTGGAGAGCGATTCCTCTCCGGACCACTCAAGCACTAGGAAACTTAGTGATGTTATGGCACCCTGTCTCAGCCTGTGTTGTGATCCCAAAGATCAGAATCCTAGGGCAGAATCATGCTAGGCAGTTTTTCCGCACCCCGGAGAGAGCTCTGCTGAAGACGAATGTTTTCTGGAAAGTGGTCACACCGATGGGTCAGTGATTCTTTGGGGAATGTAAATATCCCAGTGCAGCTTCACCAAAGCAGTGGAGGGGTGTGTGTGTGTGTGTGTGTGTGTGTGTGTAGAGGGTGTCAGATCCCTTCGAACTGGACTTAGGAAGGATTGTGAGCTCACTAGTATGGTTGCTGGGACATTAACCTGGTCCTCTGGAAGAGCGGGATACCTGCTGGATTTGTGTGTCATCAGACAGGAAGGAGCCTCAGCTGAGAAAACCCTCCATGAGATCCATCTGTGAGGCATCTGCTCAATTAGTGACCAGTGAGGGAGGACCCAGCTCATGGCCGGGTGGAGCCATCCCTGGGCTGGTGGTCCTGGGTTCTTTGAGAAAGCAGGCTGAGCAGGACATGGGGAGCAAGCCAGTAAGCAGCAGCCCACTCCATGGCCCCTGCATCGGCTCCTGCCTCTAGGTCCCTGCCCTGCTTGCATCCCTGAGTGTAGGCTGAATAAACCCTTACCTCCCCAACTTGCTTTTTGGTCATGGTGTTTTGTCCTAATAGAAACCCAGAGACAAGGGGCAAGTGCTCTTTCTTACCCATGGAGCCATCTTTCCAGCCCACACTTTAATTGTTGAGACATGATCTTACCATATGGCCCACGGCTGGCTGTAAATTCAGACATCCCCCTGCCTCAGAATCATCCTTCTCCCACTTCTGTGTAAGCACCCATGCCATGTTCATTTCCTGTTCTTACTAATGTTTTTCTGTGCAACTCTGATGTTCATGCTCATCTCTTCAATCTCAGTTTGTTCTGTGGATGAGGAAGAACCATTTGGATAAGAACATCTAGGGTCCACCTGGTTTGGCAGAATACTGACCTCTAAGGGGACAGTCCAAGCTGTCGCTTTAAGAAACTTACACACGGATTACCATACAGTATGGGGAGGGAGGTATAGGGAGGGTTCTGGCCACTGTGACATGCATTTGCCTCTTACCCTTCATCTTTGGGAAAATCTCATTTACAGAATGGGCAGCTGCTTTGTAAGAGGAAGAAAGGTAAGGCTGTTCTCCCGGAAGGGTCAACTGTGTTAGTGGGGTGAGGTCCAGCAACCAGCAAGTGTCTATTTCAGACAAAGTTGCCAGAAAAGAAGTCTGGGCTAGCAGCAAGGCAGCACCAACTCCCAACCTACAGCCAGTTGAGTTTCATCCATATTCCTCCATGATTTCCAAGCAAATGCTAATCAGTGTTTGGCCTTATGAATATTCCATAGTGCAGAGGTTCTCAACCTTCTTAATGCTGTGACCCTTTAATACAGTTTGTGGTGACCTCCAGCTAAAATTATTTTCATTGCTACTTTATTAACTGGCTTTGCTGCTGTTATGATGGTAATGTAAATATCTGATATGCAGGATATTTGACCCACAGATTGAGAGTCAAGCCCTGGACCAAGGTTATAGGAGTAAATACCAACGCAGGGAGCCTAGCAACGCAGGGAGCCTAGCAACGCAGGGAGCCTAGCTTTCAGTGTTCTGTCATTCTGGCCCCCTGCCCCTTTTTTCTTAATGCTCAGGATCAAATCAAACCCAAGGCAACTGCTGTGCCACTGAGCAACCCATGAGCGCTCATGCCTCTTCTTGAAGGGTGATGGAGGGACAAGGCTGTCACCGTGCTGCAGCCTCTTCTCTTGTAAGGTTTTAAAAAGGACAGTTGCTGATTCTGAGGCAGTGCATGGGAGAAATCTCCAGCATTGTTAGGCTGACCGCCTCCCTGCCAGCTCTTCTCACACTGCGTATCTGGGTTGTGCAATGGCCTCAGCAAGCACCTCAGGCTGGGCTGTCAAATGGCCTGTTACGGGAAATGTTAGGCCCCTTCTGGACCACACTCTCGAAAGTGATCATTTGGGGCCCCAAAGTTTTGAGAGCCCACTACTCTTGATAGTGCCATCATTTTCCCCGACATCACTCAACCAGTTCTTCTGCCCAGTTGGGAGGCAGACTTTAACATGCTTCCTCATACAGGTCCACTCTTCAGCCTGCCTCCTCCATCAGAAACACTGACTCAGGTATGAACTGGAGCAGTTTCCTTCTCCCACATCCCAGGACTGAGGTGAGGGCTCAGAGGTCTGGCTCGTGTTCTGGAAGGGTTCTGGATATGACTGCTTTGTTTTGTGGTGCTGGGACGGAATACAGGGCCTCCTGTATTCCAGGAGGCTGCTCTCTCCACAGGTGCTTTCTATAAGAAAGATTTGAAAGTCTAATTCTTGTAACAAAGGTGTTTGTGCATTTCTTGATAGTTTTGGCATTCTGTGATTCTAGTCACACCAACTCGAGGTGTCTTTGAGGCATCTTACAGACAACTTTACTGCCTTTCTCACAGGTATCTTCTCTGAGAAATGAGAAGCGAGGCTCCTCCTATCTCATCTCTGCCCCAGAAGCGGGCCCAGTAGAACTCGCTGGCCAGCACCCTCAGGACACAGGAGTGAGCTACACAGAGACCTACTTGAAAAAGAAGCGTGTGTACTGAGCTGGGTGGCTCCTGCCACCTGCGGCGGTGCTCCGGAGGGGCTGCTGCTCATCGCTGCCTTAACTTCATTCACACTAGCCATATCCTTTCAATACGGGTTTCTGACTTCCTAAAAGGAACTGTCATGCAGCAGGCAGATCAGCCAAATACCCGACTAGCAATAAGAAACGTCACTGGCTGAGGGCATTTCCCACTAGCATTACATGTGTCTTAATCCATGTGGTAACGACTCCGCTCACCAGAAACTCAGCATTCCAATAGTCCTTGTTTCGGGCCTGGGAACAATTTTGACATCATATAAAGTCTGAAGCAATAAATGGGAAACTGTTGTTTCCTTAGCCTTAGGATGAATTTATCAGCCGATGTGCATTTACCATACTCTCCCTAGAATACCCTCATCTGTCTGTCCTCATACTGCAAGGGCGGTACTAGACAGACGCTCTCGTGTTGACGCCATTAGCGCCACAAGGCCACTCAATACCAACTCAGTAGCAGAGTGACAGCGACATCACTTCAGATGCTTAACCTGTGAGGTGTCATTTACAATTTATACCTTTTGTGGAAACAGTATTACAGGAAAAGTAACTTCGGTTAAGTAAATGCAAGGGTTAGCAAAGTACAGACAACGTGGAATTCTCCACCTCGCTCTGTGCTGCCCGTGAACCAGTGATGACATGTCTAAATGTCTGGGGCTAAGGGAGAACTTCAACACGGAACTGCGATCTCATTGTCCCCAAGACTGCATCTGGAGCACAGTGAAGCTCACTCATTACACAGTGGGAACAGAGCGCCTCTCCCGTCCTTCCTAAGGTTTGCTGACCTGTCTCCCTATTCCTTTTATCTATGTAAGACGTGGATGGCATGGAGGCTAGGTTTCTATGCCATTTCACACATACAGGAGTGAAGGTCTCAGTAGACAGGGCCATGACCTGGCAGAGCTGTCCACATTGCCACTTCTGAGGGAGTGTATGGGACAATTCTGAGCTAATAAGCTCTACCTCACTCTGGTTTATTAGTCATTCTTTGGTAGTTAGGCTGAGAGACAATGGATATTTAATCCAATTTACTTCTGAAAGAATGTTTGTCTTTATTAATGTGACTTTTGAGCTCACCATTTTCTGAAGATCTTAGCGTTGAGAGGGACCTTTTTCCATCTAGAAATGTCTATTTGTTCATCGTAAAGAGACTATAACCAATAAAGTTTGGGGTCTCAATGATCCTAGTCTGTAGGATCAGATCATTAAAATACTTTATTTGGGGGACTTATCATTTTTGACTACGATATAGATCTCCAGCATTAATTGTAATGACTAAAACTGCTACATGTTATATGCTTTATAATGAATATTAGTTGGTCTAATTTATTACATATACCAGCTTTCATTGAAAAATGACAGCTGAAAATTTAAGACAATCCTAAGCATACTACCTATAAATGACTGGCCACTATGAGGCGCACAGCAGGTGACTAATGGCTTGTCCAGGCCCTGCACTTCCCCTGCCTCTTGCTGTCTTCACGTGAACGGAGCATGGGAAGGACTGTGACGGCTACATTGGAGCTGTAAAGCGAGGAGGAAACAGCAGAGGGAATGTAAAGACGCTTTCCATTACCTGTGGGTCCTCCATAGCAGTCTGTGCCCAATATTACTCGACAGAAGAGAAGTGCAAATCAAGTGATGTCAGTGCAAGGTCCTTACAACCAACCCCAGAAATCTCGGCTGTTCTTTTTCTATGTCACCTAATGTTTTGAAATGCAAGCTTAGTATTAAAGGCACACGCATGTGAAGTCTTCAGTATGTTTATTGTATAAAGAGTAAACAAAGTGCATACAGAGCAGGCCACAGGTTTGACATAAACCAGGACTACGGCGATATATAGCAACTAAACAAATTTAAATGGCAACTGTTCTGTTGCTACTAAAGTGATCTTAAGTTCTTTGTGGGAGGGGGCTCAAAAGCTGAAAATATCAAACAAGTACTAGACAGCATTAATAAGTTTGCCAGACTCTTGGTCATGAAGAACTTTATGGTTCACGTTGAATCAGAAACTGAACATTGCTGATTACCTAGAGACCTCCAAGCAAACCGAGACCTGCCTCGTGAATTCTGAACTCCGGACTGGTGTGCCTCTGGCTGGGTCTTCTCTTTGTAGTTTTGCAGTATAGGGTGAGGGTCAAAACGGCGACTAGCTTTTGTAGATGGTGTTGTCTTCTGTTTGACAGCTTGCTCCCAGGCAGTAGTTATGAAGAGGTATGCACTGGTATTCTTAAAGGCAGGTGTGATAGCGCCCAGGTCAGAGGAGTCTGATGGAAGCAGGCTGTGCAGGAAAGCATGGGCACAGGCCCAGTTCTCAAGAAGTCCCATGCAGAGTGTCTATGCCAGGCTATCTCCTGCAGAACCAGTTTGTCCCACAGTGGGTACCAGTGCTCAGCCAACGGAACAGCAGCTGGGCTACTGCAGAGACAGCCTGAGATTGCAGTCCCACTGGGTAGCAGGAATAGATTTTTTTTTTTTAATAGGAACTATAGTATACCAAGTGGTACCTACTCAATTGGACTATCACTGTATAGATATTAAGATTTCAGGGCAAGGGAGAGTTTCAGCCAAGTCCACCAGTTTTTATCTAAGATCAATATGCCAGCAAAATAGTGCCAGAAGTCCTGTGCTACGCGACTGGTGCTGCGGTACTTCCAAAAGGAGTGCTTTGCACATTCTTAGTACTTTGGTTGTTGTTATTCCTCACGAAATTTAAGATGTGGCAACTTTAAAGAGAAACTTTCACACATTGAGTGACAGTGTGACATATGCATGTATACATAACTCAAGTATTTGTTGAGCAACTTTTTAGGCAGAATACAAACTTTTTCATTTAAAAAAAGTTTCTAAATGGCTTGGGAGAGAAGGACTTGATAAATGGGAATTTAAATGTTACCCATGCTTCTTATTTTAAAAGTGCTTCAAATCCTTCGATGAGGTTCTGAAAGGTTGTCCGATTAGATGGTTGGAATTCCCAGCATTTTCTCATAAGCTGATAAACCTATGAAAAATAAAAGCAAGAACAATACAAATAATGACATATTTGTGAGATTTAAAAAAAGAGGCTGGAGCGATGGCTCAGTGGATAAAGTACTTGTCCCCCAAGTGTAACAGAAGTTCAGCGCCATGGCACAAAAATACACATAGAAAGAGGCCAGGTAGGTGCAGCAGCTGTAGGGCAAACTGGCCGGATAGCAGGGCTAGCTTCAGGAAGACCCTGCCTTAGTAAACAAAACCAGGGCAACCAAGGAAGACGCAGCACATCAATCTCCGGCATCCACAAGTGCCCACACATTAAAAAACATGTATACTTGTATGCACACCACAAACACATGTAAACATGCACGCAACAGCATACACATGAAAACACAACATTACCAGAGAATAAGAAAATAAGTTTGAGAATGTTAGAAAACTGCCTCTCCATAAAATGAAAGAATGGAGTATCTGAATAATTTAACAGAAAAAAATGTTCATAAATGGTATTAACATTTAATATGGGTAATTCAAGCTTTAAAAATATTGAAAAGGAAGTTTCATTCCCACGAAGGGGACACACCTACCTCTTCAGGACAGTTGGGTGGACAGGGCAAGCGCTTTCCTTCTTTCAGAGTATTCACAAGCCGAGTTACTGTCATCTGGCCATGAGTTGGGCCTATCATTTTCAGGAACAACTATGTAAAATAAAAACCAAACAAAATTAAGGTGAAGCTTCCAGAACTAACAAAAGCAACAAAGCTTTTCTCCTCCAATAAATGAAAATCTAAAACCCTTATTTGCTCTCGAGGATCGGTCTATAAGCAACATCTGAGGGAACAACCACAGCTGTCGGTGAAGTGAAAACACAGCCCCTGCCCACTGCTCAGGGCTCATCACCCTCTTAAGCTGGCCCTCACCCTAAAAATCTGGGTCATCAAAGAGAAATTCTGCACTTGTGAAGGCAAACTTTGCCAGACCTTGCCAAGTAACGAGCCAGGCCAAATGGAACTTGACTCCAACCCTCTCTGTGTGGCACTCTAACTGGACTCCATGTAAAAGCAAAACTTGAGAGGAGGGCAGGGGCTTGGGGTGGTTAATACTTACAGTCATGGGACTAAAGTCTGAGTCACAGTAGGTGAGCAGCTCGTGCAGGGTCACTCCAAAAGACCAGACATCAGAGGCGATGTAAAACTTACACTGGATTAAACATTCCGGAGCGTACCTGGAAGAAAAGCAGGGGATGAGCCCTTATTTCCTCTAAAAATGACGGGGTAGGTACCCGAGGAAAGCCACTTCTCTGGTGGTCTGTAGAGTCAGTCCATCTGTGCTGCCACGGTTCATGTCTGACGCGTGAACAGCAACCTAATGGCTCACAGCAGCATGCTACTTGCCCTCAAATGGAAGACTTGTGTTCCTCGTGTTCCAGGGAACATTCTTTTGGGGAGGGAACAGCCCCTAAAGACTAGTCCCAAGTCATATCCCTGCAAACTCAGAAGCAATGTCCTCTCTGGTGTATGTCCAAGTGCCCATGCCAGGTGTCAAGGCACCCCAGAACTGATTTCCTGAACATTCCTCAGACAGATCCACTTCCCACTCTCCCAACCACCAGTTCCCAGTCGTGTGGCTCCTACCTGGGTTACTGAAGCAGCTGAACTGGATTCCCTTGTTACTTTTTTGTTCCCTACTATAGTGACCTTCAGCACAAACTCTATCCTTCAACTTCCTGGTGGCTTCTACTGGGGTGAAGTCCTGGCTCCCAAACTCGGGTTCTTCAGCTCTGACTCAGCCACCCACTACAAACCTGCCCAACGACTCCCTCGGTTTCAGTTCCCCTCTCATTCTTGTCAGCAGCACAGCACAGGCCTCCTTCTACCCCCAGCTCCCCAGGCCCCCAAATCTTTGAGCTTTTACACAAACATGCAACATCTTTCAAAAGCCATGCCCAAAGCTTGTGCCACTGCTCCACAAAATTGGCTGCCTCAACCATAATACAGGACTCATTGGCTGGGTCACCATATCTCCAGCCTTTGGCATAAACAAGGGCCTCAAAACACTTTCTTTTTTACAAAAAAGTATATATGCCTTGCTGGTACGGAGGGCCATGTGTTTGCATGAGAGGCACCAGGGTGAACCTGCAGAACACAGGCAGCTCTCCCCGGGAGAGTGCTCTGGGCTGAGAGACGGCAGTGGTCAGTGTGTGGCTCTCTAACTAGGATAGTTCCTCTAACTGGTGGTTCCTAAAACCTAGCCACGTCTCCCTCTTCCAGGATCTCCTTGACTCTGGCCAATGTGATCCCTCTAGGCCTCTTCCCCCTGCTCAGGACTATGAGAACTGTGCTGGGTGCTGCCTGCTCACATGAAGCTACAGAGGCTGAGCTGATGATAGCCAGACTTCTTCCATTCTTAGAAAGCTGGTGCTTTGAGTAAAAGCTCAGCTTTGCGTAGAGCAGCTGACGAACAAACACCCAGGCATGGCTGGATAGAACCCTTCCAAACAATGCTAACCTATGAAGCACTGATGAGATGATTCACATACCAAAACACTGGGCTGTCTCGGTCATCCTTGACTGTGTAGTACTCCTTGTCAGTTTCAATTGCTTTGGTTAAACCAAAGTCTCCGATCTTCACTTGGTGTTCACTCTCAACAAGGACATTTCTTGCTGCTAAGTCTCGGTGAACATACTGTCGAGAACCCAAATAGTCCATCCCCTACGAGAGAAGTGTGGATCAGGCACACTGCAAAGGTGATCGTACTGTTGAGAACCCAGACAGTCCTCCCCTGAGAGAGGTGTGGATCAGGCCCACTGCAAGTCACTTCCACTCCACAATTAGGAAACAAAACATCATTTCGCTCCCATATCACTAACAGTTTTTGTTATAAGATTAAACAATCCAAAACTTAAAAGTCCAACTGAAGCTGTTGGACTTAACAAACCCACTATCTTGCATGATATTTCATGCAAATGGTACAGAATAGAAAACTCAATTCAGTTATTACACAGTCTCCCACTGAGGTCCTACTAACCAATTACCCAGTATACAATGCCTGCTTTTTAAAAAAACATACTGTCTTTTTTCTGTTTGTGTTTTACCTTACAAATCTGTATGGCATATTTTAGCTGTTGTTTGAGGTTAATTTTGTTCTTATTCTTTGGCAGATACTCCTTTAGGCTTCCCGAAGGCAGAAATTCCATGATGAGCTTGATGCCATTCCCTCCTGTTCAGGAGAAACTGGCATCAGGATGAGGCTGCAAACAGGATGAGCATGGGGGCTCTGCAGAAAGGGCCTGGAGGAGTTTCAGCTTAGCCCCTGAAGCAGGGGAAGAACCTATCCACCGGCATATAGACACTTCAACACTAAACAGGCGTCATATCCCCAGTCCTGCCTGCAGCACAAACCAGGTTCAGGATAATGCAGCCCTCGTGCTTTGTGCATCACTAGACGAACGTTAGTTTTAAAGTTAGAGCCCATACCCTCTTAGAACCAGTTTTAAAGCACATGAATGAATAGTAGGCTGCCTTGCAAACAAGGCACAGTATTAGTAAATATTACTAAATATTCCTTGCTACCTTGGAGTGGATAAGGACAAAGCAAAATGCCCTAGGTAGTATTAGATCAGAATGGGGAAGGGGGTGCACGGTTGTCACTTCCTTGTAGCATCAGTATGGCTCTCTGGACTGGTAAAGTCCTATTCCCAGCACTATGCACAGATCCCTGGAAAGATTAGTTCATATCCCTTGACTGGGAGAGAGTCTACACAGCCCGTGAGACCAGTGGCTGTTAAGGGCCTTATCAGCGTGAGGCCTGGGAACCTGACAGCCCACAGGAGCTGGTAAAGATGAGGCTGAGGACTGCCTGCTAGCAGGGGGCCTTAGAATCCAGAGTCCAGCGTGCACAGCATACCGTCTTCCATGCAGATTCCTTTGTACTTGACAATGTTCTCGTGGTAGAGGTTCCGCAAGATCTCTATCTCCTTCTTCAGGTCAGCTATGTGGTTACCTCCACTCTCAGGCTTCAGGGACTTGACAGCCACTTGTTCCCCTGTGTTGTCTCCCTCAGGATCATATCTACAGAGTTCCACCTTCCCAAAGTGACCCTGAAAGGAAGATGTCCATGTTATCAGAGAGGCCCAGACAAGCTAGATGCACTGAGGAAATGCCTTGTTCTCATGCTGTGCCTTTCAAGGCCATGGGCAACAACTCAGTCTGACCTTCTAGGTCACCTGGACACTCCACTCGCCTCAGCTCATCCTCATTGGCCCTCACTGACTTCTGCTACTGAGCTAAGTCTAAGAGAGCAGCAGGTGACTAAGGGGCCACTTTATCAATCCTGCTTTCCACGGCAGTGTATTCCACCAGCAATGAGGCTAACTCTAAATCCAGAGAACAACTGAGCATTCTTTCATAGTTACAGGCCCATGCTACAGGAACAGGACAGGGCTAGTGGGGCTGAAAAGAACATATGCACAGGGGACCATCAAATCCCAGAAGAGCCATTTTGTAGTATGAGGATGAAGGACCACACCTGTGAAAATGTCCAATACAGATGCTGCTAACTTAGTAGACAGTCATGATGCTAAGTGAACTATGGAGGGTCTATCAAACTGCTATGGTCACATTAGCTTTTATCCAAAAGAATAATTCTTATTTTGGCACTTTCCTCATTTATGGAGTCATACAGTATAATCTTGGCAGAGTCAGAGTTAGAGATCTTCCTATTTGGACTGAGTCTGTGCTCGGCCTTCTCCTCCACCATAGAGAAGACAAGGCTCTTGAGGAAGCTCACAGGTCCTGGGTGCTCATACAGTCAGCCATGTGCAAGGGCACTGACCTGGCCTGGTGTCAAGTGCAGTGCCCCTCACAAAGTACATTAAGGTGCTTTTATAAATTTTGATGCAGGTTGGGGAGGTGGGTATATGGCAGCTTTCCATGCAGGCAGGTAACATCCAAGAGCCGGAGTATAACTTGCCTCTCCCAAGTCACGGATCCTCTTCAGGAAACGTTTTTCAAAATGGGTGGGATCCACCTCTGTTGTTGGCTGCTTTTCTGAAACAATGTCTGGATCTAACAGACATTGAAGAAACAAGGAAACAGATTAGCTACAAGCAATTTTCGGGACCGCCACTCTCCCTGCTCCACCAGTCTCTGAGGCTGGGGCTGATCCTGGCTCAAACTTACTCTGCTCTTCCAGCTTGTTAATGTCCCTCATGATGGCTCGGAAGAAGGGCCTCTGATTGGGGTCATAGTTCATGCAGCGAGTCATAAGGTCAGCTAGCTCCTTGCAAGATGGAGTCACTGGCCTGCAGCGGCTTTCATAAAATCTCTCCTTCTGTAAAGAAGAATGACAATTGAGAGAGCAAGCACCCACCCTAAGACCTTCCACTCCCCACTGTCAGAATCAATTGCCAATCCCTGCTTTAATCCCCAACATCTCAGGCAAAAGGCAAATTTCCTCAATGTGGGTTTTCAGTGGTCTTATTCCAGGATGAGGAAATCACAGTCCTGATAGTGAAATGACCCAGACTTAAGGAGAACGAGTAGCATATCCCACTTCCAAGATGCTGCATACTAGGGAAGCCCAGTAGCTTTTCTGGAATAGTGTGGCAATGAGCAACAGCCTTCCAATTCAAACTCTGACTCATTAATTCCAGTTACTGCATTACTTAGAAATAAATCACACAAGCCTAAGCCTAACCTACAAACTTATTCCCTGCAAAACTGGACAAAGCAAATAGTATAAACACCAAATGTAAGATTAGCTAAGTAAGTCAGAGCTGAATTAGACAATTAACTCAATAAGTTTATAAAAATTCTAAGAATCCCATGAGGAAGTGCTCACACAACATTAAAGTTAAAAAATAACATGTATACCATGCCTAAGTATTAACAGCAGTCAGGAATGGCATAGTGATGACCTTTTGAAATACATTTTTTTATTATTTTAAAATCAGAAATAATGCCACTTTTTAAAACTAAGTGAAATCACTGTCTTTCCATTTCCATGCTGGAATGCAAAGGTACTGTCCATAGAATCACGATTACTGGCATTGAGCTTACCTCCCCTGCCACCCTTCGGAGTCTCAGGGGAAGGCAAGGCCCAAGTCGCAGTCCTGTCTAGGACAGTACACAGCAGGAGCTCAACAGGCATTTAAAACCTCAGTATAATACTGTAGCAGTTCAAAGTCTGTCTTGTCTTCCTAAGAACTCTACAAAAGAGTCATTATTTATTCCATTTTATAGACAATGGAGCTGAGGCCTAAGGAAGTTAGTTACATTTAAGATGACAAAACTCGTAGGCCTATTGGGGAGATTCATGCACAAGCCTATTTTTACTTCTTAGAATTGTGCAAGGCCCATGAGCATCTGAGATCGCACCCTTCTCATTCTGGAAACAACTCACCTCAACCAGGGTCTTGTCTTTGAGGGGGATCTCGCCATTGTAGCAGATTTCCCAGAGTGTGGTTCCAAAGCTCCATTTGTCAGCAGCCACACTCAGGTTCTTGGAGTCTTCAACACACTCAGGAGCGATCCAGGGGATCCGCTCGATGCACTCTGGAGAAAGACAACAGACCTGCCTATGGACCAGCTCCTGGGACCACCTAGTATACAAAACACTGCCACTGCAGCCAGAAGGGTGGGCCTGCAGCCTGCAGGATTCCTGGCTACGTAAGCCTTGTGCTGAGCCCGTCAGACAGCAGTCTTCCAGTCCCTGACTGGGTGCTTCTGGATCAGCGCCAGCACTACGCCCCGAGATGGGCCATCTTCTAAAACCTGGTGTCACGTGCAGCTGAATACCACAGGACAGAGCCACTGAGGAAGAACAGGGGTCTGTGTGTAAAGGCCAGGGACGGAAAAGAGGAGGCGTGGGAAGGAAGTCCCACCTGTGCAGAGGCAGGCAGCTGCCCACACACATATCCTACTCTATGGTGACACACTGTTAGTGTTGATTTTACCTGGGCTTCCTTTTCAAGGAAACAACAAGTTAAAAAAAAAAAGGCAGCTACATATCTCTTTCTCCTAATGACCTCTCAGGCTTCTCTTTCTGGCTTCTTCTACCTCAAAGATACTTCTGCCATGTCCCCCGGAAATGTTCTTGACTAATGCAGTGGCCTCCACAGAACAGCCTCCTAGCTGTCAAGGAAGGTGGAGCAGCAGTGTGGCCCCTGAGCCTAGCACTGGACTCCAGCCCACCCAACCTTCCCAACCCTCTCGTCTACCCTTCTGCACAGCACATGCATCTCTGCCCTGCCATGGCTACACATGGCCGCGACCTCCAACAGCCACACGAAGTGTCAACAACTTCCTGAACTGGGGCTTGCCCCCAAATCCACTCTGTATTATGGGCATTACTGGATTCCAGGCTCCTCTGCTTAGTCATCAGTGGCTCACCAAGCACAAGACCCTTGACAGGGGTGTCTGCCAAGGACTACTGACTGATAGCCACATTATACCCGTAAGTCAGGCTCTAAAGAAAAAACAATTCCTGCTCCCCTTCTAAGGAGTGGATATTTAGGGCCATTCAGGGCTTCTTTTACGTCATAGTTTCTACTTTCTTCATACATTAGTGAGTAAAATTCCCAATGCTGAATTGACCAAAACCCAAAGCTGAAGATAGCAGGGGCTTTAACAGAGCATGCTGGTCCTCCTGTGTGGCTTGCCAGACCAGGAGGCTGAGCACAGCCTGAGCAGCACTAGCTTCAGGTCTTAGCTGCTGTTCCTTCTGGAGCTGCTAACTCTGCATAACTTAGTCTGCTGCAAAGATCTCAGCAATCTCCTGGTTAAAGGTAATGTGCTGTCTTCCAAACTGCCCGATGGCTACAGTGGGGATCCAAAGCACAGCAGTGGAGGACCCAGGACATCTGACTCCTGCCCCGACACCTATCTGATCGTTTCCCAGAACTCTTGGATGCTGTGCTACCTTACCACCACTGAGCACAGCACCTTTACCAGAAGGACTGGAAAGCACTGACTGGGCTGCTGGGGACTGCCCTCCCTCCATACTGCAGCCTATCCAGCTACGGTAGCAGCAGCGTCTGCCGGCTCCCTTTCTAAAGGGAGGCCTGGCATACTGCAGCACCTGCTTGTTGCTGGTAGTCAGGGTCTGGTGCACAGGGAGGAAATGGAGATGGCTGGGGGATGGATAGTGGGACAGGACTCGTACCTTGCCTGGTCAGCACAGAGACTGGGATGCCAGGGTCACTAAGCTTGATGAAGGGGCCAATCTCACTGTCAATGCCCTCACGGGCCAGGAGGAGGTTTTTAGTGCACACATTTCCATGAACCAAGTCTTTATCTTCCTGCAGAATAAAAAGGATCAACATGGCAAGGTAGCCTTGTCTTCTTTGCTACACCTTCTGTTTCCAACCTTGGCCCCACAGACCAGCTCTCTCCACTCCAGCCACAGCAGACCCCACAGCCTGACCGACCCATGAGTCTATTTGATGTGTGTATACCCTGTAACGTCCCTTGGTTCCAGGTCCTTGATCACCGATACAGATAATTCCAGGGCATGCCTCACAGGCTTTGTGCACATTAGAATATGTAAAACCTGCAAGAGCTGGCCCACGTTATGTGCCCCACAATGTTAGTGCTAATGGACACAGGGATTTCCCTGTAGTCATTCAGTGTGCTGAGTAACAGCTGATCTTGACTGTCACAGCAGGGAAGGGAGGCTCAATGGAGGATTGCCTCCACCAGGTAGCCTGTGGGCATGTCTATGGGGGCATTTTCTTAGTTGATGGCACTGCTGTGTACTGTACCCCACAGAGAAACATAGCTGAGCATCAACCAGAGGAAGCAAGACAATAAGCAGCTTTCCTCTGTGGTCTCTCCAGTTCCTGCCTTGGCTTCCCTCAGTGATGGACCAGTAAGCCAAATTAACTCCTTTCCTCAAGTTGGTTTTCACACCAACAGAAAAGCAAAGTAAACCAGTCCTGTTTCTCCTCTTGCTGTATAGTATAGTCAGTCCCCAACATACCACTTTCAACTAGATAAGAGTCGCAGGTAAGCCTACAGAACAGCACCCAGTTACTGTCTGCATGAAACACCAGACACACCCATACACAACACAAATCTTTCTGCACCTGCAGCTGGTATATGCCTCCTCTACCTACTTACCAGCACCTTCTTCATACCCACTCATCCCAAACCCTAGACAACACCCTAGGTCCTGAAAGGGATCGCCTCCCATATGAAAAGTCTTACCAAGTAACTCAGGGCACTGGCCAGCTGTTTGGCAACTTTGAACTTCCAGGGGGTGGTAAGTACATCACTTTTCCGGTGCATGAAGAGATCCAGTGGTCCTCCCTCCACAAACTCTTCCACCATGATATCTGTAGATACAGAAACAGCCACATCTGGAACCTTCTATCTACAGGGAATGCTTTCTCACCCTTGCCAGAGTACTCTTACAGGCACTGCTCAACTGTAGAACTGGCTTAATCCCAGGCTCTTCCACTTCTAATCTAGACCTCCAGCATGGAACAGCCCCTCCTGAGCCTCAGCCTTTGTTTGTGTATGTGCAAACAGTCACACTTACCTCTCCCAGGGTCCTTGGGAGGGCGGGGGTTGCTAAACAAAGCACAGCAGGCTTTGGCTAAGTGTGTACCACACAGAACAAAGATTCTGAATAGCAGCCATCACCACTGCTACTGTACAACCTCATACACTGCAGCAGAGTTTAGACTGGCCACAGGACAAAACTTCCCTTGAGCAAGTCTCCCATGTGAGCACAAGGGTAGCCAGCACCACAGACATCAAAGCTCAAAGAGCTTTAGCTTAAAGAAACAACTCCTTTCCTTGGACATTCCTATCAGGAATTCAAAGGAGAGGCCACCTCTCTGAGCAGCTGAAGGCCCACATGACATCAGAGAGGTTGGAGCCAGCTCCAGTTTTACTGGCAGCAGTCTCTTCAGCAGAAAAGCCCCAGCTCAAGAGTCACACTCATACCACCTTCCTCAAGCCCTGCCATTCCTTGCTGGACTGCTCAAGTCAACCTACTTGGGCCCAGAGTGACCAAAAAAAAAAAAAAAAAAAAAGAGGGAAATGAGTGAAAAGCAAACAATTGCTACTACTGACTTCCACAAATGAGCTGCTAAATTCCTTGATTTCTCCTATTGTAAACAGAAGGCCGTAAGTCCAAGAAGTCCTCACAATATCCACCCACTCCCAGTCAGGGCCAGCTGTCCTCTTCAAGAAAAACTTACTTTCAACATCTCGGACACAGACACCATAGAGGTACACAATGTGTTTGTGGGAAACTTGTCTCATCATGCTGGCTGCCTCAAAGAAGGCCTGTGGAAAAAAAGAACAAAGGAATGTACAGGCTCAGCCTAAGGGGCCATCAATGGATCCTAGAAAAAGTCACCCACTGTCACCTCCCAGACTTGAAAACTACCTTCCTGGCTGTCCAGTGGCATGGATGTGCCCTGACCTCTGATCCACTCTAGCCAAAGTGTGGGATTTAGTTAGAAACTCCAACAATGCAAAGTAAGGCTGATGGGATGAGCTATCTACCAATTTTCCCATCAGCCCCTCAGGCCCACCTTACTCTCATCCACTAAATGCCACAAAATTCAAGATTTACCACTATGTTAGAATAAGCAGGAAGCCACACTTAGTGCTCCACACTTAGCTTTGACCTCTCTAACAGTTTGAGAGATCCTGATCAAGTCATTTGACTCCTTTGGGCTTTCATGATCCCAGATATGTGGGAGCCTGGGAAATGCCTTCAGAGCTCTGAGACCACTTTGCTTGTTCCAGAGATTCATAGCATCACACAGGGGCCTTTGGTGACAGGGAAAGGACAGGCCAGGGTAGGACAGGTACAAGAGGCTGCTTCCTCCCCACCATCAGTCTTCCATCACTACTTTTACATAGCCAGTCTGTCTAAGACAGTACTGAAGGGAGGAACTCTGACTAAAGACAAGGCTGGGAAACACACGGCCAAAGCACAGAGGTTCTCCCAGCCAACTCGGTCTATTGGCTCCAGAAAAGAGGAACACTTACCAGAGAAATGTCCCTGTGGCTGGGGTCTAGGACTTTGAGGATCACTTTTATTTTCTTCTCTTCAGCAATTCCTTCATCGTCCTTGTAGTCCAGCAGGGTCCCAGAATAGATATGTGTTCTTGTGCCTCTACCAAGGTGCTCACCCTGAGGGAGGAGGCAGAAGGTTGTCTCTGTAGCTTCATGATGGCTCAGGTCAGGGCTGAGGACTCAATGGGATACTGAACACAGAGGGATGGGGCCAGGGCACACAGGGCCTTGTCCTCATCAGGCCTCTAGAAAAAACACAAAACTAGGCAGGCACAGCACTGACATTTCCTGGACCCAGCAACAGCCCCACTCTTGAAAGCAGCTAGTTTTCCACTTCAAAGATTAGCCTGTAGCCCAGCTACAGAAACCTATGAACACTGTCCAAGAGCCAGTCATATCAACCATACCCAGGGCTCCAGAGCAGAGTCGAGGAGGACTCTGCCAGATGGCATCTCTATGCTTGGGCTAGGGGACAATGTAAAGGGGCCTTTAACCCCTCTCTCTCTGATGCTTACTGGCCTTTAACTAAGATGCATTCCTTCAGCCCATGCTTAATCTCAGCCCAGTCTGTGTAAATGGGGTAATAATGGCACCTGCTCCACAATGTTTAGTGAAGCGAGTAAGGAGACTAGGTATAAAGGCTTCTGACGTTCAGTGTACAGACACTCAACTATTAAGCCCATGAGTTCTGTTTCAGAACCTTCAGTCCATGCTTTTTCCCATACTGGACCTCTACTCTCCCACTCCCCATGCCACCACTTTGGAACACCCACAGGGACATACATGAGAAGCTTAAGAAGCAAAAATCCCATCAGCATCTGTGCACGTTCAGGACTGGGCCGCTTCTTTCCCCGTAGGAAGGAAGGGGAGCACACCACCAGGTGAGTGAGACCACCCGTGCACAGAATGACATGTAGCTGTCTCTAAGGACACTTCCGGGCTGAGTTTCAATACTTCTGATTTTTAAATCTTAATATTTGGAAACCAAAATATGATTCCTAAAATAATTGAGTTGTTAGCATTAGGCCCACAAAACTTGTCAATGGGAGTTCTTATGGAAGCTCTTGCAAATACAGAAAATGGATTGTGGTCGATATCTAGGGAGCCAGTCCTGTTCCCTACAGAAAGACACACCACTGTTAATTGGGCATATTAATTTACATAAATACCACCATTTGTCATCTGTCGCAGCAGAATGTCCATTTATCCTCCCTGTCTGTTGCATTCTGGCAAGGTTCTATAACTATTCATTAGAGCTGCATCTGTCATGAGGTGATCCATCAACATTATGGGAAGCTGCGTTCCCAGAACATTCCATAAAAGGCACATGCTTTCAAGACAATTACTCTTCTCCAGAAGGATGACTTAATTCCAAGGGCTAGGTAACAGAATCCACAAGACCAATGCCCACTCCACTATCCTTCAACACAGTTCTCTCTCTGCAGAGAGAGCAGAGACTTGGCGACTCATCTTCTGGGGCTCTGCTTTGCTGTCCTCCTCCAGGAAATCATCTCTGTCCTTCCAAGACCAGGCTCTGCATATTCACGCATGGCACAGAGCGTGGCGACTACACCCCAGCTAGACAAGTGCTTACTTCTCTGGGCCTTGCTAAGCCTGAGATTCTGGGTAGCTGACTCTATCCCAGCAAAGGCTGGGCAATGATCTGAGTCCCACAGAGGGTCCCTTTCTGAAGCCAGTTCTTGTCCTGCCCTGCCCCTGTTCTCTTTTCTCTATTCCTTTTGGAAGTCTCTTCTGTAAAGCACGACTGAGCTCCAGAGGTGCAATTACACAGCACTGTGCGGGGTGGGGGCTGTCAGCCCAGACTCCATTGCCAGGTCAGTGTTCCCATACCTCTACCCCAGCTAGCTGGTCCACACCCTATACATCCACATCAATCAAGGACTAGTACCTCAGGGGGTGGCCATCAGCAAGACTGGGTAAAATGCAGAGTGTAGCTGAGTGGTCTTACCTGTGAAAGTAAGCCTCCTTGTTCTGTTGCCACTAGAATTTCCCCAAGGCAGACTTTATCCTCCCCCCCCCCAATCTCCAGGGGCTCCCCTGCAGGGAGTCAGGACCAAAGCTGGATGAAGGCCTGTGGTGGGGACTTACTTGTATAATATCTTTCTTAAGGATCCGATCAAAACTCAGCTGGCTCATGGGGTAGACGGGCTGCCATTCCTGGGCTTTTTTAGTGGCTACTAGCAGATTGGAGATTTCTGTGAAGAGATCAGAGAATTCTGAACACCATTCTGCAGATCCTCGATCCTGGCCAGCCAATGTATGCTGAGGATCCTGGCCAGCCAATGTATGCTGAGCCATGGGGCTTACCGAACACATGTGTTTGCAAATTCTATCATTCAAGAAATCTATGTTAGGTGAATGCTTAATTCATACCCTCTAGGAGCTCACAGGCTAATGACAGTGAATCAGCAGTTACATGGAGACCTACAATTTATCCAAGGCTCACACAGCAACATCTGTCCTGATAATGAAGGTGAGGGAAGTTTCCCTTAGGAAATGAACATTTAAATCTAAGAACAGCTAGATGTGGTACCACATGCCTGTAATCCTAGCACCTGAGAGATAGAATCAGGAATTCAAGGTCAGATTCAATTAGTGAGTTGGAGAATAGCTTGAGCTGTCTCAAAAAGAATTAAAAATAAAATAAAATAAAATAAAATAAAATAATAAAATAAAATAAAATCTCAAGAAGCCAGGGCCCATGTCTACCTCATTTTCTGCCCTACTTCTATAGCCTAAAATGTAGTAAGTGATCAACAAGTTACTGGGTTTTGTGTTTGCTTTGTGGAGCTGGGGATCGAAACCAGGGCCGTGTGCATCCTAGGCAAGCATTCTATTTCCCAACAAGAATTTGTTAACTGTAGGAAGCATGGGGGTAAACTGAGTGAGGAGAGCTGGGTGCTTTGAGGCTAGGGAACCCTGTGAGGAAGGGAAGCACAGCTTTATGCAGATAGAGAGAAAAGGCAATCTAGAATGAGGGTCCGAGAAATCTTGCTGGATGAAGCTATAACCTCTAAGCATGTGGGATAAAACTGAGCCATTTCCCAAGCTCCACTAAGTGAAGCAGCAAATGCAAGGCATGTCCAGGCCTGCCAGGACAGGGTTATACGGGCTATACGGAAATTTATCCTCGGCAAGCTGTAAGGGAATAATGAGGTAGCATAACCTTCCAATTTCAGGCACAGTGCAGAACCCCTGGGAACCAGGTAGACCTGACTGTAGTCCCTCATCTGGAACAGGACCATTAGCCTCTTTCTTGCCACAGAAGACAGTAATGAGTTCAGAGAGAACTTCTCTCATGGGAAGTTCTAACTCTTGGATTCTGATAAGAAAGTTCCCCCCAAAATCTGTAAAAATTCCAAGGCTCAGTTCACAATGCCCACAGGTATACTCAGTGGCAATAAACTACTAAGTACTACAATAAGGTTCCTCAAATCTTTCCCACTAGAGTAGGGCTACTTGCTTTCTTTCTGTTTACATTTACACTTTCTGGTTTCTCTATCTGGGTACAGTTCTACAAGCAACTGTTAGTTAACTCCGGTGCCCTCAGAACAAGCCCAAGAGATAGGAATTATTTGAACCCTTATCTGCATTCCAGATCAGAGCAAAGGCCCAGAGAGAGTCAGTAACCTAATTATAGGGCTTCCTAAGCCAGCGAGGAAGGCTTCACAAAGTACTCAGAAGCTCTAGTTTGACCTTCCTGGGGTACAAATCTAAGTACCAGAAACTGGTTTCAGTCATCTTCTGAGTGCTCCTTATTTTGAGCCTATTTCTTCCACGGTTCTTTTGATTCTAGCCTAAAATCCCCGGTAAAATACAATTTAAACAAGCTATATACAGCTGTCTTGAGGAAGGAAAGGTGTCAAATACAAAGAGGCTATTTGACTGGTGGCATGAGGGCAGAGGCTGGCCACAGACCATCTGGGACTTAAAGAGCAGCATAGGTCTAGAGGAGCTCATGGCTTGATTATCTGTGTGTGTTCAGGGTACAGGCACTAGGGCTGACCTGTGAGAGGGGGAGCCATTTAACTGCCATGAGCATGTTTTGTACCTGTATGAGAAAGCTGTGCCCTCCTCAGGTTGCTAAGTGGGACATGAGAGCATGCCCACCATCCTTGTCTTCTACCTAAACACTCCAGCCTTGGGCATCACATAGTCCCAAGGAGCAGCTGAGTGGAAATCAGCAGGACACCTGCCTGTACTCAGGAGGACACAGAAGAATGGGCACCAACACAGGCTCCATGGAGTATGGGACTGGGCACTGGGAATGACCAAGGGCTTACTCCTCTACCATATACTTCTGGCTGGCCTCCTGTCTTTTCCCTGGCTTTATTTATTCCAGGAAGATTCTTATTTTCCAGTATGAAACCCAGATCAGGGTGTCTGGTGCTTAGAACCCTAGGTAGAAGAGCAGAAAAACTGAGCAACCTGAAATGACACTCTTGTGTCATACTTTCCTGAATTCGGCACTTCTCTAATTTGCAGGTGGCAAAGGGAAGAAAGCAGGCTCTGAGAACCAACATGAGGAAGCTGGGATCCTCAGAAATCTGGCTCCACACTGGGCTCTTCAGCCTTCCTCCCTCCCCTCAAATGGGAGACACCCTGTGTCCCAGAGTTGGCTGACCATGGTTCCTTGCCCTCTGTAAAGTGTATGTAGATGGAATAGAGGGGAAGTATCGGTGAGACAGTGTGTGTTCAAATCTCCATTCTTTCTCCACTTAAGATCTCAGCAAATGCAATGGAGACAACAGTGTCCCGAATTATTCTGGCAATTAAATAGCATACAACATGGAAGGCCTTCAAACTGACAGACTGACCACTATGATGACACAGTCAGTATTATTTACGGCTACTACTGTTAACTACTACTGATGCCATTAGCTATGACCAAGTCACTGAGTATCTCTGAAACCAACTTCATATATGGAAAAAAAGGTAATGAAATAGTCACTAAACTATTTTGAACATAGTAGCTACTGCTACAGTGGAAGCTACTCCAACACTGTCACCTGATAGGACAGTCCTGCCAAGAGTCAGTGTGCTTTCCAGGCTTCTCAGGAGCCACATGACAGTGAGTGAAACCCTGACTTTGAGAGTTCCTAAGCAAGTAAGAAAAGGAGACATGCCACACCCTCCCAGTTCTCAGTTTCAGAAAAGCCTCAGGAAAATCTACACAAGAGGTGTTCAGCTCTGTTTCTACACTCTCCCCTCCAAAGCTACTGGCTTCCAGATCTACGCTGTTAGGGGTGATATCTACATCAGAAGTAGGTACAAGGACCCCTCAAGGAAAGCACATCCTGGTCTCCAGGAGTCTCCATTCCACAGATGTTGTTTGTCTTCTCCCAGGGACAACAGGGAAGTAAGATCTGTTTTAACACCAGAAGGGAGGTCACATGGACTGCTGGGCTTTAAGGCCCTAAGGAGCTCTGAGGTCTCATAGCCAAAAGGCAGATGTGTTTTCGCCCTTTGTGGCACACTGGCTAGCATAAAAGCAAAGGCTGCAGTTAACTTTCTGAAGCTGGCAGATAACCCTATCTGATCAACAAGAACACAAGTCTTTCCTCTTTCACCAAATTCAGGAAGTTGCCTTTTGCTGAGACTAAAATGTAATTCACACATTGGGAGCTCAAAGCCCTTGGCTAGACGTATAGCTCATGTTAAAGGCAGGCACTTGAATTATGTACATGAGGCTCTGGGTTCAATCTCTAGCACATCTAGAAGAAAAACCCAGGCCCTTTCTACCCATTCCTTATGAGGATTCAAAGGTCCTTAAAGGTCTTTGATGGTCTCCAAGAGCTGGCTCCAAGGCTCTAATATGTCAAGAGCTAATGTGCTGCCTCCTCTACAAAGCCCAAGACTTCCAAGGATGGAGCCAGCAAAGGCAAGGCAACATCTCTGGGTGGAGAAACAAAAAGCCCTATATCTGAGGATCTAGCATTTGGAGTTAGACCAGATGCTGAAGTTACCAGGACCTTCTATGAGATTCATTTCATTCTGTAAGATGAGACCCATGGTAGGTAACCCCCAAAAGCCTCCTTTCACATTCACATTCTGAGGCAAGGAGTCTACCTCCTTGTATGGCAAGGGCACTAGCCAGACTTCTTTCAAAGCTTAACCAAAAGCAGCTGAGTCCCTGGCCCTTTGCTTGGATTCTAACTCCTTCAATCAGGCTCTCTAACTACAGGAGAAGGCCCACCTCCTTGGTATGGTAGCCAAGGACTCCTATAAGCCCAGGTCTGTTATCCTCGCTCTCGTTTCTCCTTCTTTCCTTCCCTACTTCAGAGGCCCTCTAGAAGCTTTCTGCAGCTTCTGCCTTGGCCTGCCACATTGTTTCATTCATACTCCAAGGTCCCACTGGACAGGCCTTTGCCTAACTGGCACCTCCCTCTCATCATCCAACATTCAGCTCAAGATCTGCCTCCTACTGCCTTGCCTCATGACTCAGAGATTTTGGTTATCTTTCCTTTCTCTCAGGTTATGATATGTATCACTCATAGAATATTGAGGTAGTCTCTCTCAGTGATCTGCAACATTTTTTGCACTAGGCTACACACCCTCAGAGAACAGGGCCTGGGTCTTCCCATCTAAAACAGTTCTTTGACCCACAGACATGTCAGAAACATTTGTCTAATACATAAACCAAAGTGAGCTGTCAAGCCACTTTATTCAGAGAATAAAGAGATCCCTGCTTATTAACTCCAAGCACCCTGTTTTCTGTAGTTGCACTAGGATGGTGAGAGGTGTGTGTCTGCTCTCTAGAGAACACTGGAGAGGTGAGATGTGACATGGGGACAGACCTGCAACAGAGCTCAAGAAAACATAGGACTACAGTTTCTTTAACCCAGGCAGCAGCACCCTTTGGTCTGCAGGGGTGCAGCATCACATAGCCTGGCTCTACCACAGAGACGAACCTCGGGGCTTAGGCTGACAACAGCGCTTCAGCACAAAGCTTATATTGTCCGTGCGTAGGATCTGCTTCTTAAGGTGGTTCATGAGGTCTCTCAGGGTGGGAAAGTGGTCGACGGAGCCATGCAGGCTGTAGCGGCCCTTCTGCACCTCAATCTGAAAGTTCTTGAACTGCTTCTGGCCACCCAACACCTGCCATTCAGAAAAACAACCATGTTTAGATTGGGGTCAAGCAATGTTAATATTAGGGGGCACTGAGCAAGAAGGAGTAGAAATTCTGTGTGTCTAAAAATATCCCCAAAATTCCGTCAACCAACCAACCAACCAGCAAGTCAATAATGAAACCGTACCCAGGAAAGGGCACTGATAAAAGGGAATCAGTATGTCAGGATATATAAATCCTTCAGCTACAGAATGTCATTTGATTACACATTTTAAAATGCTACACACTTTTTAGAATATCAATTGATGAAAGCTACGTCCTAAATGGGTCTCTATATCACTGCCATCTTGGTGACATAGAATATCATCATGGAATATTGTGGAAGAAGGAGGAGAAAGAATGTAAAACAATGAGGAAGGGGTGGAGACTTATAAAACTTTTTTTTTTCCTGGCACACTATGGCTGTTGTACTCTTCAATGCTCAGTAGTTGTGGTTATCAGGATAAGACTGGACTGGTTAACTTTTATCATGGAGGGAGGAAGGGATTAGTAGGCTTCATCCCTCCTGAGGATAGAAATACAGTTAACAGTTGCTGAGGAAGGAAGAGGCATTTTCTCTAGTGGTATAGCTACTAGTGCCTGTGCTCCTATTAGTTTAGTGCCCATAAAAAAAAATATAAAAATAAAAAAAGACATGACAATTAAAGAAGAACTTTCTCAGGAGAGGACAGAGATTGGAAGAAATTGGAGAGGGTAAGAAAGGAGAAAGAGTTATGGGGTAAATATGAATCAGATATATGTACATATGAAAATGTAACAAAACCTATTATTATGTATATGATTAATAAGTGATGATTTTAGGAGAAAAAACCATTAGCACTTTATAAAGATTAGCCAGCGCTGTATATGAAATAAGAATTGCGACAGCTATATTCACACAGAACTCTTTCACAGTGAGCCCTTGCACACCAAGGAGAGGCACACTGAGAGCTAGCGTCTGGCAGTCCCTCCAGTTCACAAGTCCAGCACCACGAAAGACAGTCTGAGCACCACCTCTATCATACAGCCTCGTTAAGCATTTGCCACCTACTTTACATAAAGTGTCAGCCCTGCGCCTGGTCAGAGGACATAAACAAGCCTCTTTGTGCCTGTTCTTTCCCCGGGTAACTTGACCAATAGGCTGTATCGTGGATCCTACTCCGCTGAGGCCGCGCTCTCTTACTATTGAACTTCCTCCAGAGACCGAGGAGTAAATGAAAACAGGCAGTTTGTGAAGGTGACAAGCCCGACCAAGTCTGAGCCACTGAGCCCAAGTTAGCCCTGAGGTCTGGATGTTCAGGAGCATCTCTGGAACTTGGTCCACAATGCCTGGCAACGCTGGGTTCCTTACGCGACTTCCTCTTTCCACTCTTGATAGAGCCCAATCCCAGGTACTCCCGTGTACTTTTCTCCTGTCTCTGACTTCTGCCATATGTTAATGCCTGGCCTCCATCTAGAAGGCTCTTCCCCCTCATTTTTTCAGTCTAGGTGAGCCTCACTGGTAAATTTAATGTACACTGGAACTATACAACTCACTATCTTCACTGGGCATGGTAGTACATAGCTTTCAGCACTCAGGAGGCAGAGGCCACTGATCTCCATGAGTTCAAGGCCAACATAGTCTATATAAAAGTGTTTGAGGACAGCCAAAGCTACATACAGAAACCCTGTCTCAAATGCCAAACCAAGCAAATAACAATAAAAACCCAAGCCCCAAACAAACAAAACCTCACCCTCACCATCCTCCAAAATAGTCCACTGAGCATTCTAAAAAGTTTCATGAGTAACAAAGGCATTTGAGGGATCATAAGTCAGCAATCCTAAAGCCATACGTGGACTTCAAGATTTCTCTCACTTAGTTCTTGGTTTGCAGATACATCTGGATGTTTATACAATAGATACCTTAGGACAGTAATTTATGTTAAAATGCCAAAAGCTATTGCTGGGGAAAACAGGCCATGTTGATGAAGTGGCTCTTTGACACAGTCCACACTAGGGACTGCCACAGGCAAACACAGTTCTGGGTCTGATGATCTTGCCACTGGCTACAAAGGAAGTCACATGTGCCTGATGAAAGGCAGTTTTCTGTCATGTTCTACCTTCCAAAGCTACAGTCCATCTGCCAAGAGAAAAGAGAAGAAGGAAGGGAGGGAGGGAGGGAGAGATGGAAGGAGGGAAGGAGGGAGGGAGGGAGGGAAGGAGGGAGGGAGGGGTAAAAAGAGAAAAAGAGAAGGAGGGAAGACTGACATAAAGAAGGATACAAGGTTTGGCTATTCAGTGTCCTGTCAGACAGGATGTTTGTTCCAGACTACCAGGGACTTGCTCAGAGACCCAGGTAGCCCTTTCTGTCACAGCTTCTGGGCTGGGTGACAATGGACAGATACCTTGTGGCTGCATCCCCTGCCCACACCTGTGTCTGACTGACCTCAGACTTTTCAAAGCAGGTGACAGTCATAAGGATGTTGTCAAAGTCAGTGCAGCTCCACCTCAGCACGTACATCCCCTCCTCACTCCCTTCTTGCCGCAGCTTATTGATGGCATACTCTGTGCTGCAGAGAGAAGCAGACAAGGGACAAAGAATCACACCACAGCACATCAACTGCAAGGAACATCACTTCCCTGCACTAGCTGGGTTTACAGTGCCATATTGTTACCTGCCAGGGTCCTACTGTCCTCTCTGACATTGTATGATGCATGTGGTGAGGAGGAGGAACCTGAGACAACCTGCGTTTCCAATATCTAGAAAAGAACTCACCTGCTGCCCCTCAACACACCAAGGTCTGCTTCATTTTCCCCAAGTTCTCCAAAGATACTGTCTCCAAGTCTCACCAGAAGACTGTCCCTCAATCCTGGTAAGTAACAACTGCCAAGGATACAGCAGCATGAGTCCCACACTGGGCCTCTCCAGCCCCTCATTCTAACTGTCAGAGAGAGCAGTTGAGTCTACTTTGTTTAATTGAAATGTCCTCAGTGACCACATCAGGCCTAGCTCACAGTAAGTGCTTAATTTGTTACAAGTTGAATAAATACTTCAGTGATGAGTAAAAGAGCATTAGGGGAGAACATGCCTGATACTCCTTTGTATCCCCCAATGCAGTAATACCCAAAGGGCACAGAACACTGGCCAAGTGGTTACTAGTAACTGGTAAATATGCTCACAAGTGCTGGTTAAAGAAAACTGATGTGGTCTGTGTGCTTTAGAAAAGCAGAAACTTGCCTCCCAAATCCTCCCAGCACTCAGGAGCATGTGGGAGGCACAGGAAGACAGATCTCTGAGTTCAAGGCCAGGCTAGTCTAGAGTGAGTTACAGGACAGCCAGGGGTACAAAGAGAAACCCTGTCTCAAAGACAAACAAACAAATAAACAAACAAAAAAACCCCAAACACCCCCACATCCACCCCAAAAAGAATAAAAAGAAAAGCAGAGACTATAAGTGCTTTCAAGCTGTCCCATATGGTCATTGATATCTCCATACCCCCACTCATGGCGATTCCTCACATAGGACATACACCTTGTCCCCTCTTTGAGACCTGGAAAGCCATCACTGAGTCTTGAATGTTTAACCCAATTTTTCATGCAACCTACTCCAAGTAGTAGATTTTAGCCTCCCATAGACATGCAACATTTATTCCTTCAGGCTCACTCAATGTCCTTGCTGTGCGTGCTGAAACAGCAGTAAGCAATGAAGACATGCCTTTAAGAGGGTCATTCTCCAGGAAGAGAAGGAAGTCCAACATGAAGTATATGGACATAAAATTAAACACTGGTGGTAAGGAAGTAATGAATACCACTGAAGGAAAGCAAAGCAAAATGCAGTATCTAGGGAGGAGAGATAGGAAGGGCACAGACAGAATGTTGTCGTCACTTTATATAAGGTGATTAGATAAGACTTCTCAGAGATGGCAACTGCTAATACCCGAAGTAAAGAGAGGCTGTGGAGACCCTAAGGCAGTGGTTCTCTACCTGTGGATTATGACCTATTTGGGGACCATGTATCAGATATCCTGCTTCTCAGATATTTCCATTATGATTCATAAGAGTGCAATGGTGGTTTGAACAGGTTTGGCCCCCACAGAGTCTGTGTTTGAATGTGTGGCCCCTGGGGCGTGGTTTATTAGGGGGTATGGCTTTACTGGAGTATCCATGGCCTTGTTGGAGGAAATGTATCACTGTGGGGATGGGCTTTGAGGTTTTTATGCTTAAGTTCTTCCCAGTGTGGAAATCCAGTCTCCTCCTGGCTCCCTTCAGATCAAGATGTTAGAACCCTTGGCTCCTCCAGCACCATGTCTGCCTGCATGCCGCTATGCTTCCCACCATGATGATAATGGACTAAACCTCTGAAACTGTAAGCCAGCCCCAATTAAGTGTTTGTCTTTATAAGAGTTGCCTTGGTCATGGTGTCTCTTCACAGCAATAAAATCCAAACTAAGACAGTGGCAAAACTACGGTTATGAAGTAGCAAGAAAATAAGTTTATGGTTGGGGTCACCACAACATGAGGAACCGTATTGAAGGGTCGCAGCATTACAAAGGTTGAGAGCCACTGCCCTAAAGTAAGGGCAATCCAGACATCGGGAAAAGCCAGTGCTGGAGTCTGGATGCTCAACTGAAGCCGAACACCAGAGGAAGATGCTTTTATGTTGGCCAGTTCCTTGCTCTGCAATTCTTCATGAGCCTGTCTCCCAAGGCTTGAGTCTGTCTCTGCCAGTGACCACACACCACCAAATTACACATCTCTCAGGTAACCAAGATGGAAAGAAGGGGGAAAGCCTGTCACATGGAACACAAATGAAGACAATTTCTAAGATTTTAAAGATCTACAGCTGTCTTCCTTGAAGTGTTCAGTATTGGACAGGAGAGAAGTTGGCTATGAAGAAGTGAAGGGGTTAAACTATGAGATGCAAAGACCAAACCAAGGAAGTAGTTGAGGCATGCTGTATGAGCCACGGCAGGAAATGACAAGAAGGGCTGGTGGAGGCTCTGGTTAGCATGGTGCTCAGTGAAGGCAGCCCCCACGTGTGAGCCAGCACGACCAACTGGCCCACCTCAACAACCTGTGGAGCTAAGGGGAATGGACTTTCTACCTCTAAAACCTAGACTCTTTTCACACCAAAGGTTATCGAAAGCATTCTGGAACCAACCAGATTGGACCATGACAGCCGTTCTGTATATTGTGGACAATCAGTGGGGGAGCCACATCGGTGCAGAGGTAATGGTGGGCATCCGCTGTGAGCCGGAAGTAGCCATCTACCAGGGACACAAACGACAAGGCCTCCCCGCGAGAAGAGAGCTTCAGTTCCTGGTGAGAGAAGACATACCACAGTTATGTCACTCCGTTCTTGTGTGGCTGGCATCCACCTGCAAATACCTTTGAAAAGCAAATGCTCTAGAGCAGGGGAATGGCTGGCTGAAGCAGGTCACACCTGGCCCCTCAGTTTCCTGACAGCAGAAGCCTGGGCAGCTTGAGAAGTGTGTGGGAGATTCAGAGAGAACAACCAAAGCAAGACTTGGCAACTTGCTGGCGTGAAAAGACCAGCAACCAAGTACTCCCTGCTCAAAGGGTAGGGATATGGACAGTAAAATATTCTGAGGTGGGAGGAGGGCACAGTGGTGAGTCACAGGTTCTGCAGCCAGCCTCTTCAAGTTCACGGCATCTCCACCTGCTAATGAGCTCAAACACAGTCAACTCACTGTTTTTACAGGTCAAAATGGTCAACTGCTGACAATTTCAAATTGTTAGGATCTATGCATCTTTAGCAGTTTGCTTGACCTGTTTGCACCTCTGTAAAATAGGGATAACTACGACCACAGAGTTAACATGGTAATTAAAACAGCTGACACTTGTAAGGTCCTTAGAGTAGGAGCTTTAGTGCAGGTGTCAGTGAAGGAAAACCAACTTAAAGGAGACAGGAATTTCTTGTGCCCTTTCCTCGTTATTACTCTTTTTGCATCTCCATATCCTGGCAGAACCAGAGGCCTAAGTGGCTAGTGTGAACTCTGACCTTCAATATGGGTGTCCTAACTGGGTGCTAGACATGACTGGCAGCTCAGACATGATAGAGCTGCTCCAAAAATGTGAACCTCACTTAACTGCTTCCCTTCCTCTGCTGTCATCTCATCAAGCTACCCACAGTGCATAACCAGACCACTGACCTGCCATCACCACCACCCCAACTCCCTCAGATTCCTTGGGAGTTGGTAACCTCTTAGAAAGCATAATAGCACAGGCAGAAAGCGTGGGCTATGGGCAGGCAGCCTCAGGCAAATCCTGCCACTCTCTCACTGTGAAGTACAAGTCCCCATGGCTCTCTATGACTGCCTCATGTTTCCTAACTGAAGCCGAGCCAACAGCTATACATCTACAGTTCTTTTAAAGCAGTGGTTCTCAATCTTCCTAATGCTGTGACCCCTAACGCAGTCCCTCATGTTGTGGTGACCCCCAGCCATAAAATTGTGTCTGCTGCTTCATGACTGTACTTTTGCTACTGTTATGAATCTCAATGTAAATATCTTATATGCAGATGGTCTTAGGTGACCCCGAGACTGGATTGCTCAAACTCTACCCCCACGTGGGTCTCGACACAGAGGCTGAGAACTGCTGTTCTGAACACTCAACAACCCAGGCTCTTCACCACACCTACAACCAGGGATGAGGCATCAATAACATGCTTCTCCCTCCTCTCCCCATTGTACTCCACCATCTCTCGACATTTCTATTTCTGGCTCTGCTTTAAAATTTATTAGATTTATTTGTGTGTGCATGAACATATGCATGCCACGGTGCGCATGTGGAGGTCAGAGAACAACTTTCTATCGTCAGTCTTCTCCTTCTCCCTATATGTGGCTCTTGGGAATCGAACTCAGGTCATCTGGCTGGGTGGCCAAGTGTCTATACCTGCTGAGCCACCTCAGCAGCTCTTAACTTTGACATTTTTTCTTTCCTGATAAAGTTATTTATTTTAATGTTTGAAAAGGGGGGGAAGGTAGACTAAGAAAATGAAAGCCCCTCACAATCTTACCACAAACATGTGCCTGTGAAGATGGAAAACTTGCTCTATGGGCCCGTGCACACACACACTAGCTAAGCTTCAAAAACTCTGAAGAAAATTAGTACTGGCCTATAGATCAATATTTACATTCTGCTTTTATTCTATTTACAGATCTCCCTTTTCAACAGTTTGCTTATGTAATACCCCACTACTCAGGTGAACTCAGATCATGTTCCCAGCCTTCTACTCTATACCTCAGTTGTTTGTAGTATTTTGACACTGTAAACACTGCTGAAATGAACTCTTTTTGTTTGATTTGATTTGTTTTGTTTGTTTTTGGAGACAGGGTTTCTCTGTGTAGCCCTGGCTGTCCTGGACCTTACTCTGTAGACCAGGCTGGCCTTGGACTTGGAGACCTGAAATGAACACTTTATAACTCACTGCCTGTATCTCACACTGTTTCTGGAAAGCATGTTCCCTGGGTTCCTAAATGGAAACGCATAGGAATATTTTCAAAGCTTTTCTCCTATGCTGTCAAGCTGCTTTCTAAAAGGCTGTCAGAAAGGCAACCTCTAGACATGAAAGTGTGACCCCATGTCCTGAGCTGCCTCACCAGGCTCTCTCTTTGCGTTGTGCATTACTTTTCTGACATTATTTTAGGCAAAGACAAGATTTCCCTGTGCTGACATCCTTCACTTTCTAAGCATGCCTCTCACACTAGCCTGTCCTCAACACGTGTTATCAGGGTGACTTCCCATGACAAAAACATGTTTACTTGGCAGAGTTACCACTTTCCCTGCCAAACTGGCCTGCTTGTCTAGGTTGTGTCCTCAAGTGATACCAAAGAACACAAAGTGAGGTGACACCCTCTTTGCTGTCCAAGTCCCTGGGTGTGCCTGACACCCTGATGGAGCTGAACTGTGGCTTGCCACAAGCTCTAAGCATGTGCCAAGTGTGACTTCCCACCATTTCATCTCAGATGACCCACCCACCTCAGCAGAGACACCCCTGGGGGCTCTAACTTCTCCTTTTAAAATCAGAGATTAATTTGTGGTTAACAGTATGGGATATACTGTGAATAGACCAGGGTCTACAGTAATAAACTTTGGGAACAGATCTATAATACACAAGTGTGGCCCAGACATCAGAAAGACCGAAGGACGGAGAAAACAAAATGTAGGGCAAAGAGGCCAGTGCTGGACTCAGCTCTGCTGTGGGGTTCTAGCATGTGAGCAGGACTAGCTGGGACCTTCGTCCCTTTCGGGCCCCTCCTCCTCGCCCCCAAGTGCCCCTTGACTAGTGTGCTGAGAAGGTAGGAAGTGGGTCTGGCTGTCCAGTGGATCAAGACTCTTAAGAGACTCCTGAGAGGTAGAGACTCCCTAGGACGTGGGACGTTAGGTCAGCAGAAGCGGCTGAAGAAGTCAGGCAACACTACTGAGGGGAAGCTAGCACACAGCAGGCTTTGTCCAGGACAGGCCTCCATCTGTCTTGGCCCACTACACCAACACGATAAAAAAATGATTTTACTCCTTTTCTTTCACATCCACTTTTTAATGTGTGTGTGTCTGCCCTGCATGTGTAAGCACCCACAGAGGCTAGAAGGCGGCATCAGATTTCCTAGAGCTGGAGTTTAAAATGGTTTTGAGTCACAGGGCATGCTGGGCTCTAAACTGGCGTCTTCTAAAAGAACAGCAATTGTTCTTACCTGTTGAGCCGTCTCCCCAGCCCACTGATCACGTATTTTTGTAAACTAAATGTTGACATTTCAGCGTCTTTGGGTGGTCAACAAACCCTAAAGCAGATGGACATTTGCAAGAACCAAGCACCTAGAACATGCCAGCGTAACTCTGGAGCAGATGCTGAAGGGGCCTGGCAGTGGAACTTTAGCTTAAAAGAGCCCATCAGCAGACCTTCCACTGGGGATGGAACTCGAAATCCTGTGCCCCAGGGCCATCCTCAGCAGTGTCTCTCTCTCACCAGCACACCCAGACGGGGCAGCTTCTGGACAGGCTTACCATGTTTTTGTTGTCCTGCTTGTTAATGCTGACCACAGACTCCTTAATTACAATGTGGGTAATTTCTGGGAAATAGGAAAAATTGTTCCAATCTTCCCGGAGTTTGTTTCTCTCCTCATCCTTCTTGTGTTTATATTCCAGTTTTTTCCGCTTCAGTTTATTTTTTTCCTTTTCGACAGGAACAACCTGATAAGATAACAAAAGTGACAGGATTTGGTTAGCTTTCTCATTTTCTGTTGGCAAAAGGCCAGTGCCTCTAAAAAAATTTATAATGGGACGAGGTACAAGGAAGAGAAAGTCAGCATTTCTAAAGTCAGAGAAACTCAGAAAACCATGGGCTTAAAAACCAATGATGGAGCCCTACCAGAGAATCTTGGGTGTTCATTCTCCAAGAATCCCTAATAAGCACCTGGATTAGAGTCCTTCCATGATTTATGCTGTGCATGTTGATGCTGGAGAGGACATAACGGGCACGCACCAACCACAGGCCTCCTCACTTCCAGAATGGACAGTGTGCTTCAGCCCAGGCATACAGCAGATCTTCCCAAATACAAATGGATGAAACCCAGTGTTTCGTCCTCCGGCTACCAATGTTTTGACTTTATAATAGTGGTGGAGTAGAGCTTTTCAAGAGATGATATGAATTCATATTTCAGCAACTGACATACTGAAGGATACATATCTGTACAAATTTATCTAGCTGACTGGCATCAGCTCTGCACAACAGGTTCCACATTAACTTCCCATCTCTACTAGTTACTTAACTAGTCAGGTCATCTCTAAGTCACTATTTACCCAGCCATAAAATATCAACTTTTAATATCAATCTTCATAAGATTAGGCACATGCCTATTTAGACATGAACTACTACAAAGAAGACCCCTGATAAGTTGGTATTGTTATTTTAGCATGAGAATAAAGCTGGAGGAGAAAATGAATCATACATCTAATATAATTCTTACAGTAATAACTATGCAGCTACAGCAATTCAGTCAGGTTCTGTGTCTACACACCATTTAGCTCTCTCAACAACAGCATGAATCAGATACAGTAACTGCAGTCAGCCAATTGATTTCATGGGTTCCACATCCACTAGTTCTGTGTGCACAGCCAACAACCAAAATGTCAGGCTGTGTATGTGTCCACATGCAGACTCCTTTCTGTCATTATTTCCTAAATAGTACAGTGTAACTATTTATGTCGCATTTACATAATATTAGGTATTATAAAGCAACTTAGAGAAAAAAATAGAAGGCTATGTATAGGTTGCGTTAAAATACTGTATCATTATCTATGAGACCTGAGCATCCACAGATTTTGGTACCTGCACAGAATCCTGGAACACCACCTGCCTCCAAGTACTAAGGGACAACTGTATCTCCACTTGACAGATGGGTCCTATGCACCTACGTGGGTAGAAGAACCCTCCTTAGGCAATATAACCATAAGGAGTAGGCCTGGAATTTGAACATGTCTCCTTAGTTTAAACATGCTATTACCTCATTTGACAAAGGCAAAAGGCTGCTGATATGGTTCAGCAGTAGAACACTTGCCTAAAACCGTGAGGCCCTAGATTTGAACAGCACTGTAATAACAAGTAAAAGGGGGGGAGGGGCGTATAGCATGCTCAACAGCCTTGATTCAATCCCCAGGACAACAAAACAGACACCTCAACAGAGCTTCCTAACACAAATGCAATTATCTATTTCATGAAGGCCTGTCTAGGTTCAGTTCTTGCCTCAACTGTGCTACAGTTAAGCTGTGAGGAATGGGTACTACATGGCCTCCGGTTGAGCCTTTGGGGGGTGAGGTCATGCAAACAGGTGATTCCAGTGACACTGGACAGTCTCTTCTTTTTCGTCAGACACCCACAGCCAAACTTACATTCGGTTTCTGCCGCCACTGGATTCCATGATTTCCAGTCACCATGACTTCATAGAGAACGTTGCCACTGTCACTCGAGTGGGACTGATTCAATTCATTTTCTGATGAAATCAGTAGCATAGAAGTCTCAAATATTTCAGCTCCATAATGTTTTGTCAAAGTTTCCAAGGTAGCCAGGTACTTCACCTTCAGATCATGTGTGGACACACTACTGTCACAGATGGTCTTGTTGTTAAATTCTTTCAGGAAATCCTTGAAAACATTATTTATTCGCATCCTGGTAAGAAGGTTCCTCTGTCTGATGGATTTATTCAATGTTTCTGGAATATATCTCTTGTAGCTAAAAGGAAATATTTTTTTAATATGTAAGTAAGCAAGAAATGATTAGAAATATGCCTCTATGACTTTTCTTGTATGTACATGAAAATGAGAAAACAGTATCTCATCCTGGGGACCATGGATGTAAACAATTATGAAGAGACAGACACAAATCTGACAGACAGTGTGCACGGCACCACATGCTCCACAGATGTCAGTGGAACAGGAGCCCTTATATATACTGTCAGATTATCTGAGTCACAAAGTAAACAGAAAAGCTGAGTCACCTACATTTTTACTTGCTGGTTTTGTTGCTCTGTGCACATGAAGACACACATGTGCATGGCTAAGACTGAGCATTAGGATGGGGGCACACATCTGTAACACTATGGAGGTAGTGGTAAGAGGATCAGAAGTTCAAAGTTATCCTCAATTTTATAGTGAGTATGAAGCTAGCCTGGGTTTAAACCCTGTTTAACAAAAAAGAAAAAGACGAGAAAGAGAGGAAAAAAGAGAGCCTGAGGATGAGTTAGAATGTTCTGAAAGGCATCAAGCTGTGCATCTCCTGTTGAGATTAAGACATTCTATGCTGCCTGCCTATCTATGCACTCTTCTATACAGATCATATAATTTCTTATGAAAAAAAAAAAAAACCTCAAAAACATTAACTACAAAAAACAGTGTCTGTACAAATACAAAAACCATGTGACTGTATCCCAGTTTGCTAAGGGGATCAACAAGTTCCCTAAGCTTTGTTACTTATCCAAGGCTGTCTAGCCATCATATCTCATCATATAGCCATGCTAAGCAAGCAAGAGGTAGTCTGGAGAAGATTGTGAATAGTAGTACCCCTGAAAGAACAGGTGCACTGGGTACAAGCAAGGACAAACTGGCCTACAGAATCCCTATAACATGAACGGTTTCAGAACAGTGGGATACTTGAATTCTTGTACCTATCAACAAGTAGCATAGTTTTTCTTTTTAAAGTAATATAACAGAGTTACAGAGGTATTGTCATTTTACTTAAGCCTTCTGAAAAAAATAAAACTTGCAGAATGAAGGTCCCAGAAAGAGAAAAAGCAGCAACTTGGAAAGTATTTAATCAGACCTCCATGAGGAGTGACTGGACACTGGAAAACACAAGAGAAATGGAAGCAACCTCATGAGATATATACCACCATCATAAACAATGCAGTCACAGATAACTCTCCCTCCATATTGGAGGGCTATTCCTGGGGGCTAGCCCCCTTTTGTGGAACTTGGGATGGAACTAGGAGCTCACACATGCTAGGCAAGAGCTCCAGCACTGTGCTATATCCTTTGCAAATAAGCTCTTTAAAATGGGGTTGCTTTTTTTTTTTTTTAAGTTTTATTTGAGACACTGTCTCACTATGTAATCCAACCTGTCCCAGAATTTGCTATGTAGACCAGGCTGCCTGCCTCTGCGTGCCTCTGCCTCTGTCTCCCAAGGGCTCCCAAGATTATCTGAGTCACAAAGTAAACAGAAAAGCTGAGTCACCTACATTTTTACTTGCTGGTTTTGTTGCTCTGTGCACATGAAGACACACATGTGCATGGCTAAGACTGAGCATTAGGATGGGGGCACACATCTGTAACACTATGGAGGTAGTGGTAAGAGGATCAGAAGTTCAAAGTTATCCTCAATTTTACTTAAAATTGCACCACTGTGCCCAAATGGAGTTGTCTTTTATGGATCACTGGTAAGTAGAAAGGTGATTCAATTTTACAAATGGGGTGAAATTAGATGGGCTGAAACTACATAGGCTGAATATTAATGTCAAACCACATTTTAATGCAAGTTTCTGTAACTAATAACTTATTAGAAGTACCAGTTCTGAGGCCACTGAGTGCAGGCTGAAGAAGGGAGCTCCAACAGGTAGCAGTGTCAGTGGTGGAATGGACAGAAAGCATGGAGGGCAGGCAGCTCACTCAACTGCCCGGCCATTTCACAGTTCTGACATTACTGGTTAGCATAAAATATATCAGGCCACAATTTCAAGTGCTACTTTGTATAAATACTCAAAGACTGGGGTCATGTAGAGAGATGTCAGAAAAACAGTGCAGCTGTCATACAAGAAAGAAAGTCTATAAAATACCATTACAGCTAGGTGAGGTGGAACATGCCTGTAACCTCAGTACTCGGGAGAGCTTGACATAGGAAGAACGTGAGTTTGAGGCCAGCCTGGACTACACACAGCAAGACTCTGCTTCAAAACTAATGTCCCCAAACAGTAACATGTCCCACAACCTACTCTGGCTGGCAGGAAGGCTTACCTGATGTCTTTGGGAAGTTCTGGCAACTGCAACTTCTTCATCATGGCATAGTGTGAGATGGCCAGGACAGCCATCCCCAGGCACTCATTCTCGATGTCATGTCCATCTTGCTCTGTCTTGGGGTCCCGAATGGGAGCCAGGCATTTGATCAAATCATACTGTCCCTTAGGAGCAAAGGGAAAAACTGAGTCATCACCTAAGCTTCAGGAGCCACGCATGTTGATTTTGAAAGCAGGGCTGTCTAAAATGCCACAAAGGAAAGAGAGGAATCAGAGTGTCTCCAGCATCAAGACTGTTCCCACCAAAATGGGTTACAAAGCAGCTAAGAATGTTCATTTCAGCAACGCGCTCTAGCTGGCCTTGTGTAGGGACGGGGTGGACGGAGTGGGCAGGGCACCAGCTCGCTTTCAGGCGTGGGTTTAGGGAAAGGAGAAGGAGTCACATTTCACACCGCATCATTACCACAAGCCATTAGTTTGTTCTACATGTACTGTTCACACTTCCAGGACAGAAAATGTCACAAAAGTACTCTCTCTCACAGATGGAGAAGACTGCAGCTCACAAACTAATGGGGACTTTAAAAACAAAAAACAAACAAACAAACAAATAAATAAATAAGCCAAGAAAAAGAACCATTACCCACAACTAGCCTTGTTCAGAGCAATGATGAGCCAGTGCAGGCTCACACTCACTAACCCCTAACCTGCTGGACTTCACCCTAGTCCTTACAACAAGCTCTGCTAGAGTCCTAAAAGGGAAAAAAATCTTATTATGAGCACTAGAGACTTGGAAATTAAGAATCCACATTTCTGGCCTCGTGGAAAGTCCATTCTGAAGAAAAGAAACAGGAAACACTAATGTTAGATGATGCAAAGAAAGAAGAGAGGCTTGGGAGCCGGGGGCATAGAGAGTGCTGGGCTGAGATGAAGCCTGACCCTGATTCCAGGGCACCTCTCCTCAACGCTGTACGGCTGCACCAACTCTCTCTAGGTTTTCCCACTCCAAGTACGGTGAACCTCCCAGCTACTCTACCTGGGCAGGGAGTGGTCTGGAGGAGCGGTTTACACTGAGACACCAACTTTCCCTGAAAGCGCTTCAGTTTCATGTTTTTGTTTTGCTTTGTTTTGCTGGGGGTGGGGGTGGGGCAGCTGCAGTTCCCCTTCTGTCCATAATAGGACTTTTTTCTTTCAGGTAAAGAAAGGTCACCTGCCAGTTTCACAAAGTTTTGAGAGAGAGAACAAGATTCTTCACCAGTGCTTGAGAAGTAAAAAAAAAAAAAAAAAAAAAAAAAAAATCTGAAGCTGACATCTTAGCAAGAGAAGGCAGAGCCTGGCTATGAACACTCTAACATAACTAGCCCAAGTAACTGCCTTTGGTCTTCCTGAAAGTGGGATTCTAGCACACGCAGAAGCAGGGCGCTCTCTTCCTTTCTTCAGAGACCTATCCCAAATAAGCTGCTTCATAGGCTCCATCACTAAAGATTGTTCCTTTCTGCTTTTGCTTTTATTTTTTTAAGACTGATTTTGCACTGTGCAGCCCAGGCTGACCTCAAACTCACAGCATGAGTCTTTAAGTGTTAGAATTACAGGTGTGAGACACCATACCTAGCCCTCATGATTTCTTATGTAGTATTTACGCATCATTTACAAACTTACTGTTTCTTGCTGTCTATCTTGAGTATACAATTGATCCACATAGAAACCATATCGTTTCACCCAAGTACCCAGTGTCTTGGCCAGTACAATGGCATAAAACAAACAAGACACAGATAGCCAGTAAATCATGGTACATAAATAAACTGGTATGAACCCATTAAAGATAAGTCTTTCTGAGACAAGTTAAAACTACATAACCATGGCGATCCTGGAAGTTAGCGCACATGCGTGTGTATATGGATGCATGCAGGCGTGCTTGTGTACACACCAGGCTGGCCTCAACTTCGCTATAGTTCTTCTGCCTCTGCCTCTAAAATGCTATGATTGTAGGTATATAGCACCGTGTCCAGCCAAACTAGTATTTGTAATGGATATCTGAAAAATGAGAAGGAAGATGAAAATGGAGTGACTAAAGAAGCAGTTTATAAACAACATGGACAATATGGTGTTTCCAAATACTGTATACGTGGTGTAATAGAAGTTTGACATTGAAATCAGAAAGCATGGCATCAAAAATGCTAGCTATCTCGAAGCAATGCAATTCCAGGCATCTCTAATCTCTCCTGGCCTAGCTGCTGCTATACTTTCCCTCAATGGCTAATCTGTGACTTCTCATGTAGGATAACAGATGACAAAGTGGCAGAAAATAGGGAAAATAGAAGAGAAGCGATTAGCCTGGAAAACCTGTAGCTGGGAGCCAGCTCCTTGGCTAACATACTGTCTTTCCCAATCATCTGGCAAGAACATCACAGGACAAGCCATAAAGCACAACCAAGTATAAGTGGACGGGGAATCTGAGCCCCACCATGTCTCCCATCCCCACTAACTCCAGGCTTCCTGGCTCAAGCTTCCTACCTGTGCAAACAGATACTCCAGAGAACTGGCGTCAAGCAGCGGGGTTGCTTCTGGAATCTTTTTCTTCTCATATCCATTTTTCTGCTTCTTTGGAGAATGTCGCCATACAGACTGTTCATTGTCATTGGTTCCATGCCAGTTGGTAAAGTAGAACCTAAAAGACAGTAAAATAATGTCAACTGTGGTGGAAGAGTCCACGGACTGATGACCTGGAAGAGGTGTCTATCCAGAGTAGCCCACACTGAAGCTGAACTGCTCTGAGGAAATTGAAAACATGAGCCTTACATCTACAACTCTCATCGCCCTGACCTAACATCCCTTCTCACTCTTCCAAGCGTGCTGCCACACTGCACCTTCGGCACCTCCTCTGGGACAGAAGGATAAAGTAATATTCTGGTGATCACAGGACAACTCTTCTGACACCTACCGTACCTCCCCCCCCCCCGAAAAAAAATAAACACCTGCCACCTACAACTAGCTGCTACGTCACAGCTCTAGTCCTGCTTGGCTGTCCTGGCCAAGACCTTTCCATTCTGGTCCTACCATTTCTGAAATCCAATTCTGGTCTACAATCAACACAATAGGTAGTGTTTCTTAGGTCTCGATGGCTGTAACTCGATGTAATCTCAATGGATTGGGGATGTATGTTACAATGAGCAAAGCCTCAAAAGCTTCAGGTGTGGTGCCATGATGAAATTGAACAGCACTTTACAGCTTTAGGCCACCTAATCCTAACAGCAATACCTCCAGGTAGACTTCATTGTTTCCTTTGTGGAGATGAGGAAAGCTGAAGTTCACTGAGGTGAGATGACCTAACACTCCAAACCTGACTCACTACCGATTTGGCCTGCCACCTGTTAAGGAAGGGTTCTGAGCTGTGTGAGCATGGCTGACCTACTCTAGCACAGCTGTCTTCAGGCTGCAGACTCAGCTCTCTCTGGGGCTTTCTCCCAAAAACACCAGTAAGTTGACAGAAAAGCAACCATATCACTAAGAGGCAATGAACAACTCCCACCCTAAAGAGCTGCTGTTAAAGTCAGACAAGAATAGAGCTGGGACAGGACACGGAGGGCTCTCAGGCAGTCTCTCCCTCTGTGGGTTCTCTGCCCCACAGTAACACACAATAACAGGAAGTGAACACAGGCCATAAGCAGAACTACACTGCAGCTTTCACAGTCCCCACAGACTTCTCTTTTCTTCTATCAAGAATTACATTTTACAGATTGACTTAAGCTCAGCTTGTTGTGATTTTAAATAAAATGTGCACACTTCATGGACCCCTGATGACACTGTGAACCCCAATACCATGTTTAATGAGTAACTTATCCAGAATAATAAATGCCGTTCTGGAGTTCCAACCTTTTAATGTTGCAATAAGACATTATCATCTGCAAATGTGTTGGGCTACCTTCATAATTATCCCAGGATACACACAACCTGTAGGCTACAGGCTGAACATGCCTGGCTCTAAAACACAAACGGCAAGCAGGTGCATAGATATGGCAAGATGTTTCTGTAAAAACAAGATGGGCTAAAGTGGCCAAAAAAACAAGCAGGCACATCTTCAAGCAGTGTGAGCAAAGTGAGAGCTCTCTGGCAGCAGAGGCCACAGCTGTCTTGCTCAGCACCAAGTCCCCAGAGCCACATAGCAGGTGCTAACTATGTGCTTGACAGATAAACAACAAATGAACAAACTCAAGGAGTGGTCAACACAGAGAGGAAAGATTTCCACCCTTTATTATTTTAAAGGCGAAAATCAGTATTTTGTAGCTTTCAGTGGTTGTAGATAACCTATCTTCTCTGTAGGTCATAAAAGGAACTGGGAGACTGACTATGGGTGTGTTTCTTCCATGCAGAACCATAAGCTGCAACAGCTACATCAGGTCTCCAAAGCAGATGCTAGACTATCCCCTTAATTTCCACACATCTCTAGGAGACCAGATTCCCATCACAGTAAGAGCACAAGGGGACCCACCACTGCAGTGGCTTGTGTTATGTGCTCAGGAAGAAAAGAGCACAGCAGAGAGGAGTCAGTCTGGCTCCACTCCTCCCTGGAAGTAAGGAGTGATCCACCAGCCAGCTACAAAGATTCAACCAGTGCTCTGAGTGAAGAGCATACAGACCAGGTAGATTGTGGTAGATAATAACCAGGACAGGACTATAAGCATTAAGTTCAACATGCCAGGTTCCCCACAGGCTTGATGGGAGAAACACTGAGGACAGGTACTCTAGGAACCAATCCAACTCATTTGTACCCCTTCCCTATTCAGCTAGGACCAACACCTTTAAATTGGTAAGAAGGTGTTTACAATCCCATTATTTAGGACCCTTCTGCAGGAAGATTGCAAGCTAAAGGCTAGACTAGGCAACTTGGCAAGATACCATGGAGGGGAAAAAAAAAAACTGTGGCGCTCACTTCGTTTGTTTAGCACAACTACTAAAATGGCAACAATACAGAGGCTACTACCATGGACCTAGTGCAAGGTGACACACAAATCAGAAGTGTGCCAGACCAGACTTAAAAAAGATGATTGCCAACATCAATGACTTTTTAATTGCTAATGAAGCAAAACTAGGCCAACAAGCCTGACTTTGCATACAGGTGCTGGCTGGGGATCCAAACTCAAGTCCTCACAAGCACTTTATTGACTAGGCCAGCTCCAATGTAACTATGAAATTCTCAGAAGTGTCAATTGACTATAAAATAAAAAGTTACCAAGCTGTTTACTTGATATACATAAATCCTGATCCTATGATAACAATTAAACAGAGTGGGGAATGAGTGCAGTGCACACCACCCACAGTCCTTTTCAGAATGATGGGGAAGGAAAGAGCAACAGATCAACCAGATATACTTTAAAATTCCAGAGAAACAATACTAGAGATGACTACACAGTCTAAGTTTGCATTTAAACACTGTACCCAATGAAAGTTTTTGTAAGTTTCTACAGAATTTTACTGAAGTCAGTCATTTTCACTTATAAGGTTTTTTCCTTAAAAAGAAGTAAAGAATATGACTGTCTTATATTAACATGCATCATCAAATCAGAAAACTATAATTTATTATAGTTTGTTTGTTTTATTTATTATAGTTTTGTTTGTTTGTTTTTCGAGAGAGGGTTTCTCTGTGTAGCCTTGACTGTCCTGGACTCACTTTGTAGACCAGGCTGACTTCGAACTCACAGAGATCGCCTGCCTCTGCCTCCCCCAGTGCTGGGATTACAGGTGTGCAGCACCCAGCAGAAAACTGTGATTAAAGTGCAAAAATATTTCCTAAAACAGAGCTGGGATGCCACTAAAACAGCCACTAGCACTTGTTTTCTTACTGTACCTTCTTCCTAGTTAGAGTACCAGCTTTCAAGCTCTTTGTAGGCTGTTCTAAAGCGAATGTCTGAGCTTAGGGTGGTATCTTCAACTTCAAAGAGACTGTGGTCAAGTCAAGGTGACAGAACGGAAGCCTTGGTGTACTTCCTGGCAGCTCACACAAAGGGGATCAGCTGAACACAATCTGTAACCAACGGAGGCAGCACCTGCATCACTGCCAAGATGGTTTCCTGGGTGTGGAACTTTGCCAACTCCTTTCTCTTTGCAATTCATCAGCTTTCCCACTGAAAAATTGGGAGAGTCAAGTCAGGCAAGCTCAGGTCCCTTGTAAATGCCAAATGCTGCCATCCTGGACTCTAAGTCTAGAAGCCTACTAGGAAAGAATCAGAACTCGAGGGCAAGCCCTTGCCCATGCTTCCAGCTACAAGTCTATCTCACAGGTGTGATCACAGAACCAGCCCCCAGGCTGTGGGAAGTAAGATGAGAGTGAGAAAAACAAATCAAAATATAGAGAGAAGGTTCAGCTGGGAGCATTAAAGAGTCCCCTAAAGCTGGGTTAAGAGTCTCACGGGATACACTGCTCTCCCCTCACAGTGAGAACTCAGCTGAGCACCAGAGAAGAATTCATCCTCTAAGATTGGAATGGTGCCTCACAACCAAAATGGAAGGAGGCGGCAGCTGGGGAACTATGGAGACAGGAGATTCTGGAGGGTGTTTCCAGAATGGCCTGGCACCCTCCTAGCATCTGAGCTGGTCTACTGACTTAACACATTTACACAAATCAAGATCCTTTTCAGAAAGGGCTCAGTCTACTTATGAGCTTCATGGCTAAGCACACATTAACTTGTACTTCACTGTTATCTAAAATACTTTCAATTCCACAGTAGCTACTCAATAACTATACTCGGAAAGTCAAAAGTCTGCACCGATGGAAGCACCAACTGTCTATGTGGCCTTGGGATATTGTAACAAAACTTGTGACATGGGATAAAAGTCAAGTGTTCATCAAAGCAAAAAGCATAAACTAGTGAGATCCCAAAGTTGTCAGGAGTGGATCAAGACATCGCTTCCTGAAAATAAGACTGAGGATTTATTTCTGTTATGTCTTCATATGATATACAGGTGCTTCTGAGCCACAACTTTTAGTAGGAAATAGATTTTATATCATAACTTAGTATATGCATATATATTACATACCTCAAAAGTTTTGAACTACAATGAACTTAGGATATAATATATACTATGTGTAAAGGAACAAAACCCATGTATATTTTAATTATAAATATTTTTATACTTTATAAACATTGTAAAATAAATTTAAAATTACATATAAATATATAAAATACATTTAAAATCACAAATACATTTATAAATATAATTTATGTTTTAATATATTATAAATTATAAATACATGTATGGTTTCTTGTTTCTTACCCTGATTTTTTTTCAAGTGCTCGTTAGAAACCACTATATTAAACCTATAGCCATGACTCACTATGTGAAAACTTTGCTAGAGGGCTTGGATTCTATCTAAAACACTCTTTGTATCATGCTTATAAAAACTGGTAAAGGTGATCAAATTCACTTTGAATCACACTTCCAACAAGGAAGATGTCCCTTCTCATACCAAGAAAACAAAATGACTGTAGCACTTCTTCCTAAGTGACTCAGGGCCTCTGGCCAAACACGGCCCCAGGGAACTCGAGAAACCCTCTGGTGCCAGCTTTGTGTACTGTACCTCATGCGGTAGTGGAGCCGGAGAGACGTTTTGTCATCCACAGTGATGGGGTGGTTCGGAGCATACCAGAGCTTGGTGCTCTCATCGTACAGGGCGAAAAGGTTGTGACAAAGAGGAGAAATACCTGGGGAAAGAGCACACCATGTAACAGGCAGATGTACTTGGCCACCTGTTCCAAAGAGCAACATCCAACAAAGATAAGGAATTCTCTCTTCCAGAAATAATCTAGGCCACCTGCATCCTCTCGGGGCAGATATAATTCTCACTATGTTCACTGGGTTTGGAGTTTTAATCATATTAATTAAGAACCACAGCTCCCCAGGAGCATGTACTGTGGCTCCTGGCAAACCAAATTTAAAAAAAAGAAGTTGATAGCTTGCTCGTTACAGGGGTCTTCCCAAACTCTGATTAAAAGATAAAACGGCTATCTCAGAGCTAGGCCTGCAGACCCCACCTGATGTGCACCTTTTTCATCAAAGCAAGGCAAGAAACACCTAAGGAAGGTAGAAATTCTTCAATCTGTTTCTTATACTTTGTTTAAACAATTCTGATGCTGGGATTATATGTCATATAAGCAAAGAAGTTGCTGACCCCCATACAAACTTCATATTAGGATAAACAATAAACAGTGACTTTGTCAGTGATTAAGATGTATTGTAATTAATAATGAATACACTTAAGTTTTCTTTACACTATCATGAATGTATTTATTAGCACTGACGAGCAAGATCTCTTAACAAAGCTGGCCCAATAGTGCTGTGCCTTCCCACTCCACTACCCGCTCCTTTAATAATAACCGTGGGAGAGCCACGTCAAGAAGCACCTGTACTCCAAACAGAAGGATGAAGGGAGATGAATGCCAATGATCAGTCGTTACTGATGTCTTTAGCTCTAGCCAAATTTCAAACTAAGAGATAGTAAACTTAAATTAACATCTCCCCACCCCAGCCCAGTAAAAGGAGTGCTTCTCCCGAAACAACAGTGACTTAACAAGACCGCTCCTGGCCCTCACAGCTTCTTCCCAGTGTGGGCCCTGGGTTGAGAAGTTACAGGCGCCTTTGCATCTCCAAGTCCTCTTCCATCACTTCAACCTGTGCCTCTCAAAAGAGAGGAGGGACTGGCAAGATAGCTCAGCAGGTAAAGGCACTTGACACCAAGCCAGATGACCTTAGTTCAATTCCTGAGACCCACATGGTAGCAGGACAGAACCAACTCTTGTAAGTTGTCATACATATGCCCATGTGCATGTGTACACACACACACACACACAAATAAATGTAAAAGAAAAAGGAAACAATGAGAAAAGTCTTCTTTTCAGTCACTTCCGAGCACATATTCCTTTAAAAACAAGAGCCAAAAGCACTGCACCTGTGTCACCAGGACTGCTCCAGGTGTGCTCCAGGTGTGCTCTAGGTGTGCACCTGTGTCACCAGGACTGCTCCAGGTATGCTCTAGGTGTGCACCTGTGTCACCAGGACTGCTCCAGGTACGATCTAGGTTTGTACTTATATATAAACTTATATATATAAGTATATATGTACTTATATATAAACTGGTCTTTCCAGGATGGCCTGGAAATCCAGCCTTTCTTTTTATATCTCCTCATTTAAATGTGCACAAATGCATTTGAAGCACAATTTATATGTAATGGTGACATTGTCTGACTCTAACATCACACTTAACCATAACTGGCAAGAAACAGGAAAAGCAAAGATACGTTTCTATATAAAAGTACCAAATAACAATACTACTAAATACTTACTACATGTCAGGCATCAGATTAGGATTACATTTTTATCATTTATTATAATTATTATTGTGTCCATGTGGGTGATGTATATGTGTGGCTATGCACATTTCATGGTGCACATGTGGAGGCCAGAGTGAACTCTGTGGAAATGGTTTTCTCCTTCCAAACACTGTATGGGAGGACGAGATGATGCAGTCACTCTACACTCTGAGTCCTGGGGACAGAACTCATGCTGCAAGTACCTTCACCTGTTGAGCTCTTTATTATTTCCCCTCCCCCTGTTCCTCTGCCCCCGAAACAAGACTGGGCTTCTCTGTGTAGCTTTGGTTGTCCTGGAACTCACTCTATAGACCAGGCTAGTCTCAAACTCACAGAGATCCACCTGCCTGTGACTTCGGGGTGCTGGGATTAAAGACGTGCCACCACAGCCTGGCCCCTTTATTGTTTTTTAATCTCCATGATACTTAATGAAATAGCATTACTTTGTCATTTTACAGTGGAGCCAACTATGCCTCCTGCTATTCACTCTCATTCAGGATTACGGAGCTAAGAGCATGCAGACTTGAGATGCAGAACAATACAGAGCTTACTGAGGGGTTGAAGCAATGTGAACTAAAAGGAAAAACTTTACCCCACTTACGTGAGAAGTGCAGAGGAAAGCAACACTGCCCCAACACCACTTACCACAGTTAACAATGGGAGCTAGAAAATTCTACAGCATTCAGTGTTCACGAATTTTCAGATTAACACAAGAGCTAGCATCCATTCTCTACACAGTACGCTGAGGAACAGACACCCCTACTGTCAGACCTGACAAACTACTGGCTAGCCAGAGTTTCTTACAAATACAACCCCCCTTTCCCACAGTCTGCAGAGCTCAGCCCATTTCACCCCATGTGGTACTGGCTTAGCATACTCTTTCACGCAACATAAGCCTCTCCCGTTCTGTGGAAGTTCTGGTGGATAAGACACTTTAGGCAGAAAGATGTGTACTGGGGCCTGCATTACATGGGGCCTCCAGAGAAGCTACGTCACTGCCAAGACCTTAAACGGTCTACAACATTCCCACAACGCTGCTCTCAGAGATAAGGGCATAGGCAGAGCATGGACCAGGCTCTCCAGCATCCCAGTGAACTACCTCATCACCGGAAGGAGAGTTACTACGACCCTTTCCAAACAGCTTTCTTGGGAAACAATTTACAAATATAAATCTACCTATTTTAGGTGTACAGTCTAATGAATTTCAGTACAGTAAGTGGATGAGCTATGTGACTGTTTTCATGATTTTATGGCCTTACTTTACTTTCCATATGGAATTAGGTAGGGAAACACTACGCGCCTCCATGGTGGAAGATAGTGAAAGGAGATTTATTTTGTTAGATGCTTTGATTCCTTACCCTAGCAAGGTAATACACTAACTTTAAGTAAAACAAGTCTACTTTTTTGTGTTTTTTAAATTAATTTTCAGATTAGCGAACAAAGGCTTTATCATGGTATTTTCAAACATATGTATTTTCATACACAAATCTCCGTTTCACACGCTAATATGACCAAGCATAGGGCAACCCTAAGATTCTCACTTCAACCTGGCACCCATGGAGAAAACAAACCAGGTAACAGAAGGACGGGCCAAACTTAAGGAATAAGAGTAATCACCAATACATTAGGAAACAGCACTACTGACTTCATCCACGCTCTCACTGGGTGCTTTACACAGCACCTCAGCTCGTGTTGATGTCATTCCAATTACAGAGCCGTGGGAGAAAACAGAATGGAGCTTGGCTGGATGTGATGGTAAATACCTGCAATCCCAGCACCACTCGGGTGTCAGGAGGAATACAGCTTTGAGGCCAGCCTGGGCAAAGGACTGAGTTCTAGAACAGCCTGAACTATAAAATGAGCCTGTCTCCCAAGACTAAGCCTCGCAGAAGGCAAGGGTCACTCCTTGGTATTCTATAGCTAGCTCATTAATGATAAAGAAAACAGATAGCATGTTTCAGTGAGGAGTAAAAGTCCAGGATTTGGAAATAAGACAGAACCTTGGCTCCCAGAACTCACACGTTGTTCTCAGCAGAAATAAAAAGAGGAGAGACTCCACATGCGCTTCTAGACAGTGCACCACGGCAGCCTCCCAGCCCTGCAGCCAGTACTCACTGCACTCCTGGGCGGCCCTGATGCACAGCTCCTCAGCGGTGTACTCCCCACTGCCCAGGCGGAGTGGCTCCCTGTCCAACAGATAGAAGGTCACTTCCACTCCTGGCTCAGGGACTACCTGCTTCACCTCCGTCTTCCTGAAGCTCCTCATTTTAGCACAGAAAGCCATGGCATTGCAGTCCTCTTTTATATTTAGATACTGTAGGAAAGAAAATAAGACAATGCAGTCATTCCGTGTGCTATTTGCTATGCAGGAAAGCAAGCAGGCACCTGTGATACTGGATGAGAACTTCTACCCTTTTCCTTTCTGGATACCAACTAGGTCAGGACTTATAAAGAGATGAAACCATAGAAAAAATTAATTATTTACAGTAACTAAGCAGTCACACCATATTCTCAATAATCAGAATCTTAGGAACGATTTGAATTGTTTTCTCTTTTTGCCCACTAGTTGTAGTTGAAAAATAAGCTCTTATCTGGAGTCACTGATGTTAAAAGACCGACACATAATCAGAATATTGCTACCTCTGCTGGGATCACATAACTTCTAAGTAACGTACAGAAAGAATCAGTCTTCTGTTCTATCTCCTACAGAACAGCAAGCTTGGTGAAGACATGGGCCATGCTGCCTCAGTGTTCATGTCCTCATCTGAGGCAACGTACAGCAAGTGACTGCTACTTACACACTCGGGAAGGCCATGAAAGATGATGACTGGTAACAGGTCCCTGTCACCAGAGGGAAACAGAAGGATAGGCATCTCATGCAAGGTAAGACCTACAGGTAAATTCTTTGCAGGAAAATTACTAAGAGAGCCTTCAAAACACATGGGCCAGGGCCAAAGCAGCAGCCCCGGGCTCTGAGTCCAGGGCAAGGGCAAGGAGGAAATGAGCAAGGGGAACCCCACATATCCTTCCAAGCCTTGCCCAACACCAATGACCTCCCAACCATTTTCCTGCCCCCAAACTATTTCCTTCCTTCCTGCCTGCAGCCCAAGTATTATCTCTGGAACAAAGATCAGATCCTCCACTAGTTGCCCGTTATCTGCAGGCTAGTTTCAAACTGACACGGCCTTGTATCTCCCAGTAGTTGTTCCCCTTGCCCTATCTCCTCTCACTTCTAGCTGCTTGAAATCCAGGCCATCAGGTATCCCTGTCCCCTCACCCCAACCCATTCTGCTTCCAGTGTTCTTCACATACACTGAGGGCACTACTGAAACACCCTCACCTCTTAGCTTTCACGGCAAAGTCCACTCTTCTTCAGAAATCAGCCCACGCTAGTAATTCCTGCAAGAAGCCTTTGCTAAGCCCCTGTTGTACCCTTAAGCTGGATGCCATCTCTCCTGTGCTCCTAAACATACCATACTAGCCACAAGATATTATGGTGATCGTATTCATATACCCGTCTGCTGTGAATTCCCTGAACATAACAGCTGTATTTGCCTTTGTATAGCCAGTATAAAGTACAGAGGCTGGCGTACAGTAAGCACTTGGGAGAGAATGCAAAGAAGCCCCTAAACATGAAGGGTCCTACACAGCATATACTGTCATAACCCTCAGCACCAAATCCCCTTGCTTAGTCTATTAGTTGCTGTGGCTAGGAAGTGAGGCCATTGAAAAAGGACATCACTCAGGTATGAGTTTCACTAGTAGAAATCAAAGGCATTCAATTTTAAGTTATAATATTCCAAATAATCTAAAAACTAGAATCTACTTGAAATCAGGCCAAAGACTAATCTGATGACTTACCCTGCAGTCCAGATAAGTAAGCAAAAGCTCAGCACTTAGACCCTAACTTGATCACCCTGAAAAACCAAGATGGAAATCAACAGTATTTTAGGCCTGCTTCACAGCGTAAGACAAAAGAAACCTCTGTCTTAGAGATTCTTTGTAGACATAACAGATGAAGAGTTCAAAGACTATAAACTATCCCTTAACTCTAAAGTAATAATACACAAAACTGTATGTGTACAGAGCATAGTGTGCTATTAGCAACAGAAAGAAAATGGCCACTGACAACTTCTGACAAGAGAGGGTCCACTGTACAAAGTGTCTCTACAGCAGCTGAAAACGTAGACACAAAGCTACACGACCAACACAGATGACACAAAGTTAAAGTACAACAGGTGCATTAGGGGCCTTTGAGCAATGCAATATGCACCAAAGCCCAAAAGAACAGAAGGTACACCGTTAACTGCAGTGGCCATCCAGGAGAGGGCACAAGAGAACTTCCTGAGGCTTATGGTGTGAGAAGACTGGTTAAGCCAGCATATCCAACACTGGGAATGAATAATATACAGATTAGATAGACGGACAGACAGACAAACCGACAGATTAAAAGGCCAGAACACAGACAGTCCTACAGGCTGATGGTCAGTTTAAGGTCAGGTGTATTAGTACAGCCATAATCTCAATACCAGGTAGGCTGAGACAAGAAGATCTCAAGTTTATAACAAATCTGGGCCACAACGTAAGGCCCTGCCTCAAAAGAAAAAAAACAAAGAAGGCAAATGTGCATACCTGCATTTATTCAGTTGTCCAGGATTCCTGTAAAGCAGACTGGGTTTTCTTCTTTACTTTCCAAAGCCCATTCAGAGCTGATCTAGAAATAAAAATAAATCAATCAAATCAGAGGTAATTAGATTTCAAAATAAGAGGGTGTCTTCATTAAGAAACCAGCAGAACCTACATGTATAGGAAAATGCATTTAGCAGAACGATATAGGTGATGACTGAAAAAGATATTAATAGGCAGAGACAATGGGTATAAAAATCAAAGATGTTTCATTGCTCCAAGAAGCCAGAACTGCTGCTTCCTAGTATAGTGCCCTGCCCTAAGAACAGCTACCAACACTTCTCTCCTGACACTGTGAGTGACAGGACAGATGCCAAATGTGCTCAGTCCTACAACGGGTTTTTGCCAACAAACAGCTATCAACTTACGGATTCAAGATTAGCTTCCCTTCATTACTTAGCATATTTTGTCAGAATCTGCTTGTAGGAAAGTACAGCCCTGGATAGCACATGGCAGAGATGGACTAGGAAGCAGAAGATGAAGGTAAGCCATCAACAGTCCCCATCATCTTACTTCATCACCATGGGAAGCAACATAAATAAAAACTCAATAGCAAGAGAATACCACAGGACCTTTGGTGTTCCTCTCACCCATCTGGTGACAGGCTAGAGATAGTAGAAGAACCCTTTCTGTAATGAGAGGGGCTTTAGTAAAAGTAATGACGGTGGGAGCTGGAGCAACTGCCCAGTGGTTCAGAACATTTGTTCTTGCAGAGGGCCTGGGTTCAGTTCTCAGCACCCACATGTGTCACACAACCATCCATAACTCCAGTTCCCGGGGATCCAATGACACCTTTTTCTGAGATCCAAGAGAAATACATGATGCTCAAACATACACTCAAAATCCACGGAAAATAAAATTAAAAAGTAGTGACCATAGGCCAGGCAGGAAATAAAAGTGTGAATTTTGATGTGGCAACTTTGGTTTGGCAACTAAAATTCAAGTACCTTCAAAAATACTGAAATAACAAATAATTTTACCTTCCACTTTAAAAATAACAGTGCATGACAAGTGCTTGAAGAATGTGAGTAGACACACAGTCTCACATGACAACAACCATTAGAAAATAACCAAAGGACAATGCTGTGCTTTGCGTAGATACAGGGCTTCAATCGCCACATTTAGAAGCCTTCCATTTGCTTTGCATGGCTCTCCATATCAGAAACTAAACTAGCTGAGGAAAAGAGCAAATGGGCCCCTGCCCATGTGGAATAGTTGACCTAGACAGAGAGACACAGACAGCCAAAATAGAGAGTATGATGCAGCCTGGAACTCTGGGAAGTGCAAGGAGTGGAAGAGGGAAGGCAAAACCACCAACGGTTGAAGGCAGTCCAAGCAAGAGCATCAGCATGCGCAAAGTCCTGGAGTGCAAGAACTAGACTAGAAACTATTCCTTTTCACACAGGGCATGGGAAGAACACGGCTGCATGCCTTTACCAAAAACAAACCAAGCTTGACCCCAAACCAGGAAAAGCTCACAGACTCAGAGCCCTTTAGAACAAAAGACACTTTACTAGTCCTGCCAGGCCGAGGTTCCTTCCATGGGGACTACTGCAACATCCTTTTTTGTACTTAAAGCTTTTTAATATGTACCATTAGGTCACGAAGAGTCGGAATTTCCCTGAACGCTAACCTTCTCCTACAACGAGGACGTCATGACAACCTATGACCAGGAGAAGTTTTGTGTCCCATTCTTTTATCTGCTGCAAACAGCACGAGGCTGAATCACAGTGTATTTCATCTCCAGTACTCCTGGGCAGAGAGAACTACAGCTCAGATCTGTGAGATGGCCTAAACCCAGAGGAACATGGTTAGCTTCAGGATTCTTAGACAGTACACAATTAACTCTGATATTTTGCATGCTGAATTAATATAATGAACTCTTAGGGAACTGACATTCTAGTAATAAAAAATAAGACATACAGCATTTAAAAAGCATTCTAGGACCTATACTAAGCTCTTCAAGAATAGCACTGTGGATCTACTTACAAGAAAGGATGGCTGCCCCTGTCATGATGACAAGTAATTTTGGTGTTCCATTTGTACCCTGGTTTTATCCAAGAAACAGTGTCAAAATAAGACAGACTGTAGTTTGCCTAATCACTTGTAGAGAAAGCAGAAAAGGAGCAAAATCTACTCGTTGGTTTTGGAAACCAAGCTGAGTGTCTTACTACAAAAGAAAATCTTCAGTGCCAGAAACACAGACCATCAGGAATCATAAAACATCATTTAAAAGACATACTTTACTGGGGATTTCAAATGGCTATCAAATAACTTAGAATTAAAATAGGAACAATAGAGATGACAGTTCACAGTGTCTGGGTAAAATCAGTGAGCTCGTTCCTTTATTACACAGGCAAGGATTTAAAAGAAAAGAGGCCTTCGTTCAGTGACACAGGGTTACTATGTGGCCAAAGTCTGCAGGTGCTGGTTTATGTGCAAGAGAAATCAGAGAAGTTCTATAGATTTCTTGAATTCTTTATCACAGTCTTATGTAAGGGACAAGCAGCTCTGCAAGGAAAACAACAAAACAGTTTTGTAAATCAGAACACACTCAACTCAAAACTCTAATCCAGATGGTTCCTGGAGTATTAATATTTGTGTAAGTGATAAAGAGATGATTAAACTTCAGATGGAGGGCAAAACAGAAACTGAACTAGACAGTTCTAATAATACAGCATGCTATCATCAGATTGTGAGTGTCTGAGCCAAAGACCACTGCCAAATTTGTGTAGCAAAAAGACTACGTGATGGCTAAAATCAATGATTAGAATCTAAATGAAACATTGCATGTGCTTGATTATTTTCACTAAAGACACTCTCTTGCCAGCTGCCAGGGTACATGTCTTTTAGCCCCAGCACTTGGGAAGCACAAGTAGGAGTCTGTCTTTGAGTTAAGAGTCTAGCCTGTTCTAAATACTGAGTTTCAGGCCAGATACTATCTTACCTAAAATGAATTATTTTAAGGAATCAAAAACCTTTCTAAAGCAAAAAGTACCAATACAATGTTGATAAACTTAAGAGTACTGCAGGCTAGAAGGCTGCTGGGCAGTGCCACAGAATAAGCAGAAGCCTGGTCTCAGCCTGCTGAGGGGTAGGTACAAAGGGTGGAGTCCTACTGACCTGGATCACTTGAATCTGGCTTCCCAAGCAAATTACTTAATATCCCTGAACCTCAATATTCTCAATGCAAGTGAGGAGATAAAACTGGCATTTATCTCACAGGACTGTCAGAAGCTAAACATCACACATAAAACACTCAACAGAGTTCAACTCTCAGGAAACTTGATCTTGACCATAATTTCTGTTCATCTGATTATGCTTACAGATACAGTTCCAGGCAAGAAGTAGCCCCAATATTTACAAAGTGACTTCACAATTTATGACGGAGCACTGGCACTTCATCTCTAGAAAGTCTGAGCTGTCTTGAGCTAACCAGTATGAGTGGGAAGAGTCCTAATGTGTGGCTCCTGATTCAAGGACCTTGCCCTTTCCACAGGGCAAGAAATCAACCTACAATTACCACCACCCCTGTCTCCTCTGGCCTTTTAGTAGTTTTCAGTCTAACATCCACCCAGGACAATGATCTCACTGCAAGCTTTTTAAAAGAACAGTCAAAAAGAAAGCCATTAAACTGGGTGTGGTGGTGCAGGCCTACAATCCAGCACCCAGGAGGTTTGGAGGATTATAAATTCCAGACTAGTTTAGGCTACAAAGTGAGTTGAGGTCAACCTGATCTGCACAGCAAGACCCTGTTTCAAAACAAACAGGAGCGGCAAAGTCATTAAGCTGCCCCACCCTGACTGTGTTCCAGCCCACAGCTACAGCATTGCTGCCACTGGAGAGAGCAGTATTCCTGTTATGCAGCACGGGCCTACCTTGCCTGGACTGGAACTCTCTTAAGGTCCTCACACATATGGGCCAGGAAAACCATCTGCTGTCTTCTAGTGGCACCTCCAGTCCTCCCACCCACAGCACCACAGAAAGACTTTCTCTGTCTCCCCCGAGACACCAGCACTTTGCTGAGACCTGGGTAACGTTCTTCCGAGAGCACAGCAAGATACTGTAAAGCTGCTGGATTCCAGCCAAACGAATGACATAACATAAATACAAAACTTGCATTTTTTTTTCCTGTCAGCAAGTCAGAATTACTGCTTTTCTATATGCCATTCCTGTCACACAGAATCACTCACTTCTAACTATAGCAGCGATTCCAGGAATACCCCACAATAATAAATGCCTCTTCATTTACAATAAACTTCTAGGGATGAACAAATGATCAATGCCAAGTCAATGGGTCGGGCTCTGCTTTGTTCCCAAAGAGCCTGCTTTAGCCAAAGAAGAGGTCTCTGACTGAGCGAACAGTACTTTGTTTAATTAAAGTCAGTGTCTTCCTAAAAGCCATGCTGCATCAAGATGCTGTACAGCTCGATGTTGCTTTACTTTTTCTCCTTTTAAACTAATTTCCATTAATGTATCTATAATGTTATTAAAGGGGCCATGATAAGATTTAGTGAAGCCATCGCCACTGCCTGCCTTCCTCAGAGTCAAAACTATGGCGGCAGAGGTGGATACTCAGAAGGCGGAAGTAGGGCCAGGCCTGGCAGCATAGCCTGTCATTCCAGCACTTAGGAAGAAGGGGCAGAAGCATCATGAGAATGAAGACAGCCAGAGCTACAAAGCAAGTTCCAAGCTAGCCTGGATTACATAATGAGGTCTTATCTCTAAAATAGGAGTGGGGGAGTGGAAAACAGATGATGGACACAGACGGCTTGTCTTTCAGTCAGCACTTCTTAAACATCCATCTAAAGTACTTGTGATAGCACCTGAACCATAACAATAAAACCGAGCATGTATTTACACATTTTGCCCCTAAAGGGGGATTTCAAATCTTTGACCATCCACAGATGAAAAGAGCTGGCTTAGGACATTCCCATGATCAACTGCCAGTGAAGGGCACGACTCCTTGTCCAGTGCCTTTGCTGGCATTTCATTCCTTTCTGGGAAAGATGCAGGCAACAAGGGACACACAGACAAAACAGGGAACAGAGATGTAAGCATGCACACTGAAACCGTGAGATCTATTTCCAGCTGGTAAGCTGAACAGGAACCTCAGCATCTGGAGGAGGGCATGGTAAGATGCAGAAGTGGCAGTGGGGACTGTGCAGTCAAGAAGGCATAATGTGAAGCTTGGGCTGGGAAGCCTGGGACACAAGCAGCTACCAACGTGGAGAAAATCAAAACTGAAAAGGGTGGATGGTCATGCAACAGTTCCAGAAAAGGCCCAGAAGAAAGGAAAATCCCTAGCATGGTACCAGCAGGTGATGAGACCAGGAGGACCAGGAAGGAGCACGTAGAGAAAACAGGAAACAGTAGATGTTATGGGAAAGTGGGGAAGGCTGCAAAAGAGTCTGCACCAGCCTGTCCCAGTAAGACAAATGGCCATGTCTTGCCTGGTCTTGAGTAAGCCTCCTAACATCTCAGGACTCAAGTTCTACAGAATGAAAAAGTACTGAATGAGCTCCAGGGCTCTCTACAGATGTACGCATTTAGAACTCTGGGACTCTAGTCACCCCAGACTGGACTAAGCGATCAGATCTAATACTTTCTGTGTGACCTTGGGTACAATATAAAACAGCAATTATAAAACTGACTGCTTTGTACAATCGTTATGACTGGAGATTTCCCTAATCTTATGCTAAAAGTTAAAAGCTTTACAGCCATTTGATCAGTTTCTGTTAAATTTACTCAAGGCTCTAAACTTTTTGGGGGGAGGGCTCAGTTGTCAAAAGTGCCTGATGCATAAGCCTGAGGACTCAGTTCAGGTCTCCAGTGCCCATGTAAAAGCTGGGCGTGGCAGTGCACAGCTGCAATGCATGCGCAGAGAGAATGCAGAGAGGAGAAACCAATGCTAACTGGCCCACCTAGGTGAAATGATGCCTGAAATTGACCTCTGACCTCTACACACACATGCACATACATGAACAAGTGCATACATCTGGAGGACTAAAGGGGGGGGGGGGGTCAAAGCAAATGTGAAAAACTATATTGTGCCACAAGTTGACACATTTTTCACTAACGTAATTTTGACGATGTCATGAAACCAAGAACTTTGCTTGATGGCACACCACTTGGCAAAGTCTGAAGGAAACCATGGCTTTAACCACTTAGCATTCTTGGGTAGTCACTTCTCTGAGTAGTTAGGGTAAGACGATGGATAAGGCGGAGGCCACCACTGCTGCTGTCACCACCACCATGGGTCATTAGCCATTACCAGGTGGGGACTCTGCTTTTTGCACAATACCTTGATAGCTTGGTACTCAGAAGAAAGCCAGAGCACCTTAGCCCTGAAGTCTCATGGAAGACCACTCGGGAAAGCATGCAAGCAATGCAGACATATCAAGTGGTGGAAAATCCCAAACATAACATCTATTCAGTCTATGCTTTAAAGGAACTTGACTACTACCTCAAAACAGCCTTGGATTTCAAAAAAACAGTAAGAGAAAATGAAAGGAAAAAAGCTTTCCCTACAGAGACCCCAGCACTTCTCAGTAAATAAATTATGATCAATATTTGTAGTTACACTTTTTTTCTTCCAGGCTGGAGATCAAACCCAGGGTTCCACCCAGTTGAAGCAAACATACTCCACCACTGAGCCACACACACCGCCCAAGATGTCACCCTTCACCTGCAGGCAGAGCCCTGAGCAGGTGACTCAAGCCTCCAGCAGTGTCCAGTAGGTAGAGCTGAGACCACCCTCTATCCCTTACCCATGCCCACTTCCTGCAGCACAGCCACACTTTCGTGCTTTAAGGACTACGACTACAGTAAGAAATACATCTTATAACACCCATATCAGGTAAGTTGGCTCATGCCTGCAATCCCACACTCAGGAGGCAGAGGCAGGAGGCTCACCATGAGTTTGAGCCCTCTTTTCTTTTCTTTTCTTTTCTTTCTTGTTTGTTTTGGACAAGGCCTCCTGTTCTAAAAAAAAGTGAGCTTTGAGGCCAGGCGTGACTATAAATGAGATCCTGCTTGAAAAATCCAAAAAGGAAACGAAGTCTTACCCTCACTGGGTGCCATTCACTATCTTAAATGCTACCCTCTTGTCTTCCGTGTATACACTTTTTAAAATGCTAAAGCCTGAAAATAGATTTCACAGTCCATTAATGAATGTGGATCTATAATTTGAAAATCACTAGTATAAAATACTCAACAAAATTACCAAGGATAAAATGTTCCATATTTCCGTCTTTATTTAATATGTGCATCTGCCCGGCTGAGCCTAAAACAGCAAGCCATACTTCCTCTGGGGCTTCATGTTTGCCCACAACACAAAGCTAAAGACATTGCAACATAACTGGCTGAGTAGAGACTGGGCACAAGAGAACTCGGTCTTCACTCGGGTCTCCTCCTCAACAGTTACCTCCAAACCATACCATAGTTCCACAGGGAGCTAGAAACTACATCTCAAAGCATGGAGACCCATTTTAAGCTCTGCCAATTGCCCCATTCTTACCCGTAGTGTGTCCCCACAGCCCAGGTTCTACTTTTATGGTCACACTTTCTAGTGAGTCCCCACACAACTTAACAAGCTCAAATTTCAAGTTGTCTAGTTTGCATCTACTCAAAAGTTTGATGATATTTCCACTGAAAGGGAGAAAAAAAATCTAGCAACAGGAACTATGGAAAGGGCCACTGAGTTTTGAGTTCTGGTTATTTCTTACCGACTAACTAGAAAAGGTGTCCAGAGATATCTCTCCTTTATCAAGACAAACACTTTCTATTCTGCATATTCACAGGTAAAACCAACTTAATGAAACACTTTGAGACCTTATGGTGAGTTCCACATAGGTTTACAGCATGCGTACCTCCATCGCTCTTGTCAAAAAACTCTTTGTCTAACAGACAACCCTTCAATTGGCTGGCATTCCATTTACTTTTTCTGTTTTTTGGCTGGGGATGAAGAAGAACAGGAAAATCATACAAACCCTAACCATAGTATGTCTTGCCTGTACTTTCTACAAAATAAAAGTGTAAAAAGGGGAAGACAAAGGATAATTCGCTAAGAACACTCAGTAATTAGTGGAAGAAAACATTATGGTATGATGTAAATGACTAATTGGGTTAAATATAGCTAGGAGAAATACCCACTGCCTCCTGGACCTCTTAAGTAACAAACACAAACTCACCATATGAAGTCTGCATGCAGCTTAGTGGAGTGAACAGAACCCAGTAAGACAGTCACCAAAGCCACGCCTCAGAATGAGTGAACCGCCAAAAGAACACACCCCACCAAGCTAAAAGAGCACACTGTCAAGGAGCACAGATGGTGCTGACACCCCGTCAACCCCAGAAGACTTTGAGGGAAACCAGCATGGTAAATTTGGTCAGGTCATGAAGAACCTTAGCAGCGAGGTTCAAGTAGCTTTCAATTTTCTGCAACTGAACTTTTCTCCTGCGAATAAGGATAATACTAAGTATTTTCTTTTTCTTTTTTAATTCTGTAGAAGATACATACACACACACACACACACACACACACACACACACACGGCATGTCAGTTAGTGATAGACAAATAACAGATATATGTGGCAGACAGATGTGCCTAGCAAAGCACCTGGCCCACAGAAAGCATGCAATACCCTGACCACTGCAAAGGAAGTAGAACATGAATGGGGCCTTTAGAGATGGGAGGATACGTGCACTGTGAAAACACAAGCTGACTATGGGAAATACTCCAAACAAGAAAAATACAAAGAGAGCAAGAAGACAGAATGATAAAGTATAAAACCCCTGACCAGAGGCTGCACAGAGGATACAGAGAACAGACAGAGTGAAGGAAGAAGGCTGGCCCAGGCTCCAGGGAAATACAGGTGCCTATCAAGAAAACCAACCTTTCCCCTGCAGATCCCTCTCCTGAGAACATGTAACTCCCTTTGGCATGGGCAAATCCCATGTGTACACATCTGCTGTGTGAAGGCAGGGACTCAGAAGGTAACAGAGAAGGTATACGGACGGGATGCTTGAAGACTGGATGTATGAAAATGATGTGCTTCTTTTCAAATATTGCATGACCAACAGATCTATGGATGGCTACCACAGCTGAAAACCTCCTCCCATCCACCCCTGGCACCAGCTCCAGAGTGAATGTCTGGAGACAACAAAACTGAACTCAGCAAATAACCACTTGGGTATATAAGCAAAGTTCAAGAACTGTCACTTCACTCACCCCGCTATGTATGCACACAGGCATGGAACTTTTGGATAAAGTGAGAGGCTAGAGGTTTTCAGTGCGTCACAAGGTAGGTGTGAATAAGTCAGAACTTTCCCACAGCTTTTGTCCTGACTAAAGAGCAGGGCTGCAACTGGACTGACAGTGTAGGGAATCAGCATTCCATAGCTGGTGATCCAACACCCACTGCTTCTGCAGCCCAGACATGCTTAGGGGGCTGCTCCAAGGAGTCAGTGGAATTATTTTGACAACATGTTATCCTAACAGGGAGTCTGAAGTCAGAGGACATGAGGACATCCATTACCTAGCAATGCTCCTCACACAGGCCTGATCCTTCTTACCCAGAATTCAGTGTTCCAGATAAAAAATAGACATGAGGTCTTTCCAGATCTCTGAATATGGCTGTGTACACAAAAATTATGTTGAGTGAAATTTTATCTATCTTTGATAGCTCAAAATCCATCTCAGACCTTCTCAGGTCTTAAGTTTGGAATCTGACCAATTTTATTTGGGCAGAACTGGGGAGTGGAGCTACAATTAATAGAGCTTTCACAGCCATCCCTACCCTATCTAGTTTAGTCTCCAAGGAGCCTGTGAGGTTTCACCAGGCACTCTAATGAGTGCTCGGCCAGCCATGAAGATTTCTGATCCTCACTAAAGCTGTGTACAGAGTTGGTAACTGTGTCACAAACCCAGGCCCCTAAATGAAATCTCAGAACTTCCACAATGACACCAAAATAAACACTAAAAAAAAGGCTCTTCTACCATGAGCATTTCTCCAAGAGAATATCAAAGAGCAAAGTAAGTTTAACTGTTCATGTCCACAGAAAAACACAAAAATCAGTAAATGCAATCATATGCATTATACATAGCAGTACTGAGTACTGAACCTAGGTCTTCACACTTGCTAGTCCGGTATTCTACCACTGAGCTACATCTTTAGCCCTCTATCCCTGAAAAAAACAAAAACAAACAAACAACCCTCCCCAAAGCCCCACCTGTTTCTAACTATTTTGACACAAGATTTCACTAAGTTGCCAGGCTAGCTTTGAAGAAGTACAAACAGTCAATGTCCGCCAGTAGATAAAGGAGATGAGTGGATAAACAGTATGGTGTTTATATAGTGGAATATTAACCCATGCAAAATAATAAAATTCACATAACATGCTACAAAATCATGTAAGCTAAGTGAAGTAAGTCCAATATTATGTAACTTTACTTACCAATTATCTAGAGTAGTCAAGGTCAGAGGCAAGTTTTAAGGTGACTATAGGATTTGGGCAGTGGAGAATGAAGAGTGACTGCTTGATGAATAAGTAATTCTGGAAGGAAAAGGCTGTCATGGTTACATGGCATTGTGCCTATACTTAAAGCCAATGAATTATACACCTAAATGTACAAACTACAGTGTTTAAATGAATAATTTTATGTTCATTTTGGTACACTCTGGAAAAATATGGTCCCTCACTGATATGGTAACCTATTTCAAAAAGACCAGCTCTTTGAGTGGACACAACACATTCACTGGGTTCATCCTTTGGCTATGGTCTTTCTCCTCATCATTTAAGTTGGCAGCACTCCTGTTCCAGGCTGCAGGTCTTAGAAGGGATTAAGAAAAAAGCAAAGGCCAGAGCTAGCCTCCAGGAGAGAAGTTGCCATCCAGCATGTCTTTTGATGTCTTCTTGGCCAGAACTTCTTTGCATGGCCTCACCTTGGTGTCATCATCACCGAGAACATCACTGTGTATAGCAAAGGTTCCAAAAAGAGGGATCTTGGCAGTGGCAGAACAGTCTCTGTCATCCCCAGTTGGTAAGCTCAGCATGCTTCCTTCTCTCAGACCATCACTCTTACCAGGACTCCCTTCTTCCCATCATCATTTCGGTGTTCTTAACATCTCTCTCATCTTAATATGATATAGCACAACAAAAGAAAAGAAAAAACTTATATAGGTATGGTGACTCATGCCTGTAATCCCAGCCCAAGAGGCTAAAGCAAGAGTATCATGAGTTTGAGGCCAGCTTTTCACATGAATGGGATGATGAAAGACATTAAGCATGATGGGGTCCAGGAAGCCTCATGGTTTAGAATCATACATGCAGGTCTTAATTGTGGCTTTTCACTCAGAAGTCATGCCAACTTGGACACATCCCTAAGTCTCTCAGCCTCCACTCCTTTATCTATAAAACAAAACAACACTAACTTGCTTCTTTGAGTTGGCTGTATCATAAAGTCTTCAGTAGGAAAAAGAGGACTATATGGCAACCCTAACTAAGTGACGCTTCTTGTGAAAGTTACGTGACACAGCCCACTTTTGTTTGAATCTGCACACCAGACAAAGATCTTATGTTGGGGGTTAGTCTGGTACACTGTGTGTTCAGCTGCTGAATTCTGTGCCTCAATGTGAGCATTGATCAATGTTGTGCAAACTTTCCTCCCCAATTATCTCTGACTAGTTAATAAAGAAGTTGGAGAGCCTACAGAGGGCTGAGAGAGGACAGCAGGCAGGATTTCTGTTCCCAGTTAAGGGGTCTCAGGTAGGGACAACGAGGGAGCAGAAGAAAGAAGAGAGAGTGAAAAGATGTATGTGGCCATAAGGACTGACTTGAAGGAGCCCAGACAGGACCAATAAGGCAAGTAATTCAGGGTGTGTGACTGGGAAGTAGCATAGAGGATCAGAATAAATGAGTATCTACCCAGTTCTGGTGCTCTAAAGTTTATTAATAAATCTAATAGGCTTCTGTCTCATTATTTGGGAGCTAGAAAAAGCCCCCCAACTATTCAATCTTGCACAGTAGCTATCCCACAGATGACAAGGACTTAAAATCTCATCTGAGTTCTCTCGTGACACTTCCCAGTCTTCTGGGAAAATTCGTTAAGGCCACAGACAAGATCATTTTTACTTTACTACCTGCAAGCACTTCTGGCCCCATGTCCTGAACCCCTGAAGTATGCATTTATTCAGCATTTACTATTATATGGCAGGCAGTAAACTAGGTACAAAAAAGCAAGAAGGATAAAGCCTTTCCTATATAAACAGACTTTTTAAAGGTTGGTTTAATTAGTGAATCAGAGCCAGAAAATGTCACAGCTATTGGTGACATTAGTGACTATTTCATTCCACCTACTCATATGACAGACAAATGAGGACAGGGACCACAGGAATAAAATATCAAGCTTAATTTACATGCAAAGGCTTAACTAAAAAAGCACCCCAAACCATGTTCTCTGGAACTCTTTGCACTTCAGTGCAACAGTGATTGTTCTAGGGCACAGCACTTAGAGAGAGAGAGAGAGAGAGAGAGAGAGAGAGAGAGAGAGAGAAGAACAAAGGAACCCTTAATGAAATAAATCAAAACCATGGGTCAAACAAGAGTTAAATAATTCTTAACAAGAAGAGCTCACAAACATTTGACATCACATGGAGTGAGTGTTCAACTTCTACCAAGTTATTTATCAAGACACCTCTTTTCTGGAGATGGGGAATTGGGACAAGTGTCTCATTCTTTAGCCTAGACTTGCTTCAACTTTGCAACCCTCCTGCCTCAGCTTCCTGAGGCACTTGCTGTACAATCATGAGGACCAGAGTTCAAGTTTATCTGGAATCACAGATGGGATCTGGGACCACAGGTGTGTGTGCCACCATGCTAGGGACCTCTTTTTTCTATGGAATATGTAGTTGAGAGAATCCACATCAGATGATCTCTGTGCCCTCTTGCACTTAAATTCCTAAAGTTCACTAGAGACACCACCTCAGAGAACCTTATTCCTGGACACATGACAAATGGTAGATTTCCAGAAATGACATTTATCCATCACTTTCCTCTCCCTCAGACTGTTCTTGTTCATGTAACACATCTTAAAATGATACAGACAGAAGCAGGAGGTCAAATCCAGATTTCAATACAATCAGATCAAACTTACAAAGCAGGAAGAATGGAAGTTTCTGTACTGTTACTTCGAGTAAATGTTCCAGAAACAAATGCCTGGGAAAAGTTATATTTATCTGTTACTCAGTAATCCAACTTCTTAGGACAAATTTTTGCAATTCTGACCAAAGCAGGTGGGCACAAAGGAAGAAACTCAAGGAGAGAGACTAAGTGCCTACTGAATGGGGACCTTCCAGAAACCCATCCCAAATGACCTCAGCTTCCATTAGCATAGACCTTCTTTGAATCCTTCCACCTACCTGATTTTCCTGTTTCTACCCCTATCTTTCTGCAAGTCTTCTCTTTTCACCATGGGACTGGTTGCGTTATTTGACACACTGGCAGCGAGCCACAGCCTCTTCCCAGAACAGAGCCCACTTTTCTGGAAACCCCGCCTGGTTTCCAGAGCCAGAGGATGGTAGAGAGGGGAAGAGCAGAGCAGGGAAATGGCAAGTTCTAACAGCTTACTGGGAGCCTTACCATGCATCTGTTCACAAAAACAGACGCTACCAACTAAACGCAACTCATAATTAGTACACATATATTTTACAAAAGTACTTAATATACAACACATATTTTCTTGAGTACAACAATCTTGTTCACAGTGATAAAGTTCACAGATCCTTCTGGGGCACATTTTCTTAGACTAAAATACAATCATACTGAGAGCATGTAGCACTGTATGGGACTTACATTTCCCAAACCTTCCTATTCCCCACCGACTTTCCTCAGTGTTAAAGAACACACTGAAAACTTCTGTTGTTCACCAAATCACAACTCTCACACAGTATCACAAAAGAGATTCAGAAGAAATTTTCTGTGGAAAAATCATTTATATACACAACCTCCTACTCCTGTGTTTATGGATGCAAGTAAGCAAGAAATAGGTCATGAGAGTGCTCAAGTATGATCTCCCCTTGACACCTGTTACAAATTGAAGGGGAGAAGAGTCAGGTTCTGGTATCTCATGTTCAGTCAAGTGTTCAGGCTAGAGCTTCCCCACTTCCCATTCCCAGACACTGGTGGCTTAAGGCTCAGACTTCCACCTTCAGAGAGGTTTTTTCTCTCTGCCCTGACAACCAAAGCCATCATCTCCAGATTGAAGATGTAAAAACTACTTATCTCAACTCTAATCTCAAACGCTCAACTACCCTGTTCCACAGCTCTGCTCGGAGCTCGCACCAGCACCACCTCCTCCCTCCTTACCAGCAGTCACCGTCTCAAATGCCAGTGTTCACCACAGTGTCTAAGCAAACTCCCAAAGGTCAGTCTTGACACATCTATGTCCTCACTGCCCACATCTGAACTATTATTAATTCCACCAGTATTAGCTTCAAAATGTGTCCTGCAGCTAACAATTCTCACACTGCAATGTGGCTTAAGTATCCTCAGTCACCATAGTCTCAGCAAAAGCACCAAAAAAGGCAGGAGCCGTAATGACTGTGTTTGTTGTGTCTGCTGTGTCTAGCATGCCACTTGACAAATCATAAATGAGTGCTTGCTAAGCTGCAAATGGGGATGACTGTGGGAATACTGATCCAGATTAGACAACAGAGAACTAAGTCCTCAACCAAGATCTCCAACTATTAAGAACAAAACTGCTTCCAGTATGCACGCTGTCTCTTGGACTTTGAAAGAGAGATATGGGCTGCTCCATCCTTTCATTCTGTGCTTGTGTTTTCCTTTATCATCCTGTCAAGTACACAAATTCCAATGTTTTCTTCTGTTCAGAAGAAATGATGTAAAGGGGTGGGACATCCGTGGGACAAAGCACATTAGCCTCCCCAGCAACACCTTTACAATTGGGTTATTTGGGGAAATTTTTCTTTTCAAAAGCAATGTAATCCTTAGGTTTATTTATTTTTATTTTGCGGGTATAAGTGTTTTTTCAGAATCAAAGTCTGTGCATCATATGTGTACATGATGCCTGAGGAGGTCAGAGAGGGTATTTATCTTCTAGAACTGTAATTATAGGTGTAGGTCTCCCAAGGGGAGCTGGGAATCAAACTTGGGATCTCTGGAAGAGCTGCAAATGCCTCTAACTTTTGAGCCATGTCTGCAGCTCCAGTGAAAATTTTACTAAAGAAGAGAGATTCAGGCTGGAGAAATGGCTCAAAGCTTAATAGCACTGACTGTTCTTCCAAAGGTCCTGAGTTCAATTCCCGGAAACTACATGGTGGCTCCTAACCATCTAAGTGAGATCTGCGCCTTCTTCTGGTGCATTGGCCACACATGCAGGCAGAATGCTGTATAAATAATAAACCTTTAAAAAAGAGAGAGAAAGAGAGGTTGGTGGACTGCAGATGTAGTTCAGTAATTAAGTGCACTTGCTGTGTGATCATGAGGACCTGAGTTCAGGTTCCAGCACCCACATAAGCTGGCCATCCTGTACATGCCTATAACCAAAGCTCCAAGAAAGACAAAATGGGGCTTGTTGCTTCCAGCCTATCAGAGAAAATGTGAGCTCCAGGTTCAGGGAGAGAGCCCACCTCAATAAAATGAGCAGATTCTGGTCTCTACACGTGCAAATACACTGACACTCAGAGAACAATAATCTTCAGGGAGCGAGAAGGGTTAGATTAATTGTAGTGAACCATGCCTGTAACTGAAGCACTTGAGAAGCAAAGAAAAAAAGACTCCCATTCTAGCTTAGGTGATACAGTAAGTTCCAGGCCAGCCTATTTCACAAAACCAGAGACAAACTAGACATGGAACAAGCACTGATGACAGCACTGGAGCCAGTTCATCCTGCCAAATCCTCAACAGAAAAAACGTAGGGATGAGAACAGGTGCTTTAGAGAAGCAGAGACATGTACCCACTGTATAGAAATGTCTCTATACATTCCTGGCGAAAAGCTTATGCCCTGTAGGAAAGAATCACATGCTGTAGCTTCAGGAACCTCTCAGCTTTCCTCAGGCTAGAGCAAAAGGGATTTAGAAAAAGCCCAGGGTCCCAAAATTACAGGATCTGTCACAATGTCTTCTGTCTAAATTTTGCATTTTTCAAATGCAATAAAACATACATATAAAATGTATTTGGACACACCTGAGCCCTACCATGTTGAGACCTTCATGCAGAGAATTGAGCTCCTGAAAAGACGGTTACCTCTAACTAGAATAAAATATAAAAGTGACACGCATACATGATCCTTTATTGAAAGGTGCTTTTAATAAAGAACAATGCCAAGGAGTTTTTCTATTTAAAAGGAAAAAAAAAAAAAAAAAAGCAAGATTCTGCTCACACCAACATAATATTTGCTGATTAATACAGAATTATAAAGCTTGTTTGCAGGGCTGGAGAGATGGCTCAGAGTTAGTTAAGAGCACTGGCTCCTCTTCCAGAGGTCCTGAGTTCAATTCCCAGCAACCACATGGTTGGCTCACAACCATCTATAATGAGATCTAGTGTCCTCTTCTGGCCTGCAGGTGTACATGCAGACAAAGCATTGTATACATAATAAATAATAATAAAAATCTTAAAAAAATAAATAAAGCTTATTTGTTCTTCTCATTAGCCTAAATCCTTCTAGGTCAGATTTTTCTCAGTTGAAACCTAAAACCTGCTCAGAAGAACCCGGCATTTATCATCTATCCAAAGATGAAGCAGGTAAAAGAAGGATAGTGATAATGGAGTCTATTGATCCCTTCACTGGAAGAGCAATGCAGACACTTCAATACACCCATCTTCTCTAAGGAGTACTGCAATGTGGGGGAGTCAAGTAAGTGCTGCTCAGGTCAAAACTTTAATGTACCGATCCACAATTCTTACCAATGCTCTGAATAGAAAACCGTCACTAGGCCAAACAGAGGGCTCATGTTTCCTGTCCTCAGTCTCACGTCGCTGGCCCTCTTAAAAACGGCACTTGCATTTGGCTGTAGCCTTATTAAGTCAACATAAGAGAAGTTACTCTGCTAATTACCATTTCCAGTTTATCTGTTCCAGTTTATGCATTCTACCGCTCAAGCTTTCAATACAGTCAAGTTTCTAGTGCATTAGTCAAAGCTTCAGTCTGCAGACGGAGAAAAAAGGATCATCAATTATGTTTGGCTTGAATTTGCACGTTTTAGTAGAATGGTTAGTAGTCCTGTACTGCCTAGACTCCATACAAGCAAAACACTATTTGAATAATTTTAATTGGGCAAATCCCAAGTCTGTTAAAAATGGGAGGATATGCTCGGAGAAGTATTGTGCATATGTGCATAGCAAGTACACACACGTCATACATATGCACCCTTTATTAAAGTGAGCAGTAAGTGCACACTCTATCTGTAAATATGACCTCTCTCCAGAGAAGCTGTGTATTAGGCACGGCAGTTCTCTAGCCCAAAGGCAAACACGTACTGAATTCCTAGACAAAATTCCCAGACAAGATCACAAGGCTCAGGAAGCCCTACCGTCAAAAGTCTCACTACAAAATTGCCATGTATGGTCCTTATTAATTCTGAGACTCCCAAAGTTTCTACTTCTTATACCTCAAATAATTATATCAAAATGTCAAAACCTCAATGCTCTCTTTATCTTATGTTTATAATTTAATATCTAACTTAACACATAAAGTTTTTTAATCTATTACATTTATTTATTTATGGAAGAGTGCATGCCACAGTATGCATGTAGAGATCAACAGATCACTTGTAGGACTCGGATCTCTCCTTTTACCGTGAAGATACTGAAGATAAAACTCAAGCTTAGCGCCAAGATCCTTTATCTGCTAAGCCACCTTTGGGGCCTATTAAGATTATAGATTAGTTTATTAAAGTACTTTTAATAAAACAAGAATATACTTTTTGTCTGTTTTTGTATTTTTACTTTTTGAGACAGGGTTTCTCTGTGTAGCCCTGGCTCTCCTGGGACTCACTCTGTAAACCAGGCAGGTCTCGAACTCAGAGATCTGCCTGCCTCTGCCTTGAGAGTGCTGGGATTAAAGGGGTGTGTAACCACTAGGCTGAGAATACATTTTAAACAAAGCATCTAAGACCAACAAAATTTATAAAACCAAAAGTCAAGAGTGGTGCAAAGTTACTTGCAAGCTACAGCTTTCCAGAGATAGTGAAGATGGGGAATAAATTTGGGAGAATTTCCCAAAGGTGAAAAAGAAAGCAAGACATGCTCAAATTAAATTCAACGCACTGTTTTTTGTTTTGTTTTGTTTCTTTTTCGTGTGTGTATAGGGTCCTGCTCTTTGAAGAATGTGAAACTTTTCTGGTCTTAGTTCGGAAGAATATTTTGAAGAATATGATCTGGGATTTCTGTTGACCTCCCCCTACTTGGAGATTTATGGAACACTTAAAAATATCAATATTGGGACATTTAGTAGTCAGGGCATCAGCCTGAGAGGAAAATTGTATCCCTGTTCCTAGTTTCCTCCACAAAGCCATTGCCCTGAACTTGTTCATGTAAGCATGCAGCGCACAATCATGCTTCCTCTCAGCCTCATGCCCCCCACTCTGTGCTCTTCCTCTGTGCCTCTGTCTCTGTCCCTCTCTTCCTGCACTTGGCATTTACTTTCTCTGGACATACAAGTCAAAATGGGCAATCAAAGGGTCATTGGAGCTGAGTCACATTAAATCAATAAATTCTTTCAGGAGCACAGAAACAATTCGCATCCACTCATCAATTTAGTTGGAGAGATGAAATTGACAAACAATTGAGAAAATTGCCAAAAAACATCAAAGAAATACTTATATATTTGGTAAATGACTTGAGACTAAAATAATGAGGACAAAAAAAAAATCTTTCTTTTATGGTATTATGAGAACAAGGTGAAGATAAAATTTATCATTTAAACTGAGATAGAGTTAAAAGGGGTGCTGTTACACACCCAATCACAGGCACAAGCCCAAGCAAACAGGAACATACGGCCACACAGCTGTTCATCATTTTATACCCTTTCCTCATGTATTTCCTCACTGTTCCACTGCATCATCACATAGGGTAGAGGCCAGTTATAACACCTCCAATACAAATGAAAAGAGCACGTTCCAGAGAATGTGTGTGTGTTGCTATGGCCAAGTGAACACTGGTATGTATAAGACCCCTTACATTCAACTACTCAGACAGGAAAAAGAAAAGAAAATGCATGCCAAAGAGATGAGTCAAGGACCTCACCCAAGTTTACAAAGAGCTATGAGTATTGCAGCTGAGACTCCAGCCAGATCTGCTGGCTCCTAGCCGAATGCCCTGTTATTAACTAATCTAATGACTTGGATCAGCTTAACAACAATGATAGCAGACAGAATCTCTTTCGCTTTTATCAATCAGCTTTTAAATTTTTGGAAAAAAAATATTTTCCTAGAGGCTTCAAATGAAAACAAATCTAAGTCTACATATTGATTTTGTTTGCTCTGGAGGTTTTGTATTTGTTTCATGGAAGTGCGTGTGTATATTATGTTTGGTTTTTTACGACATGGTCTCCCTATATAGGCCAAGCTAACTTGGAACTTACTATGTAGACCAGGCTAGTCTTGAACTCATTGAGTGATCTTCCTAACTCATCCTTCCACTCTTTTGTCAGGTTTACAGTCATGTGTCAAACACACCAGCTATTGGTTCACATTCTGAGCATCTCCACTTCTAAACACACTTTTTGATTGCTTCTTTTTTCATATTTTCATTTTCCTTCCAAATAACCTAAACATAGTAAAGTTTTGAAAAATAGCATAAATGCAAGGCCAGCTTAAAATTATAACTAATAAAATTTAATTAGATAATTTAAGCTCTCCATTTTAAAGAATTTACAATAATGCATCTGTCTTCTGACTTCTAAATTAAGGATTACAACACTGTCAACTTTCCTTACATTAAATAGTAAATGATTAGCAATTTTCTAGAATGGCGGACAAGAGATGATCATCAAATCTAATAAGGCCAGCTACACATCAAGCTCTCTTAGGAACTTTTAAAGAATTTTCTAATGATTTACTGACTTTTATTCCACGTGCATTTGGTGTTTTGCCTACATGTATGTCTGTATGAGGGCAATGGGGCCCCTAAAGTTATAGACAATTGTAAAGTGGTAAAGTGCCATGTGGCTACTGGGAATTGAACCCAGATCCATTAAGCCCCAACCTCTCCAGCCCCATCTTAGGAACTTTTTTAAAACATGTATTCCAATCCTTACACTGTACCCACTAAATCAGGGTCTCCAAGAGTAGAAACCTTGCAGAACACCTTATCAACTGCTGAGAGGATTCTGAAGTTCAGCCCTTAATCCTGAAACAAATCTAACCAGCCCCAAACTCCCAAGGCAGATAGATACACATGTAACAGTCAGCTCAATAGCAACCACAGTTACATCATCCTCTCTTCTGTGGCCCCCATGATTTCTTCCTATTGATTTCCTTTTCAATCTCCTGAAAGGCAGAAGCATCTAGCGTTGACAAGATAGGAACATGCACTCTGCAATTACAAAGCACTAAGGCAGAGCCTACTCACATTCTCCCCTGCATCTTCTGAATTCAGCTATTTTTAAAACTAAAAATGACAATTAAAACTTTATAGAATGGGGACTGGAAAGACAGCTCAGAGCTTAAAAGAGCATCTGTTGCTCTTGCAGAAGATCTGGGTTAAATTCCCAAAATCCACATAGTAGTTCATGACCACCCATAACTCCAGTTCCAGTGGATCTGACATGATCTTCTGACCTCTATGGGCACCAACCAGACGAGCACTTGGTGCACATACATACATGCAGGTAAAAAAAGAAAAAAACCCACCACAGACTGGTTGAGTAATACGACATCCTAGCACTTACTGGGCTAATCACTCTGCCTTAATGTTAGATCAGAGCATTAGCACTGTGAAATGGGTACCCCATCCATGTCTTACATTTTAAGAAAGGTTAAAGTAGTTTCCCAAGATCATACTGCAAGGAAGTGGCAGACAAAGGACATCATAAGCCTAAATCTCAAGCTCTTCTCTAAACACCCACCAAGTAACCCACAGTATCTCTAGTCCTGCTCTCATTGGAACAAGGCTGGCTTCCATTCTGGCTGTACATGGCAGCCATAGAGTCTACTGGAGTCTCAATGGGAGAAGAACCAGGACATTCTTGGATTTTCCTTAAACTGGTACTGAGCATAAGCATCAGGAGAAGGCAGCAGAGTTGGTTCTTAGAATAGAAACAGCTCTTTGTAAAAGCAACTTTGAAAGCAATGGACAGCACTTCTGAAAAAATGAAATCTTCAGCCTTTGAAGATGTATCAAAAGTGACTGTTTCCACACGAAGGGACTTTCCTAATTCATTGGTTGGAGATAAACTATTTAAAAAAAAAAAAACTCTCACAAGTGTTTTCCACTTTTGAGCCATCCCAAAACCAGGCTTCCTCACAGATATCCTGGATTAGTGCGGTGGCCATATATTGGAATACTTCAAAATACTGAAGATGGATGGTAGTCCCACTATGCTGGGAATTCAGGCTTAAAGTGGAAGGCCCTGCCTAGGGCAGATTTCAAAGACAACAAAAGAGAGTTTAGTTGCCATGGGCTCCCTTAACATTAGGGCTCAGTTTCATTCAAATAATTTTTATGTGCCTACTGTGTGTGGGTGGGAAATATTTTGTATTGAACTGAAGAGGCAGAATCAATCTTGTAAATCTAGATAAGCGTAGATTAGGCAAAGTTCCACAGAGGAAAATATCATGGGGCTGATTTGATATGAACAGAAAAATAATAGATATTAAACAGGAAAAACAGATCAGACTAGAGATAGTGTATTTCAGGCAAAGGTTAAGAGGATGTGTGCAGACGAACACATTCTGGAGCAAAGAAAGTCCCTCTTATGAAGTACAGAGCAGTGCACTAGGACACATATAGGAATAGTGGCCAGAATAGAGGTAAAGCAATGAGGAAGAGGCAGGCCAGGGTTGACTCTCAATCATGCTGAGGAAATAAAAGATTACAAGGAAGGTTGGAGGAGGCCACTGAATAGTGCATTCAAGAAACCTCAATTTTCGTAGGTCATTTAGGAAGAACAGCAGATGGAAGATAGAAAGCAAACATAATTGTCCAAATAAGAACCTCTGGTAGCTGGGTAGAGTGGAGCCTGCCTTTGATCCCAGCACTCTGGGAGACAGAGGCAGGCGGATCACTGTGAATTCAAGGCCAGCTGGTATACAAAGTCCAGGACATCAAAGGCTACACAGAAAACCCTGTCTCAAAAACCCAAAAAATCAAAAATAAAAAGAAGGAAATGCTGCTCATCTAGCCGGCCAATAGAATAAGACAGTTATTGCCGTCTTCTGTACATATCGTGATTGTTGTATACATGATTTCACAGCAGCATGGGTTATCTGTAGAAAATCAAGCCAGTATCAACAGTTCAGCATAAATGGGAGAGAGGCTCATAAGGCCCCAACCCTAGCTATAGAGCTACATTGGTGATTGATGGCTCCTGGTGAAGACAAAGTCAATTTTCTTCTACTTTTATAGCTCCTAGTAGGTTACCCATGCTTCAGTAGATGGCCCCTGCATCCATGTACATTCGGATAGGAATCCGTAATTTTTAAGCTAGTAAAAAAATTCAATGATATAATGAAGGGAAGGAGAGATACAAAGAAATGTGAATGACGAGGGATCCAGGGGAAGAAGAAGAGCAGAGTATGGATATGATCAAGATACATTGCACACATGTCTGAAACTGTCAAAGAATAAACAAAAGTCTTTTTAAAGAAAGAAATTATGTAGGACTGGAAAGATGGTTTAATAGTTAAGAGCACTTGCTATTCTTACAGAAGACCCAAGTTCTGTTCCCAGCTCTCACATGGTAGCATACGACCATCTGTAACTCCAGTTCTAGAAAATTCATAGTGCATATACACTCGTGCAGGCAAAACACTCATACACATACACACATACACACATAAATCCTTTTTTTTTTTTTTAATTTAAGAACTTGGGCTGGAGAGATGGCTCAGTGGTTAAAAGCACTGTCTGTCCTTCCGAAGGACCTGGGTTCAGTTCCTAGCACCCACATGGCAGCTCACAACTGTCTGTAACTCCAGTTTCAGGTGATCTGACAGCCTCACACAAATGCACATGAAATAAAATTAAATAATTTAAGAACTTAAGTTGAACCTAACATTTATGAATCATTAGACATTGAGCCAGGCACTGGAGAGTCAAAGATAAACATAATTCATTCATTGCCTTACAGAAAGTGAAGTCTGACTAAAAAGACAGGTACAGCAACAATTCTAATATGGTAACCAGAGACACGGAACAAAGGCTTAAGGTAAACAACAGAATGCTTTTGCTGTTAGACACGTCAACAACTATGAGGGAGAATTATAAATTCCTGTACTGATGTAGAAATAAAGAGTTGGAAAAGAACAGACATTCCAAAACAAAACCACTAAAGACTGAACAAAGAAAAAAATGTCTGCACGGATATATTTGAAACACAACTATTAACAGTTAAGTGGTCTTTTCTGGACACAAGATACTGCACAAGACTAGAACCTCCTCTAGACTTCCAAGTAGAATCCTCTGGATTCTACTAAAGAATAGCCTAGGCTACAGAAAAACAAAGCAAACAAGAACAAAAAGCCTGCATGTAAGTTTGTATCCCACTTAGTGGCTGTGTGATTTCCAGGCAATTCTTTCACCAGCCTCTTTTCGCTGGAAAGTGAAAATGATCACATCTCTACCTGATTTGTTGGACGGAGAGTAAATGAGTCCAGTCAGGATCCCTAGTTAAAGTGACTGTAAACACCAGGCTCCAATGTTAGTCCCTGAAACCCCACTAAAATAGAAACATTTATTCCAAGTATTTATGTAAAATAGTAGAATAAGGTTTTTGGTTTGTTTGTTTTAATTTAAGGATCAAATCCACAAAGCAGTGATGGGAAGAAGGCAGGAGAAACTGCAGCTAGCATTTGGAAGCTAGAAAGCGGATGTGTGAGAAAGGACTTAGCAAGACCATGAGATGAGAAATCCAGACTGACAATGGCGGAACAGACGCCCAAGGCAACCCTGAGCAGGAAGGTGTCAGAGTGCTCACCTGGAGTGCACGCAGCACACCACCAGTAATAAACAGAAAAGAGGCTGAGAAGAAACCTCTGGAAAAAGAACCCTATTTCCCAACTTCTACCCTCACAAAAGTTTAGACCAGCACTATCCCCTACACTTCTCAGCAATATTGGAAATGTTCTGTGCCTAGCCTGTCTAATATGGTAGCCATCAGCCACAGGTGGCCACTGAGCACTGAAAATGAGGCTACTGACCCAAAGAACTGACTTATTAAATAGCAATAAATTCAAAATAAAATGAGGGCTGAGGGTGTTACTCAGTGGTGAAGCATGTGTTTAGCATGAAGAAACCTGAAGTTCAACCATTAACACCAAACAATGTTAAAATGGTTGTTATGTGTCTGATAGCTGTGGCTTGAGCAAGATGGGTCTAGATGAGTGTTTTCTGGAAAGGATATGGAGACCAGAGATGTCAGGCGAGCTAGAAGGCCCTCTAGCCCTTCAAATGTCTGCATATACACTCTGAGTTACACCCTCCTTACCCTGTCAAAGATGTGGCAGCCAGCCACTCCCCAGCTTTAGAAAATGGCGGAAATGTGAGCAACTCACCAGAAGCGACCTTAGGGGAGTGCTTCAATCCAGTCACTCCTGTTAAGTTCAAAGGTCAAAAGCCACAGCCACCAGCTCAACACCCACCCCTAGCAAACAGGTAAAGTAAACAGCTGTCTGCTGAAAGCTTCCAAGGCAAGCACAGAGAAAGAGAATTCACTGTAAACAAAGGCTCCATAAAGAGTGTGAAACTCTTCAAAAGGATAAAAGAAAAATTACCAAAAAGAGAAAAGATATTTCTTAAGTTACATTTCAGAGAACAAAACAACCACTTTTAAAAACAAAACAAAAGCTGGAAACTAAAAGGTCGACTGAAAAGGGGCTTTATGAAGTTTTCTAAATTGATGAAATATTCTGTTTTGTACATAGCTCTCAAAGCAGAGCACAGTCACTTGGGTGAACACTCTAGCGCACACAGATTATTCCTTAACTTTTACAAGCCTAACTGAACAGTTTGGCCAAGGTTTGAAAAAAGGTTTGGGCAGTTTGAAAAAAGACAAGAAAAGAATATAAAGAGGAACGTTTTACAAGTGGAAAAAAATATATATATATATAATATATATATATATATATATAGAGAGAGAGAGAGAGAGAGAGAGAGAGGATCAATCCAGACAGTAACAAATCTGAGTTCCTAAAGTAAAGACAAGAGATGATAGAAGGAAGAAAATCATGAGCAAAAACAAGCATGAAAGATTTCCCAGAGCCTTTCAGAGGCCCTCTGTGGCAGGTTCCTAACTTGTTTCCTGTTTTCTTCTTCTTCTGATGTACATTCTCTTTGCCTTTTGGGATGAGGATTGAATATTTTAGTCAGGGTCCTCCCTCTTGATTAGTTTCTTTAGATGTACAGATTTTAGTAGGTTTATCCTATATTATATGTCTATATGAGTGAGTATATACCGTGTGTGTCTTTCTGCTTCTGGGACAGCTCACTCAGGATGATCCTTTCCAGTTCCCACCATTTACCTGCAAGTTTCATGATTTCCTTATTTTTCATTGCTAAGTAATATTCCATGTGTAAATGTACCACAATTTCTGCATATCAAAGCAGATGCTGAGACTTAGGGCCAACTGTTGGGCAGAGTGCATGGAATCTTTTGAAAAAAGTGGGAAATAGTAAGATCTGGAGAGGACAGGAACTCCACAAGGAGAGCAACAGAACCAGAAAACTTGAACACAGGGGTCTTTCCAGAGACCCATACTCCAACCAAGTACCATGCATGGAGATAACCTAGAACACAGATGTAGCCCATGGCAGTTCAGTGTCCAAGTGGATTCCATAGTAATGGGAAGAGGGACTGCCTCTGACATAAACTGATTGGCCTGCAATTTGATCACCTCCCCCTGAGAGGGGAGCAGCCTTACCAGGCCACAGAAGATGACAATGCAGCCACACCCGATGAGATCTGATAGACTAAGATCAGAAGGAAGGAGAGGGGGACCTCCCCTATCAGTGGTGTTGGGGAGGGGCATGGGTGAAGAAGGGGGAAGGAAGGTGGGATTAGGAGAGGAGGAGGGAGAGGTTTATAGGGGATACAAAGTGAATAAAGTATAATAAATAAAATAATTTAAAAAAAAAGATTTCCCAGAACAGAAGGCCACAATTGGCTGGAAGAAAAAGGCTGACACAAGAGAGGAATACAGCCCTGCTCTGAGCTTTCCTGAGAATCATAGAACTCTGGAAATGAGTCTGTGATCTTCTGCTGGAGAATAAAGCATGCCACATGCTGAAGATCAAGACATTAAGATACTTTCAGGCCTTAAAACAGCTGCGCCAAAAAGAAGACAAAGATGCTATCATCCAGGGCTCTCAAAATTCTCAAGGTAAAAATTCCCAACCTAGAAATTTATAATCAGCCAAATCACCAATTTTGTATGCAAAGGGGAATCAAATAGTATTTAAATATCTCAAAAAAATTTACCAAGAAGCTAATAAGTAACCAGAGCCAATACAAGAAATGACCAAGCCGGGCGCAGTGGTGCACACCTGTAATCCCAGCACAAGGGGAGGCAAATGCAAGCAGATCTCTGTGAATTACAGGCCAGCCTGATCTACAAAGTAAGTCCAGGACAGCCACGGCTACAAAGAGAAACCCTGCCTTGAAAAAAAAAACAAAAACCAAAAGAGAAAAAAAGAAAAGAGAAACAGAGAAAGAGAGAGAGAGAGAGAGAGAGAGAGAGAGAGAGAGAGAGAGAGAGAGAGAGAAAGAAAGAAAGAAAGAAAGAAAGAAAGAAAGAAAGAAAAGAAAAGAAAAGAAAGAGAGCAAAGGAGGAGCAGGCAAGAGGAATAGTTAGAGAACAGGGAGCTCATGATGCAAGCTGGTTAACCATCTGCCATCACCAGTCCACACTTAAGACAGTGGTGTGTAAGAGAGAGGTGAAGGTTGATGGTACACATGTTTTCTCAGCACTTGGGAGGCTGAGGCAGAGGACCAAGAATTCACGGTCAGCACAGGCTACACAAGACCCTGTGAAAGAATGGGGTAAGACAGGTGTTTTGTTGAAGGCTGCCATCAGCAAGTTCCCTACAAACTGTATCCGGGCTCCAAAGGTCCGGGTGGCTCTGGACCACATTCCTGACGAAGGCCTTTCTGCATCTGTTTATTTTAGAGTATCAGGGCTCTAGTTCCCTCTCCAGGTCTACTCTGATCCTACAAAGAGCATATTACAGAAGCATTCTGCTTTGGCCTAGGATGGAGAGTTAGACAAAAGCCAAGAGCAGCCACTCTCCTTGATACGTTCCCCCATTGCAAACAACTGAACAGCTACAGTCCTCCAGGTACTCTAACTCTGAAGAGCCCTGTTTCTATAACTACCTCAGTAAAAGGTCTCTACATCAAGTCTGATCAGATACAGGAGTACTGACTTTCATCAAGGGCATGAAGCTGTTCTAGGAGCCTCTAGCCAGCAAGGGTACACAGCCCTTTCTTACACACCCTGGCTTACACCTGCTTAAAAAAGAAAATGAATAACAAAAAGGGGATATGGCTGCTAACCCTGAGAAAATGTGAAAGAGAGGGATACATGCTGACTTCCTAAGACAATAACAACATCCTTTTTCTTAATCTGACTGGTGGACATGTAGGTATTTTTTTTTTTAATTGTAGAGTCATACTTCAAGTAATTTTCTGTATGTTGATATATTTTCCAAATTTTAAAAATCCCCTCCCCCAACTGGGCATAGTGCATAACTTGTAATTCCAGCACTGAGAATGCTGAGGCAGGAGGATTATGAATCCAAGGCCAATTTGGGATCCATGGTAAGGCCTGTCTCAAACCAAATAGCATAAAAGCAGAGCCCTCGAGCAAAGAGATTCACAAGATGATATATTTAAAGCCCTGACACAATGGCACTGGGAGGCAGACATAGATCAACAGCAAGTTTACCGCATCCTCTTCAGTTACAAAATACTGTTCTCTTAAAGGTGCTATCAAATGGTAACAACCTTGCAGATTCTGATGACACAAGAATCCCTGTTTGCCGGTTTGCCTGTATTCACTAACAGTATGTGCTTCCTAGGAGTTGAGGATAGAAATACACACATACACACACACACTCATACAGAGAGAGGCGGGGGGCAAGGAAGAGTACAGGAGAAAAAGGTACTAAGAAGGTGGACACAGAGGACCACCATGATTAATAGAAAAGTAGCCTCCACGAGACCAGCAAGTCCCTCTCCCTATGGAAACTGCAGCCTTCCAATTCCAGCCACCATGGAATACTTCACCAGCTTCTAGGCCTCCAACAACAGGCTGGCTATCAGCAATAATACCATCCAGATGAAGGACCATGACAATATCTTTAAGGTAAGTGAAAAAAAATCTTAATCTTGTGTGTGTTGGAGAGGCTGGAAATACTGTACAGTCTGCAGAATGTACCCTGGAAAATGTGCAGCTTTTGATGATGTAGACGGATATGAATTGCCTGCTGTGGTCACATTGAAACCTGGCTGGCTGCCTTTGGAGCTGGACTTTGTATCATGTGAACCTTCTCCCAGGTGTCTATGATGAGCACGAAAGGCCGGTGCTTCTCTACCTGGATTATGTGGCAGCCTTAAGGCTGCCTTTGAGGCTCAGGCTGTGGTGCCTTCATGATTTTCAGTATTCGTGACTGATACTAAACACAAACCATCTCATGTGAGAGGGCAATGAAATTTCTTAGGAAATGACTGGAAGAGTTCCAGAAGTACCTCATCTTTGTCACTGACAAAAATGACATCCATAGAGAGGAAAACATCCTTCTCTAAGCACAGTCCCCCCAAACCACCCACCCACTTGCCAGGGAACATTTTTTTTCTTTTTTTTTTCAGGGAACATTTTTTTAAGGGCTCTTTTCATATTTTTTCAACTCATTTGGTGAGCATTCTCGATAGGTAGTTAATTCAAAATAAAGCTGAATATAGATAAACTGAAAGAAAAAAAGAAAGGTAGCTAGCTCCAATATAGAAATTTCATTGTGATGTTTCCTGACTGAGCCAAGCAAAACTCTTCCGAAAAAGAGGTGTGCTATCTAGGATAATCCTTAAAAAATATTTCCAAGTTTGAAAAGGACTAAACCAGGCTTTACATAAGTACAATTTAAGTGTAGCAGTGATGGGAGAAGTGTGCTTCTGGTCTAGCGCTGAATTTTGGTGGGACTGTCTCCTGGGCAAGGAGGACGTGCCCACGGAGTTCTAGCCTTGTGCTACACCTGTTGACTGTGGATCTGGGTAGGTCAGGAAAGCCCCTGACCCTCAGTTTTCCCCACTGGAATCTAGTGGGGAATAACAACCATGAGGCTCCCTGTGGGTCAGCAAGAGTGCATTAGGATGCATCTGATTTCTGAGGAACTGGCAGAGCAGAACACAGCCTGTCTAACTTCCTGCTGGCAAGGAAGTTAAGAGATGCAATTTCAAATTAAGGTTCTTTTATGCAGTTTTAGTTGTAAAGGCTTTTTATTAATGCTATGCTTTAAGACAGTTACACATATCCGGCGACATTTAACCTGAAAACTTCTAAAGCCAAGGAAAATAATGTAAGCTGAACCTATGCCCACTTCTATTATGATTCCAATTTTTTAAAGTAACTCATAAATGTATATGAGTCACACATCTGAATACAATGAAGCACCCCTTTATCATTTCATCTTCTGCTGCCAGTAATCCCACCTTATGGAGTGCCAAAGCTCTTGATAAGTATAGCTCGTTTCTGGCTGCACTCCAGAAACCAGTGCAGGACTGCTGCAGTAAGGAAAGTTGCCTAAAAGAGGAGTCCTGGGCTTCGGACTATAAAGCCCCAAGTCAAAACTGTGCCTCCTTCACGTCTCCATAAGCAGTGGTTTAGACTTCACACACCTGAAAATACTCCAGCTTGTGTGACCCTTTGATACTTGTGAAGTACCTTTACATTTATTAACTAACTTGATTCCTTGCAACCTATTACAGTGCTTAGGAAGATGCTACTGTACTGATGTTACAGGGGAGAACTGGGGGTCCTAGACAAGACAGATGACTTGTTTAGGGGTTAAGCAGCAGACAAATGGTGAGATGTGTCCATTTCTGACCAAACTGGTTTGTGGTCTGAAAATAAAAGTTAGGGGTAGGGATACAATTCAGGGCAGAGTGGTTAAAACCTATCCTTTTGGCATTTTTTATTATTTTGCTAAGCTTAGGAGTTCAACCTTTCAAAAGCACATTGACTTCCCTGGCCCTTTTTTATCTCCTTTGTACCCTGGGCTGCTGAAGGGACTACCTTCCAAGAAAACATCAGCTAAAACAAGCTGATATAGTTGAGCAGGGTGGCTTACCACTATAATCCCAACACTTGGCAGACTGAAGTAGAAGAATTTCAAGGTTCAAGCCAGCATGGCTACCCTGTAAATTCAAAGCTACTCTAGCCTACGAGTAAAGTGATTACTGTACGAGAATGGGGACCTAAGTTACGTCTCCAGTGCCCACATTAAAAAGTCAGGCTTGGCTACAGCTCAAAAGTAGGATATGGAGACATGCAGATCACAAGGTCCACATACATGCCAGCCAGTCTGGCCAAAACAGTTAGTTTTAGGCTCAGTGAGAAACCTTTTCTCAAAAACTAAAGTGAAGGGACTGGAGAGGACAGCCTGGGATTAACTTCCACGTGTGCACCCTCTCTCACACACAGACACCGAAGACAAGGGAGAGGGGATGGAAAGAGAAAGACGAGGAGAAAAGAAAAGAGCAAACAGGAGTGGGGGCTCGGAGAGGCAGGGAAAGATCAGGCCAGCACTTTAAAAAGCCACCAACCATGCCCTGCTCTCATCTCACACAAAGCTAATGAGTAAATCTCGTCTGTTTCCATAAGGAAGAAGGAGAGTCAGCTCAAACAAGGTTCGATGATGGTTCTGTGGTCAAATCTAATGTGGACCCCTCCTTTACCTTTCTCAGCCTCAGGAGTCAGAAGGGAAGCCTAAAAAGAGAGAAGATTAATGTGACTTGATATTCTGCGGTGGATTGTGAGAGCCTCCCCTTTTCTGAGGAGCAGGAGGGGTGGGGATAGGGGGAAGACAGAGGTAGGGACCGGGCGGAGAGGAGGGTGGGGGCTATGCTCAGGATGTAAAGTGAATAAACCAAAACAGAGAGAGATGGTCAAGATAGAAAAACCAGGAGTTTGCAGAGGTGCCAAACAGAATAAGAGACAGCCTACCCATTTGTACTTGACACCAACTGCACCCCCTCTTCTTCCATGGCTAAGAAGCCAATTCTTGACATCTGCCCTCAAACAGAACTCACTGGCTCCAGCCTAAGGAGTCCGTGCAGTCAAGAAGATCACATAATTAGACTACACAGGCAGCATGAAGCAGCACAGCTCCAGCCTTCTCTCCAGAGGTAAGCCCTGAGACATTCGCCATCCTTTGAAAGACACAGCAGCAAGCAGCCCGTTCACACATAAAAATTCCCTAACATCAAAAGATGGTGTTAGGTTCTTCATTTGGTTGGTTCGAAGAGAACACAACATAAAAGCAAAACCTTACCATAAAATATTCTCCCCAACTTAGCTACTCGGGAATCACTAACAAGACTGTTCCTGTGTATCAGTGGTTCTCCACCTTCCTAATGCCACAACCTTTTAATACCTCATGTTGTGGTGACCCTGACCGTAAAATTATTTTGTTGCTAATTCATAACTGTAATTTTGCTACTTTTATGACTCGTAATGTAAATATCTGATATGCAAATGGTCTTAAGTGACCCCTGTGAAAGGATCTTTCAACCCCTAAGGGATCGTGACCCACAGGTTGAGAACTGCTGATGTACAGGATCAAGGTATTTCTCATCAATTAGCCATTTCATTAGCAGCTACAACTGATATAGCTGAGGATACGGAAATTGACTGTTTCCTTACCCTTAATTATACATAAAGGGCTGGAATCCCCTGTCCGTTTATCCAGCCAAATTTACAAGAAGTCACAAAGGGGGAATTTCCAAAGCCTCAGACAGAAGCATAAAGGCCACTTATCTATTCATCTCAGTTTACAAACAATTTCACAGCTGACTAGTAACAAAGCTGAGAGATAGGAAGATCTCCTCTCCCTCTACTCTTTAAACACTCAATATGAGTTAGGCTTTTGGTAGCCATGCCTGTCAAACACTTTGAGTAGCTAGAGTCTTAGCAGAGCAGGAACTTTCTAGCCACCACTGGTAAAACACCATCAGAAACCACTTGTCAAGTTTCAAAAACAAATCTGGCAGTCTTGGATCAGATGAGGTCTACCTTGTGATTTCTGTAGAAAATTGTGGGTGAACAATACAATCAAGAATATCATTTCTAAGGAAAAAGGGACAAGCCTCCAAGAGTGGCAGTTGGCACCAATCAAGTCTTGTTTAAAGCTTGCCCTGCCTCTTCTGGGCTGTGTGGCCAGGGCACTTGAGTTCTATGGACTCAAGTTTCCATATCTCTAATACCAGTTCCCTGCCAGGGACAGAGCAGAGATAAAGATACCTATAAACTGCTGTAAGTGTAACTTTGGAATGCAAAGCATCGCTTGGGTGCGACAGCATGGACATTCATGGGAGGCAACAGCTCTTTCACACTATTCTACAGTTCTCCCTTCCAGGTCCACCTCAACCCACCTATTTCTCTATCCTAACAAATCCAGCCTGCAATAGCACTCCGCATAATCAGCACTTCATTAAATACTTTCCCAAATCAAGATCCCCTGCAGCAGTTATAGCCCTGTGGAGAAAGTTTCTCTTTGATTCTCTAAATTCCAGTCTCACCAACTCTTGTTATTTTAATTCATTATCAAGGGGTGTGGCTCGGCATGGAGAGCTTGCCCAGTGTGTACAAGGCCAGTTCCACCCTTACCATCCATCACCAAGAAAGAAGAGTATTTACTTACATCAAGACTACAAATGATTCTAAAATGTCACTTGAGTAGAACTGCAGAGACTTGAAAAGGTAAACCGGTGACTGAAGAAATGAGAGAAAACTTCTTAGACCATACACAAGCACTCCAGCCCCCTCCAAACAGCTCAGCTCAGCTCACAAGATGACCTGCGACACGAAGGAGAGTCCTGACCCGCAGATTCTCTGGTTTGGAGAACAGTGATGAACCCACTGTAACCACTGCACATCTACTCAGATAGTCCTCTTTTTTAGATCTTTAAAACCATCAGCAAAAAACAACTCCACAAATGGCGAGACTTACACTTCTTAGCGGTTATCCAGGTTTAACTAATAAAATCAGTACTTTAGAACAATGGTTCCCAATGACCCCTCAACTCCTGAATAGATGAATATTTTGTAACACACTCCCCTTTACTTCCCTGAAATGAAAATTAATTTTATACAATATATGCAATGCACGAAATTTCAAAGAAAAAATTTCAGTAAAACTAACTATCCAAGAGAAATTAACAAAAAAGTATTAAGATATGTATTCCAACATGTAACTGACTACCTCCTCTGAGTATGGTAGAAGGCATAATGAAGACTCTCACTTTTAGCAACAGTAGAATAACCGTGAGTATAACAGTAATAAAGCAGACAGATCCTGGCAAATTCTTTCTGGTGACAAAAATACAATCCTTTACGAAAATACCCAACAGCTTCTAACAGAGTTGTAAGCAAATAACATGAAATTGTATAAGCATATATTTACTCACATATAGTCACATTCCTGGAATAAATAAGTAAGTACATCAAAACGGTGCAAAATTTGCTTGATATAAAAAGGAATTAGGCTCTGAAAATTGTAAACAGGAGTTTTCCCTTGCAAGAATGTTTGGAGAGACGTAGCTAATGGAAAGGCTTCCTTTCACGGGACTGTACTGTGTATATTATAAGATCCCCAGGTCTGCTCTCTCGGCTTTCCGTGTCTGGATCCTATCATCAATGAAACAAAGTCTTGCAGAACAGTCATTGTGCCAGCTGTGTACTGTTTGTGGGCTAAGCAGAGTCTTGTTGACATGCAGTTCTTGTAGTAACCTTAGAACCGCAATAGGTGCCTAAGCAGGTGTTCAGGTGATCTGAGAGACTGCAAAGTCAGTGCTCTCAAGCAAAAGGGAAATGGCTTTTCTCAGATTAGAAAGCACAAGTGTTGACATCTCACACTCAGAGACACTTTAGAGGCTGCTACCCAGCAACGAGCACCCAAGACCACATCAGCAAAAACACATGAGAGGTGGGAGATGCATAAGAGAACACAGAAGTCTGTGAAAGCAATGTAAATTCTCTGTACAAAACTATCGTGGTCTTTCTATCTCCCCATTCTTTCATAAGATTCACAGCGCTCTGCCCAAAGTTTGGCTGTGAGTCTCAGCATATGCTTTGATACCCTGCTAGGTAGAGATATTCAGAGGCCCTCTGTGGTAGGCTCCTGTCTTGTTCCATGTTTTCCCCCTCTTCCAATGTCTATCCTGTTTGCCTTTCTAAGCGAGGATTGAGCATCTTACCCAGAGTCCTCCTTCTTGCTTAGCTTTATAGTCGTACAGATTTTAATATGTTTATCCTATAGTATATGTCTAATATACACTTATAAGTGAGTATATACCATGTGTGTCTTTCTGCTTCTGGGATACCTCACTCAGGATGATCTTTTCTAGTTCCCACCATTTGCCTGCAAATTTCATGATGTCCTTGTTTTTAATTGCTGAGTAGAAGCGGGAGATAGAAAGATCTGAAAGGGAAAGGAGCTCCACAAGGAAAACAACAGAACCAAAAAATCTGGGCCTTTGGATCTTTTCTAAGACTGGTAACTCCAACCAAGGACCATTCATGGAGATAATCTAGAACCCCTACACAGATGTAGCCCATGGCAGCTCAGTCTCCAAATAGAATCCCTGGTAATGGGAAAAGTGGCTGGCTCTTTGATCTCCTCCCCAAGGGGCAGGGGGCAGGGCAACTTTACCAGGCCACAGAGGAAGACAATGCAGACAGTCCTGATGAGACATGACAGGTTAGGTTCAGATGGAAGAAAAGGAGGACCTCCCCTATCAGTTACTGGGGAAGGGGCATGGGAGGAGAAGAGGGAGGGAGGGCGGGATTAGGAGGGGACAAGGGAGGGGCCTATAGCTGGGATACAAAGTGAATAAATTGTAATAAAAAAATTAAACAGAACAATAAGTTAGGGTCAGATGGAAGGGGAGGAGGTCCTCCCCTATCAGGGGACTAGGGAAAGGGCATAGAGGGAGAGGAGGGAGGGAGAGGAGGGAGGGAGGGTGGGGCTGGGAGGAGACGAGGGAGGGGGCTGCAGCGGGAAGACAAAGTGAATAAATTTTAATAAATAAAATTAAGTTTAAAAATAAAAGAAAAACTATCATGGTAGATACAATAAGAATATAGCACATATCACCATATACTTGCCCAAACACGTGAGTTTACACCGAGAGAACTAGTATCAACAGGGTACTTTGAATGATAATTTTATAATGAGACAAACAAACGTGCAGACTGTGGCATGGTTTCTCTGAAGTTGAGAATGGCTTTATAATCCACACCAGAATAGTTCTACTGAGCCCTGCCAACTGACTAGGCTTCCTAAACTCAGTAATATGGGAGAAGACAGCCCTCAAATTCAAAGAGATTTCTGATGAGGATGAACAGCCTTCTCCCCATGCATCCAGGATTCCCTACTACCATCACCTGAGCACCTACTCTGCCTTGAGGCACACAGTGCGTCTTGCACAATGACATGGCAAGGTACTAATTCCTACTTTCAGGGAACTAAATGAGACCTAAATCCAAGGCTCACAGTCAAAAGCTAGAAAGAGAGCCCAGATTTAGCTCCAAGCCTGTACTACATGCACCTATAAAAAAGCCTGCCTGCAGGAGTAGTCACAAAGGCTCCTACTACAGTATGCTTTGTCTGTGTGGGCAGACACAAAGAAAGCACACCAAATTTTAAAATTTAATAATTTTTTTAAAACTGCTTTTTGTTTTTTTTTCTTAGCCAAAAGCACAGGGGCTTGAGGGAGCACACATTAGGTCTTTAAGCAAAGTTGTGTATACCAGGCCCACAAGTGGCCCGATACATGAAAACAGAAGGCAAAAGCACCCAGGCCTATTGGGTGCTAGGCCCAGCCTATCATTTTGCAGGTACTTCCTTTGTCCTGCCTCCTTGACATGGCCAGTGGCTTGGCCCTCCATCCCCATGCTCCACCTTCTAAGCACACTGATACTTGTCCACATTTGTGGCCCACATTTGTGGCCTGGCTCAGAAGTGCCCTCCTACCAATCTTCAGCTCCTCCCTCAAGTCTCCCCTTGCACACTCAAGGGGTTCCAAACTGCTCAAGTGAAAGAAAGAAGCTACTTGGGAGCCTTCTCAGAATTCCATGTTCACACTTTCCTCAGGCCGCTTCTCCACCTTTTACAACATAGTATTCTGTATGCATGGCCTTTCCAGACATCATTAGGTCCTTAGTTACTCGACATCCTGTACTGACTGCCTCTTAAGAACACAACCCCACCTCTAATGCTCCCAATACCCCCTGAAATAGCCATCTGAGGAAAGAGTATTCTAAACCAGGGAGGCTGGTGGTATACAAAACCAGGGAGGAATAGGCAGTCAGCTCACTGCATCAATCTAGCTCGTTTATCAGATAAGACACTATTGCCTGTCAAAGCAGAGGAACCTGAAAGTTTAGACGTGGATAAAAAGTTCCCATGTAATAAAAAGTGATGAAAAAATTCCAGATAAAGGAATACCACCAGAAGTATAGGCTCAGGCCATTTACCCTAAAGCCAGCTTCTCAGTGACTAGAGTAGGGCATACAGCAGTGCCACATATGAGCACACACAAAGCCCAAGAACAGGCTGGTGTTCAAGTGGAATAGGTTTGTGTGTGTGTGTGTGTGTGTGTGTGTGTGTGTGTGTACGCGTGCATGTGTGTGTGTATATGCACACACATGAAAAAAAATGCCCTATATACAACCTTTCTGTAGACGCAAGAACAAAGCTTTTCTCAACAATTCTAATTTTGTATCTAGATACTGAATTAATACCTCACTGATTTTAAAGGAAGCTATGTATCTGTTCTTTCCAATTTAGCTATACTGCTCCTTTAAAATTGTTCCAGCAAGAATACCATATACTTGCAGCATGTTCAACCAAATGTCAGGCAAAGCAGACACATCTGCTGGTTTGTATTCTTATCACAAGGAATAACCAGTTACGCTACAACAGATGAATCTGTCACACTTGACTCCTGAGGAAAAAAAGCCTAACTAAAAACAAAACAAACAAACATACAAAGCTTTACCTGGCTGGTGAGACAGAGGTAGACAAAAGCACATGTGACCCCACGGTAGAAGGAAGGGCCAACTCCAGAAAGCTATCCTCTGATCTCCATGTGTATGCTGTGTCACACAAACCACACTCACATACACATCATACACACCCACCCACACTCACATTCACAATAACAGTAAGTACAATTTAAAAACAAAACAAAACAAAAACGTTAAATTCCCTTTCTGTCTGTCAACAGCAAGGTTTCATATACCTGGAACAGGCACCCATATAGCCTCAGTAAGATTCAGCCAAGCCCCTACCTCTACACCAACAAGGCAGAAACAAGAACCCACCTCAGCCAGTCAACATGGCACAAGGCTGACTGGCTATGTCCTAGACCACCTGAAAGGTCAGCCAATGCTTAGGATTCCTTGTTCTTCATCTTTGTCTGGTGGCAGAAACTCCACACTCTCCCCCTCCTCCCACCGCTGCCTATTTCCAGTCAGGGACAGGTAAGCTGGAGACAATCTGAATCTGATAATGGAGTCAAGGGCTAAAATTAGGCATTCATGTTACTCCCAGAAATGTACCCTAAGAACACGTACTACATACAGAGATCCTGCTGCCTGAGTATTAATCGTGTGCTGTTCATAAAGGGAGGAAAAGAAAAGAAACACCCTGTAAACATGGGCCTAGAGAGATAACTCAGTAGCAGAGGACCTGGGTTCACTTCCTAGCTCCCACATCAGGTGACTCACAACTGCCTAGTCCCAGCTCCAGGGATCTAACTCCCCGGCGGTTTGCTCTTTTGCTCATTTTCATATTTCTCTCTCTCTCTTTCTCTCTCTGCCCCCCCCAACCTCTGGCCTTTAAAAAAAGGCTTAAGAGCAATATTTGGGTACCGACTTTGAAGGACAGTACCCAGACATGCGCTTAAAACAGTATTAGCTGCATTGTGCGATACTACCTCGTTGAGGACCCACTGGTAAGATTTTGCTTTGTTTTGTTTTTCCAGACAGGGTTTCTTTGTGTGGCCCTGGCTGTTCTAGAATTAGACCAGGCTGGTCTCAAACTCACAGAGATCCACCTGCCTCTTGCTCCCAAGTGTGATAAGAATCTTTACATTTCATCTACTATTCACACCAACACCACTTTGAGGTAAATGTCACGTCACTTTATAAATAATACAATCAAGGTTCATAAACAATTTGATTTAAGGCTATTTACACAGCCAGTAAGTACAAACTTAACTCACTCATTTTGCAACAAGAGCTAATTAAGCTGGGCATGAGGCTCCCACAGGCAGCTTGGTTGCTAAGCTTCCTTCCAGAGTTTATTTTGAAGGTTAACAGAAGATGCAAAGACAGTATACAAGCTGCTCAACTATTTCCAATACTAATCAATGTTCTTTTGCTCTTTAAATCTAACAATGGTGAAATCATCTGTCCATCATCAAACATTTCCCAAGGCGTCTCTAACTACTCTGCCCTCCCACTTTAACATCCCAAGGACAAAGCAAAGAAAGTAAAAGAAAATCACTGTCTTAATCAGGGCTACTACTGCTGTGCTGAGACACCATGATCAAAAGCAACTTGTGGAGGAAAGTGTTTATTTCACTCACAGTTCAGTGACACTTCATCATCAAAAGCAGCGAGGACAGGAACTCCAGCAGGTGGGGAATCTGGATGCAGGAGCTGATGCAGAGACCATGGAGGAGTGCCTACGGGCTTGCCCGTGGCTAGCTCAGCCTGCTTTCTTAATGGCACCCAGAACCACCCACCAGGCCAGGGATGGCCCCACACAACGCACTGGGCCCTCCCAAAACACTCACTCATTAAGAAATGCACTACAGCTGGATCTTATTGAGGCATTTTCTCAACTGAAGTTCCCTCCTCTCAGATGACTAGCTTATGTCAAACTGATGTAACACTAACGAGCACATTGTGAACCTAAAGTTCTTTATCCCGGTTAGAAGTGTTAAGCCATTGCTGATACAGACTGTAGCCATGAAAAACTATATATTTTGTTTTGTGAGGGGTGCGTGTGTGTGCGTGTGTGTGTGTACCTGCAAGTTTTGAACCCCCAACTTCATTCATGCTGATCAAGAATTAGTATTTAATTTATAAATACTATTTGATTTCTATTTGAATTACTATTTGATTTCTACATAAGTACAGCGCTTCAGGGAAATAAAACATAAAGAGAGACAATAATGACAAAAAAAATTAACTATACCACTGTTAACCATGCCAAACATTTTACTCATTTACCCAGTGACACATGAACTGGCTACCACTGTTATCTCAATCTTACAAATAAGCAAACCCAGATGCAAAGAAGCCAAGCTTCCTGAAATTCCCACAGCCAAGAAAATGGCCCCCTTTCCTGACCAGAGCTCCCCTCCTAAGTGTGGCTTTGAACTTCTGGATTCTTAGATTCCAGGAAGCTATTTTTAGCAACAATAGTCACCATCAAGGTGACTCAACAAAACCATTCCTGAGCACAGCAGTTCTCAGTGCTGAGAAGTCTGTCTTCACAGGATACACTGTTCTCTGGGCAGGGTGCCAGGGGTGAGGAGACCTCTGAGCAAGTACTCACTAACAGTAGGCTACCAGCCCTATCCACCTTGATTTTTTTCACACTGCTAGGGACATCTCTACCTGGAGCTCTCCTCCCCGCCCCTACCCCCTACCTCCCCACCCCTGAGCCTCCCTCAGTGATATGGGTAGTATGACAGTCGATGCTGGCCCCTCTACAGGAGCTTGAACAAGGGCCTGAGGATTAACACTAGCCCAGAGGACCTTCATGTCACAGATGCCACCACAGGCTGGAGTTAGAATAAAAGAGAAATAGTGTATTTCTGACACTGCAAAATGCAATCTATTTCCTTCATCAGGCATGCTGCTGGAAGCTGAACATGGTAGGTAGCATATACCTTTAATCAGAAGGCTGAAACAGGAAGGTCATGAGTTTAAGGCCAGCCTGGACCACATAGCAAATTCCAGTCTACTGATGAATTACACCGTCTCATATTAAATGCTTTGAGTGAAAGTTGACTTTGAAGTCTTAGCACACAGATTTCGATTACCACAAATTACATGTTCCAACAAGGTAATAATTTCATTAAGTTTTTACAGTAACAAAACAAAGTCATAAATAAAGACGCCATTCATCTTGGTGATACACCAAGATGGCTGGTTATATCCAAGAAGGAAATCTCTGCTATACTCCTCAGATGCTATCTGATGACATTCTTAGCTTTTGGTTGGTAGAAGCTTGTGGTCTGTCAATATATCCCAAAAGGTTTCACCTGAGAGTCACAAGGATGTTGGGTCAGAGTTAGGTAATAAATGCTGATCGAGGAGGCTAAAGATAAACTGTGGGTAGGTGCTGGACCTGCAACATTCCAATCTTTCCTCAATCATTAATGTTCTAAACAGTCAATCAGTTCAGTGTAAGGTGAAGCTTCTTTTTAAGAATTTTAACTCCAAGTCTAATCTGGACTATATAAAGACAATGTCAAGAGAAGAAAGAAGGGGGAGCAGAGAAAGGAAGGAAGGAAAAGGAAAGGCGCAAGGAAGGAAAGAAGGAAGGAGAAAAAATGCACATATCACACTGCTGTAGAGATATGAATTTAGTATAAATATATACTGACTATAGTATAAACAGTCCGGATATAGCATAAATACATATACCCTCAAGAATTTTAAATACAGGGGTCCTCTGGAATCAGGACATTTGTATGATGTGACATAAACACCACAAAGAAAGGTAAATGCTGACCAAAACCCTGAAATGGAGGAGCTGGGCAGTATCCTAAAAAGCAGAAAACCCACAGAGAATGGGGACCAAAAACAGCAGGGCTCTGAAGAGGTTACTGGACCCTCAGACATACCTCCCAAATCTCCTTGAGGACTCAGAAACTTGCTCAACCAACAGCACAATAAATGGTACAAAGGTTCAATGTGTGAAGCTGCTTAAGGTGCCACTGCTTTTTGAGGAGGGCCAAAGGCCAGGAAGCCACAGAGAGTGGCCAAGCAGCAGAGCACAGAGTGTGTTCATACTGGGAACACCTGGCATCCTGCAAACAGTGGCTGTGGTGACTCATCACAACGAGACCACAGAACAGCAAGGAAAAACCACTAGCAGAGAGCGGTTGGCATTTTCATTTCAAAACAAGATGGGATCCATCTCAGGTCAAGGATCTATCTACCACGGATCATATCTTCAATCTGACTGATACCCAGGCTCTGTTATATAGTTTTCTCAGAAAATATTCCCAGCTACTAGAACTAAGAATTCTGGCTCATCCTCCAATAATCTGTGTCAAATATCTCCTCTTCCCCCTGTGAAGTCTCCTGACTTACCCAGAAAAACATGGACTCTCTTCTCTGTGTCTCCACAGAAATGTGGCATGCCTATAATCCCAGCACTCTGAGAGGCAGAGGCAGGTTGTGAGTTTGAGGCCAGCCTGGTCTACAAAGTGAGTCCAGGGTAGCCATAGCTACACAGAAAAGCATTGTCTCAAAAAAAAAAAAGTGGCAAACACACATTCACACCACTAGCAGACTACTTAATGCTGAGACTGCATCCTATTTGTTTTCTTTCCTCAAGATGAGTAACTGAAATAAGGTACAGATGAGTAAAGACTCACTACTATAAACTCCAGTTCCCAGGGCTATAGGAGCTGGCAGGACTTTCATGATCCATCTATAGACAGCGATTTAATCTAGGCATAGGTTACACCGCTCACCCCATCCTCAATTTGACATGGAAGTGAACCCTCTGGCAATGAGAAGAGGATGCAGATACACCTGACATCCATTGTCCTGGCCCACAAACAAAATGAACTGGTTTCCAGTCTCTTGCTCCCTGTGACCAAAATCTAAACACCAGACTAAGATCCTGGTGAAAACAGTTATCAAAGTCATTTCTGACCTTTTCCCTTCCCTATCAGAGGATGCGGATGGAACCAGGAAGACAGGTCATAACTCCTACTTAGACGAGTCCCCAACACCCTGCGTTTCCCTCCAACTCAGCTGAGTGCCAGCCACTGACTATACAGCATTTCCTGATCTGACATGACAATACCTGAGGTACCTTTGAGGTTGAGGTTGGGAGGTTGGGGAGAGAGTAAAAATCGGTGTTCAAATAAAACTGACTGGACCCAGAGGGACCATCTTAAGACAGTTCCTTGTGAGTCTGAGTACCAGAACAGCTGCCCACAAACAGGTGGCTCAAGGACACCTCTCACCCTGTTCGTTTCACAAAACCCCCAACAGGCCTGGTCTTAACAAGTATCAAAAGGGTATTCAGCAAGCAAGAGGCTGTTGAGTGATGTCTATGCAAGGTTTCCTCGTGAGGTGATTCAGTTCCCTTCTTTCCATCCTGGACATTATAGGACTCAACCACATAGAAGACAGAAAGAGAGAAAGCAGCAATCCTCCTCTTCCAAGGCAAGAACACCCATTTTTAACAGTAGGCTCAATAAATCGCTACCTTTACTCTTAACTACATACTACCAAAAATTACAGGAGCATATATACTATGCTAGGTATTTAAAATAAAAATACTAGATACTTAAGATAAAAGATTAGGAGCTGAAAGATGTCTCACTAGATAGTGCTTGCTCTGCATGCATAAGGACCTGATTTTGAATCCCCAGAACCCAAGTGAAACAAAACAAAACAAACAAACAAAAAAACAAAAACCAGGCATGGCTGTACATATAACTACAACACTAGAGAACAAAGACAGGCAGATCCAAAGAACTCACGAGCCAGCTAGGCCAGCCTAGCTAAAAGGGCTCTGTGAAAGATCCTATCTTAAAGCACTAAGTCAGATAGCCATAGAGGAAGACAACCAATCTCTTTCTCTGGCCTCCCCATGGATATCAACATACATACATACATACATACATACATACATACATACATACCTAATGATAAAATTTTTACATAGGTTCATATTTCCATCCAGTCAAATGAGGCATCGATGTCACTCTCTGAACCCCCAGGACTTCACAGAAGTATAACTAGAGACAAGGGACCAAACAGAAGAGCTGGAAATAACACAGCTTATAGACTGGAGAGGGAGTAAGAAACAGCTCTGTGATCTTTGAAAAGTCATTGTGGTCTACACCTGTAATCCCAGCACTTGTGAGGAATTCAAGTTCAAAGTCAGCCTAAACTACACAGTGAGTGGTTCTGGGACCACCCTAGGTTTCTTAGTTAGGGTTTTTATTGCTATGAAGAGACACTATGACCAAGGCAACTCCTATAAAGAATAACATTTAACTGGGGCTGGCTTACTCAGAGGTTTAGTCCATTATCATCATGAAAGGAAGCATGACAGCATGCAGGCAGACATGGTGCTGGAGGAGCCAAGAGTTCTACATCTTGATCTGAAGGCAGCCAGGAGAAGGATACAATTCCATACTGGACAAAGCCTGAATATGGAGACCTCAAAGCCCTCCTATACAATGACACGCTTCCTCCAATAAGGTCACACCTACTCCAATAAGGCCATACCTCCTAATAATGTCACTCCTTATGACCAAGCATCCAAATACATGAATCTATGGGGGATGGGGCAAATGTATTCAAATCATCATACTGGGCACACTGAGGTACATGGTTCAAAAGAAAATATCTAAATGAATGAGTGAATGGATGGATGAATGAATGAATGAATGAATGGGAAATGCTAGCACATACCCAAAGGACCATTAAGATATTAGGTCACATACTATTTAACATGTGAGTATTCTATCTCCTATGCAAATAAAGAGGTAGAGTCAGTTTCCTTGGAAAATGCTACTCTACCTTTTAATAAATCTTTTTTTGATTGTTTTGTTTTGTTTGTTTGTTTGTTTGTTTGTTTTTTCAAGACAGGGTTTCTTGTGTAGCCCTGGCTGTCCTGGACTCACTTTATAGACCAGGCTGGCCTCAAACTCATAGAGATCCACCCACCTCTGCCTTCCTAAGTGCTGAGATTAAAGGCGTGCACCACTGCACCTTTTAAGACTTCCTAATGTGACAATACTAAATTGTATGAAATTGTCAATACTTGACATTTTATGAAGGAAAAGGGAAGTTTCACAAGGATAAACTTAATAGGTAAGAGCAGTCACATAACACAGCACATTCTAAATCCAGAACACTAGAGAGGTTCACACTGGAGAAAGAGAAGGACAGGTGTCAGTCTGGGGCTGACCCTCCCATTCCAAGCTGGTTTCAGTGCCTTATGAAGCCTGAATAACCTTGGCTATTTGGGGGAGATGATCATATGCCATGCTGGTTCCTGGCCACCACCTGTTACTTCAACAACTCCAAAGCCTACATCCCACAAGAGGCTCACAGGCATTCAAGGGACAAACCATACCACAGGGAAATGCCACAACCTCCCAGTGGCATCTCTGGCTTCTAGGAAAATCCCTTCCACAAACATCACATCACAATCTCCTATCTGTATTTCTGCCATTATTCCAGTTATACCTCAGTGTTTCAGTAACTAGTTCTAAAGGATGGTTCAGACACTACCTTGAGTATCATGAGTTCTTTTTTATAACTCTGAAGACTTTAAAACTTAAGAGATTTTTGCCTTATGTTCAAGTTTAATTTTAGAACAGACTTTCTTTATACTATGCCATCTGATCTTACTGCTCCCATTCCCCAGACAACAAAACTATTTATCGCCTTTATTCCCCATTTCCAGAACTGTCTATAAAGCTCAGAAACATTTCAGATTTAAATGAAACTAGTGATAAAACTATCCAACACAAAACCACGTACTTGCAAGTTTCTCAACTTGCAAGTTCACTGCAAAAAAAAAAAAAAAAAAAAAAAAAAAAAAATATATATATATATATATATATATTTGGTAAAACCTAGGAAGAAAATGCTTCCTAAAGTTTCTCTTCTCAAGATTGTATGTCCATATAGAATATAACATAGGTAAAAGGAGATAGCAGCATCATTCTCAAGATAGGCTTCCTAAAATCCCCAAAACTACAAGCCTCTACATACACATTCTTAATGCTATTATTAATTTAGTTTGGCTAATTAATTTAGTTTGAATAATTAGATTGCTCAAGGAATAAAAAAAAAAAAAAGCCGCCTGCCATTCTTTTTCTAGAAATTCTACTGGCTCATGTGTTCAGAGAATTATTACCTGAAAGTTGATAACATACTTTACCCTAAAGGCATCTGATACCCATGGCACACTATTCTAGCTGCAGTCATCCCTGAAGCCAGGTGGTTCATGGGCAGTAGATCCATGAACAAAAGCATATACACATACTTCCCAGCTGTGCACTCAAGGGTGAGCAAAGTGCAAAGGGAAAAGGTGTCCGAACTCCACTCTTCCATCCATGTTTACTGGGGCTTTGCTGTCTGCAGAAGTTTGGCATCACCAGTCTGACATTAGCGGGTAGTATGTTTGCATATGAAAAAGCATGAGTTTTCATGTTGGGCAAGAATTACTCTCATCTATAAAGTGAATGAGGTACTTAATTTTTCTACTGACTCCCTTTTCTGTAAATGAGAATAGTATCATCCAATGCACAATGGTTCATAGATTAAACCAGGCATAACAGAATCTGGGCACAAAATACATGCTGTTACTTACAAAGTCATGGTCATAAATATAATTCCTATACAGGGCTTTAAATGAATTCACAGAAACCACACAGTTCCAAATTGTATTCTATAGCTTTAATGTTCACGTGTCACAAAGCAATAAAGATGAAACTAGAGGTAAAAATGAAAGTTAGCCCCCAACAAGGTGATTCAATAATACTCCTTTCTAAATAAATGCCAGCATGCAAGTACACACTTCAGAGCACACACAGAATACATATTCACCAAAGAAAAGGCTTCAGAGACTATGCATATTCCCAATTCCCAAGTGTCAACAGCCGTCCTTCCCACTGGGGCTACACACAGCAAGTATGAGGGTCCTCAGGAACAGGTCCCACATATACACATACTACCAGACTTGAGAAAACAAGGAATTAACAGGGAACTACAGAGAGCACAAGAATTCTATGCTTCAGGTATTCAGGGTGGAGTAAGTATCGTGTGTGTGTGTGTGTGTGTGTGTGTGTGTGTGTGTGTGATGCGCGCGCAGCATGTACGCATGTATATGTGGATGTGTCAACCACACATGCGCTTCAGTATGTGAGCAGGAACGCATGCACGCGAAAAAGTACTCATCCAATTCTGGAATTTTTGTTATATAAGTAGTTTTTCAATCTAAACTTCCTGAAAAATAAAGTGCATGTAGAGGGATTTGCTGTTCCTGCTCAGCAGTCCTGGGTGGTCTTCCTGCTGTGGCTAAGATATGCCCCCATGAGCACAGAGCTCACCATCACTTATGTTCATAACTGAACCTGATGGATAAAACAGGACCTGCAAAAGAAAAAAAAGCAAATACAGTTTCTTACTTTCTTAAAGTTTTAAAAATATGGTTATTATAAGAATAAATTCTCAGCATCCAGAAAACTTAAAGTTTTTCCCAAAATAATTCATCCCTAAGGGCTTAAGGGAGCCAAGAATTTGCTGTAATTTGTATCTACATCTGAAAATTTTTATTTGTTCCCTCCAGGGATGCACTTTGGAGAAGCAATGCAACAGCATCCCTAGAAACTCTTTCTTCTCGCTCTCATTAAACAATCAAGAAGTGAAAAGTCAAAATGAAGATGTTCCCTCGTGACTAACCAAATAGTTAGGAATTTGTGAACATGGTGAATATTTTCAAGGCTTTACTTACCTCATTTTTTTTTTTTTTTTTACAGTGAGATGAGAAAGGAAAAAAATATAGAGAGAGGTACAATTCTTGGCTGGCCTGGAGCTCCCTATGTAAACCAGACTGGCCTCAAACTCACAGAGATCCACCTGTCTCCCAAACACTGGGATTAAAGGCATGAGCCAGTTCAGACTGGCCTTGAACTTCCTATATAGCCAAAGGTAGCTAGAACTTTTGATCTTCCTGACTTTATCTCTTAAATTCTGGGATTTTAGACATGAGCCACTATGCCCACTAGTGTTAGGGATTCCTGGTCTTCGTGTGTGCTAGGCAAGCATACTAACTGTGCTACTAACTAAGCTACATTCCCAGTCCTGGAAGAGCAATTATTTCTCAGTCGTAAAACCTAAGAACTCTTCAGCAAACTGGCATAGCTCTTATTCCTATTGTATAAGGAAGCTCTGGTCATAGACATAACTTCCAAGAAATGGACAAGGGAGAATGCAATGGTTCTTGAACATTTCTGGCTTCTGGAGATCCTCTGGAATCTAACAAAAGTCCAGCTTGGCAGTTAGGAAAATGATCATAGAAACACTTCTGAAGAAATTCAGGGAGTTGATGGGCCTGCTGAAGAGCCCTTCTGTGAAGCTCAGGGTAAGGAGTTGGAGCCCAAGAAAGCATTGTTGCCAAAGACTGAATTTTAACAGAGCTGTTATATTGGGGTTACAACTCAAATTTACCCATTAGTGGCAAGGCAATGTGCTACACTGGGAAAGAAATATTTATAGTCATACGAAAACAAAACAAAGCAGATGCTGGAGAGATGGTTCAGTGGTTAAAAGACTGGCTGCTCTAGCAGAGGACCTGGGTTTGGCTCTCAGCACCCACATGGTGGCTCACAACCATCCTTAACTTAGATCCTGGGGCTCTAACACCCTTTCTGAACTTCACAGACACCAGGTATAGGCAAAATATTCATAAATAAAATCAATCTAAAATTAAAGAAAACAAACACAAAACCAAAAAATCAACAACAGGAGTAGGCCTTAAAGGAACATTTACCACCCATAAGGAAGATGCACTGGGACTGACAAGAGACCACATGGGCTTCTTCCCCTGGCTAGGCTCTGCATGCTCTCATTCACAACTGCAAGTTAGGCCCAGCGCGCCTAACTGGCCCCATTTCTGCAAATGAGCAAAAGGAGGTTGGCAAGACTTTACAGTCACTTCTCCCAGGACTTGGAGCTACGACTGAAACTCACATTCTCAAGGGCTGAGACTTTCTGGAGTAAATACTGAAGCCCCAATACAAAGTAAAACCTGCTAAATCAGCCAAGCACTTGCAACCACAATTCCTTCCAGTGTTCCCTCTAGTATTCTCTGTTTTCTAGGCTTTCACAATTCGGACTTAATAAATAAAGCAAATGTTCTGTTTTCTGTACTTCCCTCTTTCAGAAAACCAAAAACATTAATTAGAGAAAATGTTGGCAGGGGAGGGGAAAGAAGGGAAGCAGATGGAGGGAGGGCGTTAATGTACACACACATACCAGATACTGCTTTAAACACAAGACTCAATTCTCTCAACAAACCTACAAGGTAGCTTCTACTGTTTTCCCCCATTTTGCAGATAAGTAAACTGAGACAAGTCAAAGAACTTACTCCCCACAATGTTGTTACTAAGGTCCAAGCTGCTCCCCACCTAACAATACTGTCTCTTGACATTTCTAGTCAGAAACAACATCCAACCTCTTGCAGAGCAACGCGTGATGCATAATCATAGAGGGTCAATTCGGTCTTCCCTAAAGTTATTATTCAACTGACAGCCAAAAGGAGAATGAAAAAGGATCGAAACTCCCTGATTTCAGGCTTGTACAACAATCTCGACAAGAGAAAAGGCATAAGGAAAGGTAGAAGTGTAGTTAGAGGTCAAGGGTGGAATGCTCATAGGACGCTGAGGGTTCCATTCCCAATGCAATCAATCAATCAATATGAATCAATACATAAAGTGAACGAAGGAAGGAATGAAGGAAGAAATGAACAAACAAACGAACAAACGAATGAAGCATAAAAAGGAACACCTCAAGCTGCATTTTAACCTTCATATTAGTGTGTGTTAATTAAAATAACGGTTCCATAACCAGACAGATTTGAAAATGGTTGAGTAATAGGCTTCTTCTCTACAGGACTTCTCAAGCTATGAGCCATCAGCATACTTCCTAGATTGTAAGAGGATAAACAGAGCAACCGCACAGCAATTCCACTCATCTGACCATGAAACATTTCATTCAGGGAACATCTTGAGAGGAAACATACTCGTGAACTGACACGCTGATTAGGAATTGCAATCCAAATCTGGTGACCAGTATCCATGGCAAGGTAAGGCAAAACACAGCAAAGGAGCAGCACTGTGCATCCCTACAATGTGATAGGGAGTTAAGAGAAAGGACAGTTTTGAAGGGAAAAGATGAGCATAGCTTTGGATTGTCTGAATTAGAACTGTCTAAAAGACCGTCAATTCACAAAACAGTTGAAAACAAGTCTTATTTATATATTTGTACCCATGTTCATAGAAGTATTCATTCTTAAAAATGAAGGAAATTCTCATATATAAAAATATGGACGCACTCTGAGAACATACTTCACATTTGAGTAAAATATGCCACTTATAAAATGACTAATATGTATGTCTGGTTCCATTTATATGAGGTGCAATAAGGAACTCGACAGACTGCTGGGGTGTGGTGGGGTGAGGGAAATGTGCAGTCACTGTTGAGTTAGCAGATGCAGAGTTTGCATTTTCAGGAAAAGAAGAGTTCAGAGACATGTTGATCTGTGCAGCTGAGCTCTGTTCAGTCTACTATTATGCTGACTGACCGCTGTTGGTTCCTGCTGAGGAACAAGTCAGTAAGTAGGCCATGCTGCAGCCATGGCTTTTAAAGATACTGGAAACACACCAGTGGAACCCGAGGTGGCGATTCACTGAATTAGAATCACATTCACCAGCCAGGACGTGAAGTCGCTGGAGAGGTGCGTGCCGACTTGATCAGAGACTCAAAGAAAAGAATCTGAAGGTGAAAGGACCAGTGTGCAGGCACTGAGACTACAAAAAGAAAACACCTGTGGTGAAGGTTCTAAGACATGGGATCGTTTCCAAATGAGAATCCACAAGCAACTCATCGACTTACATAGCCCTTCAGAGACTCTTAAGATTACTTCCCTAAGTATTGAACCAGGAGTGGAGGGCGGAGTCACCACTGCAGACGCCTAAGTCAACTATTTTAATAAATTGACTTACTGGGGGAGGTGATAAGACACTTCAGAAAGTTAGCATGTCAATTTTTATGTTTTGTTTTAACACGATTTTGTCTCTAAAATTTTTAAACTACCATGTCAAGATATGGTAGACATTTGTAGAGTTCAGCTGTTTAGAAGCCTTTTGTGCCATGTTATTCTGTTAACCAAAGGACCACAGATTACTGTCTGACTCCTACATACAACTGAGGTTCAACCAACCACTGTCTACCTAGAACATCCAGGGAGAACAAAGTAAGAGTGTTCCAGAACATGAGACCACTGAGGGACAGGACTCATCATTCTGGAGCAGCTCTTGACTAGAAGGTTCTGAAGAAAATCTCACTGTGGCAGGAAGCGAAATCAAGAAAAAGGAGAAAAGATATCACCAGGACCCCAAACCTGAAAGCCCTCCCACCTGGAAGCCACAGGGCCTGCTCCTCCCTTCAAGAGGTTGTCTGACATTCAAATCTTTTAAATGTGCCAAGACAAGCAGCACATGCAAATACACTTGCAGTTTATATATAGATATTTTTTTATTTATTTTTATTTTATGTATATTGTAGTTTTGTCTACATGCTAATCTCTGTAAAGGTATCAGGTCCCCTATAACTGGAATTACAGACAGTTATGAGCTGTCATGTGGGTGCTGGGAAGTGAACCTGAGTCCTCTGGAAGAGCAGCCTGTGCTCTTAATAGCTGAGCCATCTCAAAACACACATACATATACATACACACATACAAACACACACATATATTGGGGGATGGTTTTGTGCACTGGGTATTTAGATGCTGATTTCTGTGCCCAGAGATCTGGTTACAGTCTGAATGTGGGCACTATCATTATCATTGAAGAATCTCCTGTCACAATATTGTGTAAAAAATTACTCTCATCATCTCTGATTGGTTAGTAAAGAGCTGAAGAGCCAATAGCTGGGCAGAAGAATTGAAGTAAAGAGAATCTTCCCTTGCTGGGGATTACGAATTACTCCTGAAAAAAAAAAATACATGGAGGAGATTTTATTAGTTATCTAAGATATGAGATAGGTCTGCAGAAAATTCTACCATAGAAGGTACAAATCAGAAGAGACCAATTAAGAACTCTTAATGGTTTTCAAAAATGGTTGGGAGATATTAATTGGCTAAGGTCCAATTTATCTCTAACCTTACAAGGTGATAAAGACTTAAACAGCCCATTAAAATTATCAGCTGAGGCTGGGAGAGAATTAGTAGAATTGGTAGAAAAGCTAAAAGATAACACATGTGGACCATTTAGATTTAAAGCTTAAACTGTATTTTAGTTATTTTTGCCTTCTACTCATTTTCCCATAGGAATTCTTATGCAAAGAGAAGATTTTATATTAGAATGGCTATTTTCAGTCCACAGAGTAAAATATTAAAGAACTATATAGAAAAAGTTTCTGAATTGATTCTGAAAAGAAAAACGACATGTCTATAAGCAGGAATAGACCCAGCAGAAATTGTGGTACCTTTTACTAATGTTGAAATTGCCTCATTATGGGCAAATTAACAATGGCAAAGAGCTTGCAGTAATTTTTTGGGAGAAATTAAGAACAAATACCCTAAAAGCAAGCAACTTCAGTTTATAAAAAGAACTAATTGGATTCTCCCTCATATATTAAAAGAGACATAAATTTACAGAACCCCTACATTCTATACCAATGCAAATAAATCAAGAAAGACAGGTTATAAGTCAGAAAAAAACAAGTAAAGTAGCTCAAAGCCCTTATGATTCAATTCTAAAAACCAGAGTTGTGTGCCATTCTTACAGTATTATATGATTTTCCTGAATCTCTTAATATAGTTACTGACTCCTGTATGCAGAAACACTTGCTCCGCATATAGAAACTGCTGAACTTATTCAGGATAATTCAGAATTAACTTCAATATTTATTCAACTACAACAAGTGATCAGAAATAGAAATCATCCATTGTTTATAACATATATCAGATCCCATAAGGGTCTACCAGACCCTCTAGCACAAGGTAATGATGAAATTAATCTGCTATTAATAAGAAATGTGCTAGAAGCTTCAGAGTTTCATTAAAAATACCATGTTTACAGCCAAGGCTAGAATAGGGATTCTTCTATTACTTTGCAACAAGCCAAGGAAATTTAAGAAAGTGTCCTATTTGTTTTGTGTATAATGAAACCCCATTATCCACAGGAAGTAACCCTAAAGATACCCAATGAAATAAAATTTGGCAAATGGGTATGTTTCATTTTGCAAAGTTTGAAAATTAAAATATGTGCACCAAACAACAGACACATATTCAGGATTTCAAGGAAATCAAGGATTTCAGGAGTTCTGAAAGGGCTGATTCTGTAATAACACATTTATTAGAAGTTCTGGCTTTTATACAATGCTGGGTGGAGTCTTTCAGAGGCCCTCCGTGGTAGGCTCCTATCCTGTTTCCTATTTTCTCCTTCTTCCAATGTCCGCCCCGTTTGCCTTTCTGAGTGAGGATTGATCATCTGACCCAAGGTCCTCCTTGTAGCTCACCTTCTTTAGGTGTTCAGATTTTTGTAGGTTTATCCTATGTTATATGTCTAATATCCACTTATAAGTGAGTATATACCGTGTGTGTCTTTTTGTTTCTGGGATACCTCATTCAGGATGATCTTTTCTAGTTCCCACCATTTGCCTGCAAATTTCATGATTTCCTTGTTTTTAATTGCTGAGTAGTATTCTATTGTGTAAACGTACCACAATTCCTGTATCCATTCCTCCATTGAGGGACATCTGGGTTGTTTCCAGGTTCTGGTTATTACGAATAAAGCTGCATAAAAAAACTTTGGGCAGAGTGCAAGGAATCTTAGGAAAGAAGGTGAAGATAGTAAGACCTGGAGAGGACAGAAGCTCCACAAGGATAGCAAAAGAACCAAAATATCTGGGCACAGGGGTCTTTTCTGAGACTGAGACTCCAACCAAGGACCATTCATGGATATAACCTAGAACCCCTGCTCAGATGTAACCCATGGCAGCTCAGTATCCAAGTGGGTACCCTATTAAGGGGAACAGGGACTGTCTCTGACATGAACTCAGTGGCAGGCTCTTTGATCACCTCCCATGGATGGGGGAGCAGCCTTGCCAGGCCACAGAGTAGGACAATGCAGCCAGTCTGGATGAGATGGGATAAGCTAGGGTCAGATATAAGGGGAGGAAGACCTCCCCTATCCATGGACTTGGGGAGGGACATAGAAGGAGATGAGATAGGGAGGGTGGAATTGGGAGGGGAGGAAGGAGGAGGCTACAGCTGGGATACAAAGTAAATAAACTGTAATTACTATAAAAAATAAAAATTAAAAAAGTTCTGGCTATTATGGGAATACCTGTACAAATTAAAACTCACAATGCTCCAACATATGTCTCTAGTAAAATGAAGCATTTTTTGACATATGGTAACATAAAGCATATTATAGGCATACCACACAATCCTATAGGATAAGCAGTTGTAGAGTATAGTGGAAGTTTTGGATTCTTTAAAAACTCAGTTATGTTATGACATTTTTGTTTTACTCCCAAGTGTGGGAGTTTTCGTTCAGGCTTTAGTTTGTTCACAGCTGATAGCTGTCTTATGGGGAGCACCATCCTTGTCATCTGGTGCCAGTCTGCCCCAAGCAACTTGCAGAGGGGCGTGGTCCAGGCCTCTGAGAGATAGAAACAGGAGAGCCCTGAAAGAGAAAGTGTGGTGTGCGGTATGTGGCAAATGGCAGTTTGGAGAGACCAAAGACTGATATTATGGCAGTTTGAAGCAGACAGACGGAGACTTCAGGGTGCATCAGCTTAGAGGAGTCTGCTTGCTACTTTTGCTGCTGAAGGAGAATTGGTAGAGCCCTAAAAGAATCCATCGACCCTAAATAGACAGGAGAAGTAAAGGGATTTGCATCCTTTCTCCCCACTAACCTTCTCTCTCCTACCTGGGATTGGAGGGTTGGAAGGGAGAAGCTTTAAGGAACTCCAAATAAAATAGAGTTTAAAAAACAAGCACAAAAGTAGATAAATCTAATCGCACTAAGAGACGCTTAGCAAACAGTAAGGGATTATATAATACTTTATTAATTTGAAATTTTTAAATGCTAATGAGAAAAAACTACAGCTGCTGAGAGACATTTCATGGAAAAAAAAAACTGCTGAACAAAAATCAACCTGTTTATTTTAAGGATGTCTTAACTTCAGAATGAAAAGCAAGAAGTGTGTTACCTTGTGGAAGAGTTTTTGCCTTTGTTTCAAAGCTATGGATGCCTTTAAAATTAATAAAGACCTCCTGACTGAAGACATGAAGAAAGAAACAAAGAAGAACAACAAAAGGTAACATAAAGTGCTGATCCCTCTACATGGAAACAGCTCTGAGCCTGCCTGAGAAATCAGAAAGTGTCTCTGCATAGCAAATAAATCTTGTTGGCTACAGGATCCTCAGGACTTATCATGCCATCCTTTCATAGGACATGGCTAAAATTTTGTATTATTTGGTTATACAGTCCAAACGAATCTATAAGGAAAGACAGATGCTTTTCTTGCTCAAACAAAGAACAGAGAACACTGTATATTCCATACATGTATAACACAGAAATGTATATTAGCTTTATAAGCTTATATGTTTACAGAGCAAAAGAATCAAACACCAAAGAAGACAAGTAGCCCAGAAGATGATTCAGCCTCAGACGGCCTCAATAGCTGTTTCCTCAAAAACCTACATCCAAAAAAACTTCTATATGGCTAGCTAAATCTTCCAGCATCACAGACTGTTCCAGCCAGAACTTCAGTTAAGCCCTGAACTTTTTCCATCACACAGAAACTGGACAGCAAATGAAATAGCTAGCTCTCCCAGGACTTGGCCTTTATCCCAATTTTCTTGGGGCCCCCAAAAGAGAACACTGCCGATAGACAGCAGGAAGCAAAAACTGGGGTGGGTGGGGTTTGGTCATTGGGTAGGTGATGGATGTTTGTCATCATTAAAGAGCCATTGGTCACAACTTGATAATGGTCTTGGTCAGAGAGGAGACATAGTAAAAGAGGTTAGATCCAGAGGTCTATTCCCTTTTCTTTCCTCTATCCATCTTTCTCTCCTATCTAAATGCTAGGGGGAAAAAAAGGAAAGAAGGGATGAAAAGAAAAAAGGGGGATATGAAATGACAAGATAAAAGGGTAGATTTTTTAATCTACTTTTAAACTAAAAAGAATTCCATAAGCCAAAAAAATTTTACATTGGTATGGATCTTTGCATATTGATACAAACTTAAAAGTTATTTTTGTTATAACAGACTGTATATATGTTTCAACTCTTATATAAGGAATTCTACCTATGCAATTCATTTTAAAATGTAAAGAAGTTCTAGTCCTTGAGAGCTGCTATTACAAACTGTTTAGGAGAATTAAGAAATACAAGTTAATAGTCATTCAAATGTATGACCATATTAGATACTAGTTTAGTTAATCACAAAATAAGCTTTACTTAACCTCTTGTAAATGTTTTTAATGTTAACCAGATAGTAAATATATAGAAATAAGCAACGTTTGACTATTCACATATACTATAGATAGATGGTCTTCAAAAACCTCAGCGATCTACAGATTATGGCACTTGAAGATGTTTTGTTAAAAAAAGGCCTTTTTGACATGAGGCATGTCAGCTCCTGGCAGCACCCCATTCTACTTCAAAGAAGATGATGGGAATCAAAGAACCTCCAATGGAGTTTGCTTCAATTGTGGCAAGCTAGTCACTGGGCAAGAAACTGCTCATGCTTCAACTGCAGACAGCATGCTGTCCAAACTAAACAAGCAGGTCATGCAGGAAAGTCGACTGTCAAGCTTTGCCAAGACAAAGTAGGCAGTCCTTCATAAGTCCTGCTTCACAAAAAGGTCTGCCATATAATGGGCCAGAAGGCAAAAGATGATGCCCCAACGTTGCTGAGGAATCTTGGGTGACTGTCCAGGCAGCCATCTGTCTCTGTGATTTCTATAGTTTTGGAAGCTGCTTGCTCTGCACTTCCCATCTACTCAAGTAATAGTTATCCTTCTCAAGTCTCTGATGGGCTTCAAGACTAGATAGCTCTAATCTCACAATTAAGCTTAAGTTGTTTAGGATTTAAAAAATGTTTTTAGGTGCAGGTAGATGGTTATAATAAAAACTGATTTAAGTACAGACCTTTGAACTCACCAAGGTAAGACAGATAATAGAGTACTTTCTCCAAGATATTCCAAATACAAATGAACTGGACATTGTAAATGTAATTCTTACCTGATAGTCTTCATAATTGTTCTTATTGTGTATCACTTATTATTATAAAAAAAGAACCTTTTATTTAACTAAAAGAGGGAGATGTTGGGGAATGGTTTTGTGCACTGTGTATTCAGATGCTTAATTCTGATCCTAGAGATCTGGTTGCAGTCCAGATGTGGGCATTGTCATTATCATCTCCTGTGTCAATGTTATGTAAAAACTGTTCTCCATCATCTAAATAAAGAGCTGAACAGCCAACAGCTGGGCAGGAGAGTTGAGGCAGAACTTGAAATCCCAGGAGCAGAGAGAGAGAAGGTTGCCATGAGGAGATGGCCAGTAGGAGGTCACCTTGAGAAAATCGCCATAAGGACATAGATGGAGCAGAAGCAGCCAGGATGAGACTAAGCTGTCAGGTAATGGGGCACATGGCTGGCTAATAGGCCAGGTCAGCAAAACTGAGAATTTGCCAAGCTGTATAGTGCTTAAGGCTTGTTAATAAATGTACTAGTTCTCGGCATCATGATTTGGGAGCTAGAGCAGGCAAAGAAAAACCACACTTTTACTTTTACACACACACACACACACACACACACACACACACACACGCTTGCAGTCTTTAGCTTAAATACAGCACTGCTCTTCAGAAACTTCATCCTTCAGTGGTTGTCAGAAAACTAGAGAACATTTTGCCCCAACACACACTGCTATATACATGGTGAAGTTTCCAAGTCAACATACAAAAGACCAAGTTAACACTAAGTATCTGAAATACCAGATCTCTCTGCCCTGCCAAAGCAGAAAACTGAGTTACAGCTAGAAGAGTAGGAGTAATGGTATCATCTCAAAACCAATACAACATAAGCTAGAAGGGTATGCCGAATCTCAAAGGGGGGTACCTCAGAACTTGAAGGGTCAGTCTGTTTGATTCACTGTTGATACACTGCAAAACTCAGAACCTCTAAATATCAACACACCCATCTTACAGATGACTGCTCTCCAAGTATTTAACACAGAGAAAGAAGCACTCACCAAACAATAAGGCACTTCCTATTTTTCCTTAAGGGTCTTTCTATTATGTAGCTGTAACAGCATGGTCTGCTGCTTCGTATTTAGTTATTAATTAATTTGCTACCCAAGCTCTGTTTGCTGTCTTTTATGAGCAGACACTCACATACCTCAAAATAATGTTTGTAACCTTGCCTAAGAAATTATTCCTAATTGGCTGATTAAAAGGCCTAAACCTGGGCAGGGCAGAAGGAGGTAGGCATGGCTAAGGTTCGAGAGCTTTGAGAACAGGAGGATCATAGGAAAGAAAAGGTCACAGGTACCAGTAGAGGAAGGAAGAGGAAGCCACGATGGGTTAGTATAGACAGGACACATGGCAAATAGGCATGGATGAAGGAAATGGTCCAGATGAGAGAATAAGTAAGTATTTATGGAATTATGGATAGGAGATAGCCCAGATAGAAATTATTAGAACAACTGGCCAGAGAAGAGAACTGGGAGGTAAAGGTAGTTTAGAGGATTAATATCTGCCCTGAGCCAGGTGAAATAAGGCTATTCTAAAATCTATCGGGTATCTGTGTCTCCTATTGATTATAACAGTGGGTTAAATATTGCTATAATAATTATAGGGCTGATAATAAGCATTATTAGACAATACCATTAAATTAACAACAACATGTAGCTCTGGCTGTCTTGAACTCACAGAGAGCCACATGCCTCTGCCTCCCAAGTCCTGACATTGAAGACGAGAATTTACCAAAATGCAGAACTCATTTTAAGACAATTAAATAAATCCAAATAGCATGCCCCAAAAAAACAAAAAACAGAAAAGAACAAGAAAAGGAAGAAAGAGGAGGATGGAAGAAAATGGAGGAAGAAAAGAAGAAGAAAAAGGAAAGAAAGAAATGGGGGGGGGGAGCCAGGGACAGGAACAAAGACTGAGTATGTTAAAGGGGTCCTACCAAGAATGGTAGCAGTACCCATCATGGCATTTAGGCTGAACGACTCAGGAAACAAACTGAGCCCAGGCATTCAGGGCAAACAAATACTACAAACACATATCAGGTACGTTTTCAAGAACCTAAAACTACTTCATAAACTTTAGGAACATGTTTCACAGGTTCAATTTTAAATACCAACGCCTATCAGTGAAAAGCTAGTGGTCTGTTTACGCCTCTAAAAAAATCCATCAAGAACCTACTCTCTGGCTCTTACAAATATTAAATAACAAATGCAAAGCATAAATCCCACAGAGGCAGGCTGAGGACTCCCTAATCAGAGCATTATCCTCAAGCTCCCTTTCTCTGCAGCTGAGAAGACAAGACAAGCCTCAGACCTGGCAGATAGGAGCTATCTATCTATCTCCTGTTTCACCCAAAATATTGATCCTTTAACACCATGTTACTGCAGGTGGCAGAAACCAAGGTACAAAAATTCCTTAGCTCCCTCTCCCATTGTTTCTGTTTTGTTGAGGCATCAGATACACTGTTACACCAGTCAGTGAGCTGAAACAGGAATTCCCCGTTGTCTAATCCAGCTCCATCCTCCAAAGGATGACCTCGGACAGACACACTCACAAGATTCTGACATGGTTAAATTGTTGCCTCCTTTCCAATTTGAAAGAAAAGAGCTCTAGCAGCATGTATGTGGAAAGAAGCATGACTCTGAGATTAGACATGGGAAGAATTCCCCGGGAGAAGAGCTGCTCTGTTCTGATCTGTTTGCTACCTTGACACTGATAAGAGACAGTAAGGAAAAAAGCAAGAAGACAAGAGTCCAGCATCAGCTGTGCTCTGACCTCTCATGGCCATAACATTGCCAAACGAAGCACTGATTTCAGCATCAAAGGCCTTTAACTGTTCCACGGCCCACAGTGGCACCATGTGCTAGCCAGGAAAGCCGGCACCATCTGCCCAACTCTTAAGAACCCTAGTTTAGTCACCTACCATGACCTAGTCCATGACCCCAACGCACATGCTGCCCTATAATTCCATCACCCAAGGAAGGGAGACAGAGCTGAAGATACCTATGTAAATGTTAAAGAAATACACAAAAGAACCACTAATTAAAAGAAGGATCCATCGTCCTAGGGAGATGGCTCAGTGTTTAAAGCACTTTCTGTCCACACATGATGACTGGAGTCCAGATACCCAGAAACTCACGTAGATGCCAGATGAGCATGATGGTCCATACATAATTCTAACCTGGGAAGGCAGAGACAGGAGCTTCCCAGAGCAAACTGGCTATCACAGCTTATCATACAGCTAAGTTTGGGGTTGATTGAGATACCTCAACATCAACCTCAAGCCATGTATGTCACCCTACCACACACACACACAAACAGGCCAAAAAGAAAAACAAAACATGTATCCACACAAATACATATCACACACACATATGTGATATATACATCAAAGCTGAAAAAAAAAAAGAGAATCTAACATCTGACAATCTAATAGAAAGACTGATGCAAAAATTATTGTAAAAAAGTTATAACAATCAAAAACAAGCCAATAACTTAACTTTGAGCTTACTGGCAAGGAAGTACAATCAATTACACAACATATTTTTTTTTCTTTTTGGCTAGTAAAACTAAAGCATATCAATTCCTCAGAAGGAATATTAATATTTTACCTGAAATTTATTTAAGCCATCAAAAGAATCAAAGATAAAACCAAAGTCTTCCAAAATACTTTGTAAGCCTTCACAAAATTGAAACACTTTATACAACACTCAATGACGGAACTTGCCCAGACTCCTTGCAGTAAAATGCCCATGCTTGGACTTCCTCATACAGTATGCTATGATCCTACACAGAGTTTAGCACTTATTCAGTGAAGTCTCTGTAACCCCTCAAGGAGAGACGTATTTGCATAAGGCAGTTCCCTTCCTCAGCAACCTGCAACCATACAACAGAGATTAAGTCTATAAAGAACCAAATTCTGGGTACAGTGGGATGGGGAGCAGCTAATGGAGAGCAGAGGCAGGAGGATCCCTTGAGTCCAAGAATTCAATACCTTTAGCAATAAAAACCTTTGGGGGGGAGGTAAGTTGAGGTTATCACAAAACATACCTATGTGGAAAGTTGGGGCTGTTTCTCACAGGACTTCAAAAGTTTGGAGCTCCAGAAATCCTATGACCTCAAGCAAGCTTCAAGAAGATTATTTGCTGTCTGCATGGAAGACAGACTAGGAAAGATGTCTGGACTGAGGCGAGAGAGAGTAGAGGTGAGCAGCCCAGAAAAGAAAAGCCAACTGCAAGAGCAAAGTCTGAAGGCTGTGAAGTCCCTGAAGGCTGGTAAATCACAGCTGGCGAAAAGGTTCAATCCTGAGGAAGGAACATCGCTAGGAAAGGATGGTGAAAAGAGAAGGGAAAGATCAGCCTGAGCAAAGGCCAAATCTGGCCTGCCACCTCTCTGTATAGACAGCAACTAACAGGCTTTTACATATTTAAGACAAATAGAAACAGATTAGTGTCCACATACAACTGAAACACTGGACTGTCACATGCTGGTTTACGCATTGCCCCAGTGTTTGCTGGAATGCCACAAAGGTAGAAGCCAGCACAGACTGTGTGGCCCCTAGATCTGAGGAAAACGGTATTAAGAAAAGCAGAGAAACTGTCCATCAGTGCGGCAACAGGACAGAAAGAGCTGGCATCAGTTTTGCTGCACTCAAATATGAGGTGTCAGTAAGTCACCAGCCAGGAGATCCAACATGATACAGGAATTATGCTGAGTGAGAATGCAGGTGCTGCTTCTGCGCCCCTCTATCACCTTCCCCTAAATCTCCTTGCTTCTCCACTCCCTTGCTTCTCCACTCACCTTCCAGGCCCTAGCTCAAACGCCGTCATTTCCTCTGAGATATGACCCCATTTCCTACCCCTACACATTTTCTATTTCCTCTCTAATATGCTCTACTCTGCTTTCTAACATCTGAAGTCACACTGAAATTATTTATTGACATGCTTAACATATAAGCATGCTTGCATCCAAGCCCTTGTCACAAGTGCCTATGCCTCTTGTCCCCGGTGCTTTGAACAGAGGTGAAATGGCTCAACCAGTGTTTGGGAAAGTAAAGAGAAGAGAGGAAAAGAGAAAAAGAAAAATAACTGGGCCTAGGCAAAAATGGAACATCTACATGGTTTACAAAACACATGCACAGTGAGGAAACTCACTGGGGGACGGGAAGCAGTCAGAAGAGGAAAACAGACACTGTGCCTCAGACATCAGATGACAGTGGGCTGGGGGCATCTGCCAACAAGGAGCTTTTACATAACAAGGGCATCAAAGAAAAAAGGTGGCGATACATGACTGAAAGGCAGCTGTTTATCTCAAGGAAGCAATCTGGAGTATGAAGATAGCAGTCTGTTTGCAAAGGGTTAAAGAACGAGTGGGTGGAGGAAAGGAAAGATTTCAAGACATCTGTCAGCAGACTAATAGAAGTACACAGAGGAGGTCCCCAGGAGCAGCAGTGAGAAGTGGGAACTATGCTCTTTTTAATTTTTTTTTCAAGCAATGATACCATCACAGTTTAGAACCTTCAACTTCCTCTGCTACCATTCTAGAAAGCCCAAAGTAACATGGACCATAACACACTGCCTGATCAAGGGCCCATCTAGCTCACAACCAGCTTCCTCTTCCTCTCTGCATATAGTACAGGATGTCCGTCCTACCTCGGAGCCTTTGCATATGCTGTTTCTTCTAGCCAGAAGTCTTTATTTTGCATGTGTGCCTGCATGTGTGTGCAAATGTCCATGTGTGTGCATGGTGGCCAGACGTTTACATCTGACGTCTTCCTCAGTCACTCTCCACTTTCGTTTTCTTTTTTTACACACAAACACACACAAGGAGAGAAAGAGAGAGAGAGAGTGAGACAGAGAGAGACAGATGAATACATGTGGAAGTCAGTGGACAACTTGCAGGAGTCCATTCTCTCCTTCCACCGTGTGAATTCTGGGTATCAAACTCAGGTTCTCAGGCAGCAAGCCCCTTTACACACTGAACCACCTTCACAGGTAGAAAACTGTCTTAAAACTCCTAGCACAACCTCATCATGTTAGACCTTGTACAAAAAACTTAATGCACAGACCCCGCTCCCTTCGTCTTAGAATCAACTAAACATCTCTTCTGACTCAGCATAAACATCACAAATACTTGTATAACTGCTAAACTGCTGTCTTTTTTAGTAGCAAGGCACCTAAAGGATAGTCAGGCCAACTTTGTTTTCACATACCAGGCTCCACACAGAGCTGTTAAATCATGAAGTAAGTATAAAAGCTGAGAGCATCTTTATATTGGCCAGCTTCTGTATGAGAAGTGGCCTACTTCCTAAAGCCACAGCAAGAGGACTTTACTGTCTATGATCAGGCTGATTCAACCTATGACCCCTCCTGTCTACATCACCACCAGACACACCACCAGCACAAACTCTAAAGACATCATTTTACAAACAGGTCTGTCTACGCCTCTCTGCCAGCAACCTACCAGCATGAAAGACTATTTTAAATTCTACTAATTGAAAAAAAATTACTATAAATTATAGTCTCACTATGGTCAGAGAAAATTAATTATATTAACTATGCAAACAAGCCCACAGATATAATCATGGTTAATCAGTGAACTGCTGTCAGTTCTAATACCCTTAAGCCCTTTAGAGTGTTATTAAAAACAAATGATAGTTGCATTCGTCACAAATTATTATTTATACTTTGTGTCCTCGGACCAGCCTCCATCATCCAATATAGCCGAAAGCATTATATCTAAGTTTATTATGTAACTCTCTCCAGGCAGTCTTTCCACAAGTTCAAGTGGAGACTCCTTTGCCCACTGCCCTTTACAGAACAGACTGGGGGTCTTCTGACTTTTTTCAATCTTAAAATTCAGCTGCATGTGTGTTGCTGTTAAAGCACATGGATAAGAACAGGGCCAAAGAGATGGATCAACAGGTAAGCGCACTAGCTACTCTTCACAGGACCTGGGTTCAATTCTTAGTGCCTACAGGACGGCTCACAACAGCCGGCAATGCGATCTGGCCTCTGCAGGCTCCTGCATGTACACACTGCACATAAATTCATGAAGCAAAAGTATAACATAGAAATTAACAAATCTTTAAAGAAATCTATAAAGACTGCTGTTCTAACCACATGGTTTTTTGATCCTTTTCTTTCTCTCACCAAGGGGAGAGGAGGAGGTTGTTTTTTATTTGCTTGCTTGTTTGTTTTTGAGACAGAGACACAAGCAGCCTGGGCCCACTCAAACTCTCTGGAGTTAAGAATGACAATTACAGGTTACACTACAGGTGTACCTGGCTTGTTGTTTTTTACAAACATCTATATTCGATCAACCTATCCAACAAAATATCACTGAGAATGAAATACACTTGAAATATGCACACATCTGTATGTGCACATTCACATAATTAGGAGAAGGGACTGACTCTGTAATTTTCTATTTAGAGTAGATCTTGCTTCAGGAAAATATGATATACACACAAAGCAGAAACTGTAGAACAAGAAACAACACACATTTCAAAGTTCCTATAAATTCCTATAAAGCTTTAGGCAGCAAAGCTCCCTGGAACATTATCTCCTTTATAAAATGTCTAATTTTGACACAACTCTAAAGACATGATTTACAAACAGGTCTACCAGGGTCCACCATTGGCTGCATACATGGGATCAACAAAAGCTAAACAGCGCCTCTACACTGCCCTTCCAATGCCCTAGTGCATTCTTCCCAAATCTTGGACAGCTTCTACAGAACTTACATAAAAGCACATTGCTCATTAAAAAAAATAATAATAAAAAAAACAATTTATCCAGCATCTTGCATGCTGTATACAAACAAATTCTTCATCAATGTAAACTGCCTTTGTTAAGCATCAACACTTTTTTTTTTTTTTAATTTACTCTCTGTTAACAGAAATCTTTCAAAACTACAATATATCAGGCACTCTTTGTTTGGCATTTTCTGGAGACATGACACATCGTCTTTAAACATTCTGAATATAGCTTGAGCTTTTTAAAAATTTGCCCAAAGAATATTTGCCAATCATTTTTAAAAGTTAAAAAGGGCATGACGTTGCATACCTGTAATTCCAGCAATCGGGAGGCAAAGGCAGGTGGACCTCTGTAAATTCAAGGCCAGCCTGGTCTACAAAGCAAGTCTAAAATAGCCAAGGCTACACCAAGAAACCCCACCTCAAAAAAAAAAAAAAAACAGTTAAAAATAAAGCAACTGGAACAGTTTTATCTCTAAGTATGTGCCTGACACCATTCTAAAAATTTTAGTAGTCTCTCAATCCTAAAATAATCTTAGAGGTAGATACTGTCTCTACCCCATTCTGAGGATAAGCGGCAGTCATAGCTTGTTCTCAGAGCTGAATCCAGACTCTGGGTTCAAAGCCTCCAAACCAGACTATTAACACTAAGAAAAGGAGTTGGAGAGATGGCTTACTGTTAAGAACACTGCCAGAGGGCCAGAGGTCAGTTCCCAACACCCACATTAGGCAGTTCAAACCCCCTGTAACTCCAGTTTCACAAAAACCTCTTGTGGCCTATTCAGTGTTATACATTCGCACAGATATGAACATCCACATAAATAAAAATAAATCTTTACAGAAACAAAGGAAGAAAAAGAAAGGAAGAAAAGCAAGGCTAAAACGCAGTAAGTTAGATCTATTTTCTACTGGAGGTTTAATATACTACCTGTCAGGCTCCTTAAATGTGGGTTCTAGACATAGATAGGGTCTTCCATAACAGCTGTTCCACCAATCCATTTCTGCAGTAAAGAAAAGGTTCCTCGCTGGATTTTCATTCTAAGGAAACACCTCGAATGTGTCCTGAAGAAATGCTGAGAGTAGCTTCTTGTCCTGTGTCTGACCCCTACTTACACACCAGCTAACCCCTAAGCAAGGTGTACGAAGCGGCCTCTGCAGCTACAGACCTCAACTCTCCCTTCATTTCACTCACACTGTACAGCATAAGCCCTTCTGGATGCTTTTCTTGTCTTTACTAGTATTCACTGGCAAACTGTATGGTCACAGTGACAATTTCAAATTGCTACACTGTTCACCCTGGGTTCCCTCTCCAATAAACAGTAAACCGTCCCAGGCTGTTTACTCTGGTTGTGGTCTCACTTTGCACTATCCGACTACTCCTCAATCATTAAGACAAAAATTAGCCCTGTGCCTCCAAGGATGTGTCTCCCTGTACCTCTCTAACTATTCCTATCTCTTAGGTTTCTTATATTTAATCTTTGATTGACTTAAAAACCAATTAAATTGTCAGGGAACTTGGTAATTTTAAAAACAACCTAAAATGGGGTTTGCTGCACTATGGGGAAAGCATATATGGACTTCTTGCCACCTAATTTGACTCTAGGCATTTCCTGTTTCCTGGCAGACTCCAGAAGAACTGATAAATGATGGATAAATGAAGGACATTTGGTGTTTGGGAGAAGGAAAGAGTGGCATAGTACAAGATAGAAGCTAATCCTGTACACAATTCAAAGTGCTTCGCAGTTCTTCCATTTGCTCATTCTACTCTTGAGCCCCAAAAACCTCAAATGCTCTCATCTTCCGCACTTAGCCACTGGACAGAGGCCACAGTCCCTGACCTCTTCCTGCTCACAGACTCAAGAGTTTCTGCTAACAAGCTGGCCCCCACTGCCTCACCTCCTCCTGCTCTCTCCTGAGAAGTCTAGGCTCTAATTAGTGCATGCGAAAAAGTCTGTCGCCGATCTTCTGTACATGCCCACCTTTGCTTCATGCCTTGGCTCACACTGTGTGTCTCCCTAGCCTCCCAGCCTACCTCAGAACAAGGGCACCCACACCCATCAAGAACCTACTCAAACGAAGCCTCTTCAAAAGCATCGGATGCCAGGTGTAGTGGTGTGTGCCCCGAGTAGCACATTTGGAGGCTGAGGCAGGAGTATTCCTTGGGCCCAGGAGCAAAACCCTAAGGCCATCTTTCTATGTGGGAAGTGTACACGCCTGCATATACAGGGGGCATGTGTGCATGTCCATCATGGGGCAATCTCAAGTGTTCTTTAGGAGCCATCCACCTTGCATTTTAACACAGTATCTCAAAAAACAAACCAAAAACAATTCTAAGAGCCAGAAGTGGTGGCACACACCATTAATCCCAGGAGACAGACATATCTCTGTGAGTGCAAGGCCAGCCTGGTCTACGTAACAAGCTCCTGGATAGCCAGGGCTCCATAGAGACTCTGTCTAAGAAAGAAAGAAACAGGGGGTGGGAGGATAGAGGAGGGAAGGCAGGCAGGCAGGCAGACCTCTTCCTCAAACCTGGAGCTCACCTATTTGGCTAGCTTGGCTGGTCAGCAAGCCCCAGAGACTTTTTCCAGTCTTGGGATTACAAGCACATGCCACTGCACCTAGTCTTTCGTGAGTACTGGGGGTCAGACTCAGGTCCTCAACTTGCACTGCAAACACCTAACCCACTCAGCTGCCCACCAACTCCACCTCATCCCTTTTTTTAAAAAGCACTTGAAAGGCTATAAGCAGGGTCTAGCTCTCCTGAGAGGCCTTAACAGTCTGAATTTTCACCTCTGCTGTCACACCACTCATACTGTAAAAGCTATGTATAGCAAGTTTTGTAATAAATGTTTTGGTTTCTTTGCATATTATGAAAATATGCTTTTGTTTTAATCCCAAGTGTGGGATTTTAGTTGGGCTATAGTTTGGCCACAGCTGTTAACTGTCACAAGTGGAGCATGATCTTTGCCAGCTGGTAACAATTTTCATGTGCTGCATGGAGAGGGACGTGATCTAGGACTCTGAGAGGCCACGAAAGAGAGAGGGTGGCGACATTCTGGATTGGAGTTCGGTGTTGGTGTGTGGAGTGGAGCAGTTTGGAGAGACCAGAGATGGTGTGGAGTTTAGAGCAGACAGACAGAGAGAAACGCTTTGGGGTGCAGCGGCATGGAGGACACGGCTAGCTGTGTCTGAGGTTGACAGAGACTGGTATAGAGCCCGAAAAGAACCCCGTGAGCATAGCTAGCCGCGAGAGGTAAAAAGAGATCTGGACCCCCTCTCCTCACTAACCTTTTCTCTCTTCTACTTGGGGGGGGGCTACAGGGGGTGGGTGGAAAGGAGGCAGAGATCTAAACACCCCAAATAAAGCAGAGTTAAGAAAACGTCCACTACAGGTGACTTTCTGCTACAAAGTTTATTTCCATATGAGCCGTGCCTTAGCCATCTGCCAAGCACTTAGCAGATACCAAGAGATGTCTGAATAAAAAAAAATAATGAACTGATTTGTAATATATTAAAAAAAGAAGCTACTCCTTAATCTTCAGTACTTCAAAGGAGTACTCTAAGGCTTGTAGAACATTGCACAACCACACGATTGGGCTTGCTCAGTCTACACGCATAATCTACACAACCAAAACTGGGTACAACCCTCAAAGTTTTTCCACAGACTGCACACTCTATGAAGGCAGGGATTCCTGTGTGTTTTATTCCACTTATTCACTCTCTATTCGCTATTATTAGTGGAGGTCAATAAATATTTAATGATTAATAAATGGATAAACAATGCTGTGTGAACATGGATGTTAAGTAAACCAGTTACACAGATTTAAAGTATCTCAGCAAATGTCAGCTATCTTCTAACCAGAGGACACTTAAATGAATTTTCCTCTTGGTTCCTATCTCCAGTTCCAGCACTTGGGGAGGCTGGAGGGGGGAGGATCACAAGTTTGAGGCCACAGTGAGTTCCAGACCAGCTTAGGCTAGAGGAATACCCAGTCTCAAAACAATCTTTCTTCCTCTTGCTTCTACTGTACATCTTGCCTTGAGACTAAGGGATTTCTTTACTCTAAGTACTGAGGAGTGATGTGTGCTCTTCCCAGCTGTGAAGAACCACACATCATAAAACCTCAAGGGGATGCCTCACAGAAGGAAACCTAATGGTTTATTCTTCCTCATTGCCTCAAACTGCCCGACATGTTGAATGTGCTTCAAGGCAGGAGCATTCACAGGAATTCTTTCCCAATCGCTGAAACCCCAGCCTCTCAGCATGGCAGCTGATTCAAACCATGTTACCATGAGACCGGAAGCTACAGTGGTATACCTCTCTGAAGACAAGGAGAATAAGAAGCGGAGGAAGTAACAAGCAAAGGACTAAAGACAAGGCTTGGCACTTAGCACAAAATACATTAGCGCCAATGAGTCAGTGTCTCTGTGCCTTGCATTGCAATGTTTTTTTTTGTTTTTTGTTTTTTTAAGAAAAGATCTCTTACTATCTATCTCAGGCTGATCCTAAGCTCAAAGAAAATGTGGTAAGAGTGTGACTGCCTTTAAATAGGAAAGGCAATAAAGCATAGAGAGTGTTTTTTCTCCTCTACTTTTCTCCTCTACTTTCTTACATTTTCCAATTTTTCTACAGTGAGTTTCCTCCTTGCCATGAGAAAATAAGCTTTGTGTTTAGAAGAAAAAGAAAACAGTCTACCCAGAAAATTAAGCACACTAAATAAATCCCTTCCTCTAAAAATAAAAATAAATAAATAAATCAGCAAGATTAAATTCTCTCCCCCTGCTCGACGCTCAGCAGACAAGCTTAGCCTCTTCCTGCTCAGCTTCCACTGTACCTAACAATTCACTTACGAGGTTTCTTCGCAGCAGCTGCAGCGTGTATGTCCGTGTGTTTCCACGCGTTATGTTTGCGTTACTTACCTGGCTTCCCCACAAAGCCTACTAAATAACCCCGGGAGCTTTCGTTTCTTTCTAGAACGGGAAAGCTGGTGCCAGGAATGAAATAACTTGCCACAACATGAGCCCCGATATCTCTTTTCTCACTTGGCACCCCCAAGCATGATCTCCCCACGTGAGCCCTACTGACATCTTGAGTCAGGTGGTGCTCTGTTAGAGGAAGGGCTGCCGTGCGCACTGCTGAGTACACCCACCCACCCGACACCACCTTCCCCACAAGGCGTGCCTTCCAAAACTCACCAGAAAATATCAGTGTTTCCCTGAGCATGAAATCTTACCAAGCTGTTAACCACTAGTATGAAAGACTCGTCGAGGTTCCCTCAGGCACCTCCCCATTCTATGGCAAGGCTCCATGTGCCATTAGGCCACAGTACAGCGGAGAACGCCAGAAGTCGCTTGCTCAGCTAGATTCTGCTTAACTCATTCCCTGTCCACTTGAAGTTTTCTAAATGAAAATTTATTTTTTTTTTTAATTTTTAAATTAGTTTTTATTTTGTGTGCATTGGTGTTCTGCCTGCATATATGAGGGTGTTGGATCCCCTGGAACGGGAGTTACAGACAGGTGTGTGCCACCATGTGGGTGCTGGGAATTGAACCCAAGTCCTCTGGGAGAGTTGCCAGTGCTATTAACCACTGAACCATCTCTCCAGCCTGTGAAAATTATTTTTTTAAAAATTGCTTGCACAAATATGCACATCTCAGACAATAAATCTAGCAGCTTATCATCCTCTCCCTAGATTATACCAAGGTATACAGCATAAGTGTGCTTAGTAGGAAAAAAGAAAATCTGATAGAAAACACAGATCATTGCAGTTTAGCCTGGTCATTGCTAACCTGCAAAACATTTCTGATTAATTGTTTATACTTCGTGTTCTCAGTTTAAAAATAGGCTTGAATCTACATATATTCTAAGTAGTTGGCTTCATTTGCGTTTCTCTCCAAATACAGGTAACTTCAAGTTATTCACAAGAAACAGAATGCTGTCCCGGAGACAGCATTAATATCGGCAGCTCGTAATATGCTGTTGAAATCAGTCTTCTTTAGAAGCACTACTGTTTGTAAAGTCAAGCCACTCTAAACTGACGGATTTCACAGTCCTCTTTAGAAGCCCAGAGATTAAGGCAAACACATTCCTGTCAAAGCAACCCTATCCTCAAAACTCCGTATCTTGCACTGGCTTTTTACAGCAGGTGTCCAAGTTAAAATGGTTTTATTGCCTAACTCCTCCCAGCACCTTAAATTTATAAAGGGTGGATATCAACTGGCCAGAAAGATAATGATCATCTGGTAAGCCAAACTGATACTAACACTTGCCTAAATTACAAGAAAATGGACTATGATTACATTTGGGGAAATGTATTAGCTATTGTACCAATATCTAATTTATTTGCTTTCTAACATCATTTCCCAAAGCCAGTAAATAGTGTACTGTGACATAGGATTGAAACAGTTTAAACTAGCTGTATTCAATGTAAAGAGTAACAGAGAAATCTGAGCAGCCTCCCTGCCTAAAAAAGTACAGCAATGTGGAGAAACTGAAATATAGTACAAGTACCTAGTAAATGTGATATGTGGAGTTAAGTTATAATTATTATTTATAATGTTCACACTTCCTCTAGGATGAGGTACCTGTTTCTTTCAACATGCTCTAGATCCACACAGAAGAGACATTAACTCCATATTACAAAGCATGTTATATCAGAACTGTCTATGATGCTGGCTGGAAGTCTCTCCATTAACCTTTACCACAGAGTACAAAAAAACACATTGATCCTTCAATAAAAATTATTCCCTGGAGGTTGGAACACTGAAGCCAGGAATGAAATGACTTGCCACACACATTGCCCCAAATCTGAGTTCACACATGAGCTTTCAACTTGGGCATTACTGACTGACATTTTGAACCAGATCATACTTGCTTCACATAACCCCATATCCTAGTACTTGGAAATCATCAAAGTCTCCACAATCAAAAGCAATGGGCAACAACAACAAAAATGTGGTTTTGAAAAGGGTGGAACAAAGATTTAATCGACATAAAATGTTCATCTTTTTTCTTTTTAAGTTTTTCACACTACACCTATACCCACACATAATTCAAATGTTTTCTTTTTAAAAGGGAGGGCAACACCCAAAGACTAGATAATTGTATCTAATTGTCTCCGCATTCTGCTTATTTAACGACTCAAGTTTTTCTGCCCCGAAAGAAGCAAGGGTAATGTTATACTGCCGTAAATAGCTACGACTGAGGTCTATGACTGGGGAGGAATTTTAACAGCCTGGATACTGATGTATCCAAGCAGGGACTGAAGACAAGTCACAGCCATGAACTGACTATCAGTTGGGGCACAGTCCTTGTCCCCGGGAAATCGGAGAATACACCTCCGAAGGGGGTACACAGACACCTGGTGATAACCACACCGCTGATCTAATCTCCCTAAAGAACTTCCTTCGTAAACACGCATCCCAGTAGCCTGGGAGTGTCTCCAGAGGAGCGCCTACTGCAGCTGAGGCTCCGGTGACTGCCGCGCGGAAGCGGTGTAAGGGGGTGGGGAGTCACACAGACACTAGTGCCAGTTTCGATGAATCTGGTCCCGTTGGGTAGGACTTGCAGTCCCCCTCTCCCCGGTCCCTTCACCGATGGCCCTGCATCACTCTGCTTTCCGGCAAGCTGCGATCCGGAGTTCCCGGGCGCGCCCCACGCAGTCCCAAACCCCAGAAAGTCCCCCTGCAAGAGCCGACCGGGCGGGACGCCGGCCACGACCCTCGGTGAGTCCTGCTGTCAGGCTGCTGCGGCGCCTGAGGCCGTCGGGCGCGCAGGCCGCGGGGCCATAAACAGGATGTCGGCGGCGCGGGCAGCTGTTAGCAGAGCGGCCTCCCCTCCCTCCCCGGCCGCCGCCTGGAAATCCCCGCCCCGGCCTCCCCGGACGCCCCGCTCCGCGCCCCCTCGCTCGGTGCCCGAGCTGGCCGCGGCCGCCTCACCTCCCCACGGGGACACTCACCACTTCCGTGTGCGCCGGGCCGCGCGGCTCCTCGGCGCAGCGTCCGTCCGGGTCGGGCGCCGGGCTGGCAACTCGGCCGGCTGTGCGGGACCCGGCGTGGACACCCGCGGCGGAGCAGAGGCACCGGGAGGGCGAGCTAGACTGGGCGCGGGCCCGCGGCGCGTCCGTAGCTGCCAGCTACTCCGCTTCTGCGGCGGCGGCCTGCGCTCCAGGACGCACCGGCGCCCCGCCCCGCCCCGCAGGCTCCGCCCCCCGCGGCCCCGCCCCTGCTCACTACGCCCCCTTGTCCAGCCCACCTCCCGCGACGTCAGAAGCTGCCCCGACCGGGGCGGGGCCTGGGCGCCACGCCCCCATCCGGTCTCGCACACGCACAGGCTTTCCAACTAGCTTCCTCTAACCAGCTTTTCACACTTGAACTCAGACGGGGCGTAATGGCACACTTCTCTAATCCCAGTGCTCCGGAAAGCAGAGGCAGGAGGATCTTTGTGAGCTGTCAAAAAAAAAAAAAGAAAAGAAAAAGACGTGAACTCACGCAGGGAATAAGATCCTAAGTCGCCCGCTGAAGTGGCCTAAGCGCTTGGAAGCATTATCTCTGACCTACATGTTTACCTCCGCCCAGTCCTAGCCTCGCCAGAGGAGGGCTCAGGAGAGACTTGCTTAGCAAGAACTTCAGTCACTTTGCCCTTGGCTGCGATAAAATATGTGACAAAAGCAAGTTAAGGAAGGAAAGGTTTATTACACCGTATGGCTGGAGTGGATACAAACCATCGTGATGAGGAGGTCGTAATGACAAACGAGGTGGAAGGAAGAAAAGCGGATGAATGCTTGTGTTAGCTTTCTCCTGAGTGTTACGCCCGGAACCCCAGAAGATGGAATGGATTTTATCTCCCCCTTGTATTAATCTAGATAATCCTCAAGGACTCAGCCAACAAGATAACCTAGTCTACATAACCCACCACAGGCCTGCCCAATGTTTGTCTTCTAGGTGATCCTAATCTAACTAATCCCCAAGGGTATGACCCAGGGATAACCTAATCTATATAATCGCCCACAGGCTTGGCTGGTCTCCTAGGTGATTTCCAAATTTGCCAAATTGCCGTTACCCAACCATCTTAAGGACTTAAACGGAAAACAAACCTCAGGCTTCGAAAGGCTTCGAAAGGCCTCGCCTCTGTTCTGTGTGAGAGTTCTCTGTAAAGGAACAGGGGATACAGACAAGATATGGAGGAGAGTAGTAAGAATTAACTTCCATTGATACCTAATTTGTATCCAGTGCTTTTGATTTTTCACTAATCATCATTTACAGTAGGTTTAGTCTTATTTTATACACACAGACACACACACACACGTCTTATTCTATACACAAAAAAAAAAGAGAGAGAGAGTGTGGTTCAAGTATCCTCTGGCTTCTTAAACTGGTGGGGTATTCATCAGAAAAGACTGTTCAGACTTGGGTTTAAGCAAAAAGAAAATGTCTCTATTAGCTGGCCAGTGACTATTCTCCCCAATGTAGCCCTGAGCTTTTCTCAGGGCGAGCTTTTAAACACACACACACACACACACACACACAATGTCCTGAGTTGACATACTTCAGTTAACATAAACAGTAAGGCAGAAGCAGAACTAAAGAAGGAAATAAAACAAGCTTAGTGGACTCAGAGACTTTCCCATAACTATGGACTTTGATGGATTTAGTCTTTATCTTCATTTTTGGCAGGTGGTTCTGTTTACTTGCTGAGTTTTACAGCCTAAATGGCACTTCTATCACGGAGTCATTTGTGCTAAGGTCCGAGGGCCTGCTAATGTCTGGTGTCCTGTTAACAAAACTGTTGGTCTTCTCCTAATTTAGTGTGGGATGCTCACAAAACTGTCATTAAGTCAAAGGTTTCTAAAATGTGCAACAACCAAAAGTTAATTTCAAAATTAAAAATAAGGAATCCAAGGTATTTCTAGCCATGCCTGCCCATTGAGTCCAAATATGTCATTACAGTCTTGGTTTTGAACACACAAGTGCACTCTGACCTGTGTGTGCTATCACGTACACAACAGCAGCAAACAATGCCTGGACCACCTTGGCTCGCATCTTATGAATTGTGCTATTAATATTTACTTAGTTACTTATTGCTATATATAATATATATATATATATATATATATAAAGCTTGCTATTCTTGTGGAAACGATTGTCATGACAAAGACTTTGGCTATTTCTCCACTTGTTCCACACCATGAACCAAACCTTATACATGTCTGGATTGGATTTTGTTAAATTGACTTTTTTTTTTTTTTAAACTGGCTGATTAGAGGCTGACAAGGTGGTAAGACTGTCAGCAGGCTTAACACTCTGATTTAAATTCCCAGAACCCACATCGTGGAAAGAAAGATCTGACCACCAAAAGTTGTCTTTTGACCTCCACATGTGAGACCTTGTGCATGAGTTCCCCCCCATACAACAAAATAAATAGATGTTAAAATTCAATTAAAAATAAAAGTGCTGGTTCAGTTACTCAAGGTTCACACATACATACATAAGTTTATTGTGTTTTGGCTTTCAACTGGGATGGGATGCCCAGCAGTTTCTGAAATGACCTAAACATACTTCAGTGATTTTGTGATATTTGCACAAACTGTCATTCTCAGTATCTCACAATGGAGATACAAATATCAGTCAGCTCCGAAAGACATCAAAGTTGGTCTGAGTTTGCAGCATCAAATATTCAGCCAAGATGAAAACAAGCACTTTATGTAAAAACAAGCACACATGTCTGTTCTGGTTAGTATTTGAGCTTGATACAAGCTACTGTACTCTAGGAAGAAGGAAGTTCAGTTGAGAAAATGTTGCCTGTAGTCAAGTGGAGCATTTTCTTGGTTAATGATTGTTGCAAAATGGCCAGCCCTCTGTAGGTAGTACCACCTTTGTGTGGGTGGTCCTGGGTGGGAAAAGAAAGCAGGCTGAGCACTCTGTGAAAAGCTAGCCAGTAAACAGTGTTCCTCAATGCTCTCTGCTTTATTTTCTGCCTCTAGGTTCCTGCCTCGACTTTACTCAATAATGGACTCTAATCTGTAAGCTAAAGTAACCCTTTCCTCCCTCAAGTTGTTTTTGTTCAATTTTCGATCACAGCAAGGAAAACATAAACCTAATTAGTGTGAAACCTCACTTTTGCATTAATAAATGATCAAATTAGATGTATATCAAATTATTCATTTAAATTATTTTAAGTGAAAATTTTAATGATCTATTATCAGTAAATGTTTGATTTGTATGTCTGTATATCTAAGGTTGCATGAAAATTTCACAGGCAAAAAGAGTTTATACATGGAAAAGAAGTTTAAGAAGCCTTGCCTAAACCAAGATGGGCTAGAGAGATGGCTCAGCAGTTACGAGCATACTGGACATTGTTCCGGAAGCCCTGGGTTCAATCCCCAGCACCCAAATGCCAGCTCACAACTGTACCTACAGCTCCAGGAGAGCCAACACTCTCTCGAAAGTACACATGCAGAAAGACACCAAGTCACATAAAAGAAATAAATCGTTTGAAAACAAAATCGTTTGAAAACAAACAAAAGAGATTACCTAGAGTCAAGAGTCATACTCATAGTGATCTACAGGCAAATCTTGGTCATTTTCCTTCCTATGTGTCCCGGAAGCTCACTTCTCTGCATCCCTCCTACCCAGTGCAAGCCACCACCCTTGTTCACTTGAAAAACCACAAATAGCCCTTAAGTTGTCAGTATGATGTCATCTAGCCCCTCATTTAATTCTCCAACAGTGTGCTTTTAAACTTTCAAACCCTTCCACTCTGTGCCGAAGCCGCTCCAAGTTACCTCCTCCTAAAACCCTCCCAGGCCATGTGTGCTCAGAATTCTGTACCTTGGCATTGCTGCTGACAAGGACTACACACTGACAACACTAAACCCTCCTAGATCGCTCTCAGGGTCTTAGAGATGCTGAGAAAGACACGCTGGGGAGGAGAAAAGCCAAGCTAAAGTTGTTGGATTTTTGGTTCGACGTGTGCCTCCCTAGATGATTTGTGGCTTGCTCGTAAAGGTGAGCAGCAAACTAAATGACTTCTCAGGTGTCTTCTGGAAGGAGAAGAGCTGTCAAAAACCTGGGTGGATCAAACAGGAAGGCGTTAGGCTTAGGTGGCTATACTTTGGTTCAAGTCTTATCTTGATGCTGGTATTCAAGTTTTATCTTGCCCACCAAGCTGTGAACACCTCAAGGCTGTCTGCAGCATTTTCTGCGCCTATTAAATAAGGATAATCCTTCTTTGTAGGGGTTTTACTAAGGAATTAAGAAACTATGTGCCTGGCATGTGGCACTAGTGTAGGAAATTGTAGTGCCTTTTGTCTTCATCTGTGCCATAAGGAACAGGTGGAAGTGACATGAATTCAGACATACCCATAAAAATGAGCTTGGTCTTCTACTTAACCTGGCAGGGGAGACACCATAATCACGAAGGTGGTTTTCTCAAGGTGAGGTTTATTGTAATCTGCATGTATTGACGCCTTCAAGATCCCCAAATTCAGGAAAACTTGACAACATCATTTGTTATAGTTGGGGACTGTGTTTGCTCTCTCTCTCTCTTCTGAACAGAATTAAAAAATAATGAACTTGGTCTTTGTTCTACTCAGTCGTTTTGGTTGTTTGTTTTGTTTTGCTTTGAGACAGGGTTTTACTACATAACCCTGGCTGGCCCAGAACTCATTTTATAGACCAGGCTGGCCTTGAACTCACAGAGATCTGCTTTTCTCTGCCTCCTGAGTGCCAGAATTAAAGGTCTGAGCACTGGTCTCAGTCTCCTATTTTTATGTCTTATTTTTATTTTGTTTTTCACTGTGACCCACTGAGCTTAATTAGTGTTGCTTGTATGAACCTGGGGAAGGAGTCATTTACTGGAGCATGGGCACCTTACCAGCGGCTCCAGCACTGAAGAAAAAAACTCACTCTCCTCAACAAACCTGTTAAGAATAATCTAGCTGCTCATGAGGTAGAATCAGAAGAGGTAGAATCAGAGAATAAAATTATATTCTTTCTGCCATCCCAGACAGGATTTAAAGAAAAACAGACTTTCTGACCTCTCAGTGCTCTTGGGGGAGGGGGGGTGGTCAAAGAAAAAGTCTACATTAGTTCTTTCTCTCTTTGCTGTGAGGCTATTTAGGGAAGAATGCATTTGGGTTGGCTCACAGTTTGAAGGTACTGGCTCATCATGTCCGAAAGTCAAGGTGGCCAAGGTGAGGTGGCTGGTCGCGTTGTATACCCAGGCAGGACGCAGAAAGCCAGGAATGCTGGTGCTGGCTCACTTTCTCCTTCTTGCTGAGCAGGGCCCTGAAATTGTGCGGCTCACATTTAAGGTCTTCTGACCAGTTAAACCAGTGATTCTCAACGTGGGGGTCGTGACCTCTTCGGGGCTGAACAACCCTTTCGCCCTCAGGGGTCACTTAAGACCACCAGGAAACACGGATGTTTACATTACAACTTATAAAAATTAGCTAAGTTACATTTCTGAAGTAGCAACAAAAGTAATTTTATGGTTGGGGAACACAAGCTAAAGTTACCGGAGAGGACGGAACCAAATGCTATCTTGTTTCAACCACCAAACTAACCTCAGACGGCCACTAGTTGCCTCTTCTCAAGGTGCTGACCAACCCATTGCATCAGCCTCACCTGCGACACGGAAAGGATTAGACTGAGACTTTTCCACTTCTTAGTACCATGCAAACAGTAGACCACCTAAATGTTTAATAGCAGACTAACAGGAAGAGTCAAGGGGCTGCCGGGATGTCCCCCGCCCCCCATCAGGAAAATGCTTTCTGGGAAAGCATGAGGACCTGAGTTCAGACCTTCATGACTTATTAGTAACCCCAGCTTTGGTATGTGTGTGTATGTCGGAGACAGATCCCCTGAGCTCTCTGCCCACCCAATATTGTCAATTGGAGAGCTTTGTATTCAGTGAAGAGTATTGTTATTCTCAAACCAATAATGTGAAGAGTATAGAGAAAGACACCCGACATCAATCTATGACTTCCACATATATGTTTACACATGCACACCACACACACACACACACACACACACACACATATATATATTAAAACTTAAAGAGTCAGGCATGATGGCACATGTCTTTAATCCCAATATTTGGGAGGCAGAGGCAAGTAGTTCTGTAAGTTCCAAGGCAGCCAGGGCTGTGTGTGTGTGTGTGTGTGTGTGTGTGTGTGTGTTTATATATATATATATATATATATATATATATATATATATTAAAACCCTGTCTAAATAAATAAATAAATCTAATAAATGTTTAACAAAAATCTTAGCTTAAAGGCACCATGAAGAGCAAGTAATAAAAGTTCTAAAGATATTCCCTGACTAAATCATTGAAAGAGGAAAGATGAAAAACATCTTCGTGACTGTGAATACTCATGTTAAAACTTCCTGGACCAGAACAATTTAGGGCAGGCCACCGCTACTGTGAACTTGACGTGTGATTAAGCCAACAAAGTATTGCTTGAGAAAAGCTTGAATGTGGCTGTGGAGAACGTTCTCAGCCCATCTTTGTAAGACCCTAGGTTCATTCTTCATGGCTCCAACTCTCCGAAAAGGACCCTTGTTGGGTATACCTTCAGCCTGACTGTGCCACAGCTGAGTAACTGTGGTGACATTGTAGTACTCTGACTAAAACCCAAACTTCAGCTCAGCCCCCACACAGCTTTGTAACTCTGCAGTTTCTTCCACTCCTCTTCAGTGTGAGAGGTCAGATTCTATTCAGCCAGTGAAGAATACGTAGAGAGTAGCAAGTGAGTAAAGAGATGACCACGCAAGCCAGAGGACCTGAGTTCGTTCCCAGAGCCCATATAGTGGTGTGTGTCTGTAGACCCAGAGCTCCTGTAGCAAGAGAGGAAGCAGAGACAAGAAATCCAGGAAGCTTGGGGACCAGCTAGCCTGACCTAGCTACAAGAAAACAAAGACCCTGTCTCAAAGAAAATGAAAGGTGGGAACCAATTGGGAGGGGTATACATCAGCACTCCCCACGTCCTCTCCTGCCTCTACACATGCACCCACACCCACACATGTATACATATACACATGCACATGTCAGGAAAGAAGAAGAAAAACAAATCCCAGCTTCCTGCAGAGCCAATCACACTGTTTACATAAAATGCATAAGCCACTGGGTATATGCTCCTGCACTGACCTACTCCATCATAGATCGCCTCACCCCTACGCCAAGCACTAGTGATGGCGCCCCCAAGCTTCCAGGAATTCTTGTCTCCGCTTCCTGTCATGCCATAGGTGTGCTGGGATTACAAGTGCTTGCTACCGTGTGGGGTCTGGGGAACTGAACTCAGGTCTTCTGGCTAATGTGGCAATCAATGTACCCACCGAGGCTGCTCAGTGAGCACGAGCGTTCAGCCCCACATCCATTCCTGTTGGCTGCACATTTGCCTCTAAGGAGGTGGAGCTCTCTGTTAGCCATTCCAGTATTTCCTGTTGACCGAGCCCCCTTGGTCACTTCTCTCATCTTTCTGGTTATCATTAGGCACTTGTAAACTCTAAACTTCTGGCCCTTCACAATGGCAGCTGGTTCTTAGGATGAGCGCCTTCATCCTTTACAGCCCATGCTCCTGCTTGGAGCCGTGGTCTGTAGAGAAAGGAGGCAGCCACTGAGTTTCGTGGTGATGCCAGTGCCCTCTTTGGCAGAGTGTTCTTAATGGTTGGGGTGAATAGTGTAATTTTGGGTCGTCCTTGGAACACAGACGTCTGGTCCTGCCTGATATTGCCGTGTTAGCATGTCCCCTTTCCTAATCTCATTTCTTCGTTTATTTACCCCTTTATTTAGGTCTTTCCATCACGTTTTCCATATTTCCAAGAACACCCATAGTAAGATTGCCTCATCCCTAGAGTCCTTGTGTCTTGAAGAATTGCCCCTACACCTATGCTCTAAAGATAGATACTCTTCTCTTGGGCCAGGTCAGGTGACTTACCATTTCCATAGCTGGCCAAAGTTCTCCCCTTGATCTGACTACTGGGCAACTCCGCATCAAATTTTAATCAAACATCTATCACATATGTGAGAATGGCTTGCACTTTATGTAAAGCGCTTCAGCTCATTAAACTTAGTTTCACTTCATTTCCCGACTTGCATTTACTCAGCACCATAATAAACATTGTACACTCCTTAGCCCATGAAATGCTGCTTTCTCTATAGTGGGGTTTTGAGCAAGATACCAAACTTCTTCCGTAAGTGGAGACAATGATATGTCTACAGGGTTATCATGAGGATTGATAATAGTTTACATCAACAGTTATTTAAAGTCCACTTGGCCTTTTAGCCAATAAACAATAAACCAAACTATCTGATTTAGTTATTTTACATGACACCAATGTACTAAACTCTAGAAAGAGAAACATCAGTTTATTCTAAATACACTCAACATAGTATTACTAATCATACTTATTATGGCTTTAATCAAATTGAAAGCTTTTGCGGTTCCTGTAATTAACAGCAGCGTAACAGAATGAATCAAGCTGGCATAGAATGAATCTCCGTACAATAAGTTCATTTATTTGACTTTACAGATAAACGATGGCTCTTTCTAAGGCCAGGAAGCCCAAGAATGCTTGACTTTAACATCTATAGGCTTTACAGGAATGTCAGGATTACTCTGCACTGACTATTAACAGGCAGGTTATTCTGCCCTTGGGACTTAGCAAATTGCATTAATAATTCAAACACTGTGCTATTCTGATGACTAAGTTTTGGAGCCCTCCATGCTGGTGAGCTTGCCAGTAGGCAGAAACTTAGGGTAATCCCTTGAGTCTTTCTCCTCTAGTTGGATTACATTTTGTGATGCCTCTCAGGATCAAAAGGACGTGTCTTTACTTTTGAATTTACTTTTGAATTGGACAGCATCTATGTATATTTCTTGGCCTAGAATCAGATGGGGATAGTTAACGTGGAAAGCCTAAGTTACGTGCCCATAAATAACAGAAACTAGAACAGAGGGATGAGAATTAGTTGTGACTCCTTTAAGTGCCCTAGAATTTTGCTATTCGAATAGGAAAGTGACATATAGAAATCACACATGATCTATAGGAAAGTGATATATAGCAATCTTTTTTTTTAAGGTTTATTTATTATTTATAGAACATTCTGCCTGCACACCAGATCTTACTGTAGATGGCTATGAGCCACCATGTGGTTGCTGGGAATTGAACTCAGGACCTTTGGAAGACCAGCGAGTGTTCTTAACCTCCGAGCCATCTCTCCATCCCCCGATATATGGCAATCTTACATGCTCTAAAATATGAGGTTTTTTCATATTTTTCAGCTCATGCCAGGCAGTGAATCTTTGTGTGTGTGTGTGTGTGTGTGTGTGTGTGTGTGTGTGTGTGTACTAATGTGCATGGACTTTACTCATTTCTGAGATGACAGTACAGGACATGTGACCACATCAACCACACAGCTGCATGTGTAGGGGGTAATGTGGGTTCCCAGCAAGGTGGTCACTCTTCCTGCCCTTGAAGTGTGTGTGTTTACTGAAGAAAGATGATGATGAGATGTCCACCCAGAAAATAAACAATAAGAGTGTCACCTTGCTGAAACAGATTAAAAAGTGTCAGAAGATTGCAGAGGCAGGCACCATCACTGAAAATTCAGGTAGGCTTCATGGAAGGCATGTGAGATGAAACATTGGGGGCACTGGAAAACTATCTTAGGCCTTGTGCAGTCACGTTTGAATTTACTGTGATCAAAAAACTGACAGAAGCAATTAAAGGAGGAAGGTGATGTATACCATTTCAGAGACACTTCAGACCATCAAGGCATAGGATCTGTGTTAGCAGTAAAATACAGTACACACCACGAATCAGAGTGAGCCGAGACTTGGGACTGGAACGGGGCTGTGGTGTGACTTTGAAAGGTCTGTCCCCAACGACCTATTGCACAAGCTGAACTTCATCTCCCAAAGGCTCTGACAACCTCCCAAAATGGCACAGCCAGCTGGGGACCAAGGGTTTATAGCATGAACCTGAGGGGGTGTTTCAGGCCCACATTGTAACAGGTTTGTTTCAACAACTGGCACTTATATCCTTCTGAGAACTGTTAAGTTTAAACTTTGTTTTAGGTATGAATTATGTACGTATTGTCTTCACTCAACTAAAAAAATGGTATCTATTTGTTGTTGTTGTTTTTTTTTTTTTTTTTTGTGTGTGTGTGTGTGTGTTGGCCACATGTATGTCTGGGCGACACCTGCATGCTTGGTGGTGCCTGTGAAGGTCAAAAGAAGGTATCAGATCCCCTGGAGTTAGAGATATTTGCTAACCACCACAGGGGGTGGGGGTGTGCCAGGAATCAACCCCAGGTCCTCTGCAAGAGCAGTAAGTACTCTTAACCACTGAGTCATCTCTCCAACCCCTTCACTTGATTTTAAATACCATGATGGCAGACACAATCAATTCTCAGTGTTCTTGGGGTACTATCCCTGTATACAATGACATGGTATTTGCATGAAACCTAAGCACATTCTCCATATACATCAAATAACCTCTGGATAACTTTGATACCTAGTACAATATAAATGCTATGCAAATGGTTGTTATATAAAGTATGTGTGTGTGTGTGTGTGTGTGTGTGTGTGTACACACATACAGTATATCATCTCAGTTGCTAGGGAATAATGATGAAAAAAGAAATCTATATAGGTTTAGTATAGACATCATTTAGTTTGTATATGTGTGTGTGTGCATGCTTGTGCGGTGTGTGTGCACATGAGTTCACAGCCCCAGCACCCATGTTAAAAGCTCAGCACGAATGCATGTGCCTTCACCTCCGAATGTGCACATGGAGACCAAAGCATGACACCAGTGTCTCCCTCTGTCGCTCTCCAACATATTGCCTGACGACAGGGTCTCTCCCTGAACAAGAAATGAGCTTTTTGCGCTAGGCTGACTGGTCAGAAAGCTTTCAGACCTGCCTTTCACCCTCCCATCCTCACCCTTACAGGTTACAGGCACGTGCAGTCATACCGTGCTTTCTACATGGATGCTAGGGATCTGAGTTCAGATCCTGAACTCAGATCCCAAGGGGTCTTACCCAGTAAGCCATACCTCCAGCCCCCAAATACCATATAACATATTTCTTTCATTCGTGGCTGGTTGAATCTATAGGTGTGGAACTTACCGATAAGGAAAGGCAACTGTATAATGATTTCTGTATATTTCTTTATTTTGCTTGTTTGGCTTTTGAGACAGTCTTGTGTCTTCATACTTCTGCCAGTAAAGCATATTACTAGAAAGCCTAATCTGCACCAGGCACCGTAGTGCAGGAGATTTTAAAGCAGTGGTTCTCAGCCTATGGGTTGTAACCCCTTTGGGAGTCACGTAACAGGATCCTGCATATCAGATATTTACATTTTTGCATTGCAATGTATAACAGCAGCAAAATTACCGTTAGGAAGTAGCAAGGAAATAATGTTATGGTTGGGGGGTCACCTCCCTCCTCAGACTCCACTGTAGATTGTTCCCAAGACTCCAAGACCCCCCCCATGGGGTGCAAGGCAAGTAGTCCCTCACATGGTCCCAGCAACTTTCCACCTCAAGTATTTTCCAACGGAATCAATTACACCAAGACTTTCCAACAAGTTTTTCAGCCGGGCGGTGGTGCATGCCTTTAATCCCAGCAGCTTGGTAGGCAGAGACGGGCAGATCGCTGTGAGTTCGAGGCCAGCCTGGTCTACAGAGCCAGTTCCAGGACAGCCAGGGCTACACAGAGAAACCCTGTCTCAAAAATAAAATAAAACAAAATAAAATAGAGAAAGAAATTAAACATTTGGTGTATCTGCCACAGGTCTCTGGAATCGGAGACCAGGATTTTAAGCCCTAAGATACAGGAGGAAGGAATCCTTTGTGCTGGAAACCGCTGCCACATCTGGGATATAAGGTATATCATATCACTCTGTTGCCCCTAGCTGCGCCTCCCCAGATATTTATTTATCTGCTGGAGTCTACAAAAACCTCCTTAAAACCCACAAAAGGAAGAGCTCCTCCCTTGGTTTTTCAGATCATTTTACACATATTAGGACTTTCAAAAGAAAGATAGATTGTGGCCAGTATACATGATCCCATCCAAGGCTCTGAAAGAATCCACAACAAGGCCCATGCTTTCATCTATGTGTTTGCAGCCATTGGGTGGATGATACAAAGCATGAGGCAACACAATCACCTCAGGGGACTGGGTCCAAGTACCCACATGACTAGCTAAAGCAGCCTTTGTGCCTCAGACTTGCCTAAGCCTGAATCTGAATAGACAGGTAAAGGACATGACGGTCACAGAGTTGTTAGCCTGTCAAGGGTGGTTGAGAAATCTTTACAAGCTTTCCAGGGAAATGCATGATTAGTGGTGATATCAGGCATGACCGACATTGAGTAAAGCGCTTGTTGCTCACGGAGCCTAGGCAAGATGAAACATTCGAGTTTCCCCGAAGCTCAAGAGGTTAACTGTTCCACCGGTTAGCAGCCAGTCTTTCCGGGCCTGATCTGCTGCCAGCGGGGTGGTAGAGTGTGGGCAGGGAGCATGCTCTTTGGTTGTGTCTGCTGAAGCCAATGGTGTAAGATCTGAAGGCAGAATTCAGCTATGGAGATAGGCCATCTGGAGGCAGTCCTTCAGGATCCCTACAGAATACAAGGGAGTAGTGATGAAAGTGAATCTCTTGACTTTTCAAGAAACATCAATGCCTCTCTTAGTCTTTTTACTAAAGACAACTGAAAATGGTAATGGTTATAAATCAATTACGTATATCTTCCACGGTTTTGAAGTGAGGACCTATATTTGCTTCCAACAAATCCATGGGCTTCCCAAAAACTGGGAGATGTCTTCTCAATTCCACATTAGATGCTTAGAATCTAAAACCACCCACATCAGAAGGATTTCCACCATAAAAACTGCTAATCAAAAAAAAAAAAAAATCAAGATTTCCCACACCATACCTTCTTGAAGCAGGCTATTAAACATTTATTAGCAGATTACTGATTTTAAGTGGAAGACCCTAAATATAAGGCTTGCTCCAAGTAAATGATATCTCAAGACAAAGTTGTGTTATAGATGTAAGGCAAGGTTTAGAGCATATTTGACTGCCTTTGTCCCAGAAGAGTCTTGAAGACAGTGACGCATCCTGCCCATGGGGTACCGTGGTCCCTGCCTGGTTCCAGGAATTTTATTTGTAGATGGTCTGTTATGGCCAGTCAAGGGCTGCTGAGAGGACAGGTACAAAATTCTTACCTTGTTCTGCCTCACTCTAAAGTAACCAAGGTCTACAGCTTCTATTATTAGAAACTTTGAAAAGTAGAAAAATGCAGGAGGCAAAAGGCCACAGATAGGCTATGCACCAAACGTCCACAAGCCTGAGAGGAGAGAGGCTGTTTGGGAAGTTGTGACCATCAAAAGAGCCCGTGTGTCCTTAGTGGAGCCACTGTGAGCCACCAAACACACGTTTCTGCCTCACCTAGGCACACAGTCATCTGACTGGCCAACCATGGACTAAAACTTCCGAAAGCATTAGTCAAAATAAACTTTTGGAAGTTTTTTGGTTTTGTTTTTTGTTGTTTTTTTTTTTTTAAGAAGAAAGGCCTCATAGGAAGCCAGCTCTGCCAGGACTTGGTCCAGAAGAGTAAGAAAACAAATTTCTGTTGTTAAAGCTACTCAGACTTAAACAACAAAACAAAGGCTTAAATAAACAAACCAAAGCCAACAAAATTTCCGCCTCTCCATCTCAGCAGGCTGGGTCTGTGCTGGGGCTCCCTTTAACACTTAGCCAGACTTAACACTGAACTATTAAGCCAGCCTAGAAGAAAAACAGGGTTTCAATTTTTCCAGGATTTTTCTCAGCTATCACCTTGCCCTGGCCTTGTGTGTGGCTTCCTGGATTTCCCCAAAGACAACGGTGCTTTAAAATCGTGAAAAAAATAAATAAATTGGGTAAACCTTGGAAAGCTTAGTGTGGCGGTAGATTCTTGTTTGTATGTTTTAGCTCCTGGGTCTTCTCATTGCTGTGTTTGTGTGTGTGTGTGTGTGTGGCGTATGCACACGAGTGAGTGTAGATGGGGTGTGTGTGGCATATGGGCACCTGTGAGCATGGATGCTGTTGGGGGCCCTGTTCTACCACTGTCTACCTTATTCCTTGGAGGCGGGGTCTCTCGCTGTGCCTGGAGCTGTTTTTGAGCTAGGCTGGTGGCTAGCAGGTCCCAGTGATCCTCCTATCTCCAGCAGACACAGGGCTGGGCTTACAGGCGTGCACTCACCCATGCCAGGCTTTTCCTGCGCCCCTCATGCTTCTGCAGCAAGCGCCTTATTTCGTGAGCTTCTTTCCAGACTCCTGGCAACACATTCATACATGTGGCACCAGAGCCCAAGCAACAAAGTAAAATGGATTGAGCCTCAGAAGATTAAAAACTTGTGCTTCAAAGGACATTATTAGTAACATTAAAAAAAAAAAAAAAAACAGAGAACGGGAGAAAATACTGGCAAATCATACACCTGTTGAGAATCAAACATCTAAAATATGTAAGTGCTATCACCATGAACATATCCCCAACAAACAGCCCACACTCTACTCTTTCCATTCCTGAAATACTTGAAAATGCAGGTCACACTGTAGCTATATTATCAATACACTAACTTTCATCAAATAAAGTCCAGGTCCTTCAAGAAAAGTAGCAACATCAAACACTCTTGCCACGCTCTGAGCCTGATGGACGACACATAAGGGGTCCCAGAAGAACACTAGTTAAATTGACGGCTTCAAAGGCACTAAAGATTGACATTCCAGTGCTGTGTTCATGTGTGAACTTTGTGCCATGGGCAGGAAACTTGGAGCTCCAACAATCACTCTCCATATTGGGATAATGGGCCAGCCCTACCTACTCTCAGGAACAGTGGCAGTGAGATTGAAGGGTGACAGTGTACACACACTGACAGTACTCACAAAGTGCTAAGCAAATATGTCTCGTGTTTCTGCCTCAGCCTCGAATCTGCAAAGGCAACTGCTGCTCTCCTAGGGTCCTCATTCTTCTAGGTTGTTGAAAAATGCTTCACCAGTCAGGTGTGGCAGCATTAGAGTAGGTGGACATAAAACCTGCTGGCGCTAACCATTTCTGAGCAGATCATCTATCCCAACCAGCTAAGCAATGACCGCCAAAGCAAAATGCCATTTGCAACCCACTGCAGAGATAAGGCGTGATGGCTCAGTAAGCTGAGAAGAGCCCAGAGGTCTGTGCTCAAAACGCCCATTTGCAACAACACGATCTCTGTCTGCTAGGCCCACTGAGAGGGAGAGGTAAATGTGATCTGTAATCTATCTTACTTAATGTCGTCTGCCTCCCTATGGCACCTTCAAACAAGCAGACATAGCGAAGTACTGTAAATGGAACTAACACCATGAGTTCGGAGAATATTGACAGTTTACATCAACGAAGCTTTCTCAATTGAGAGACAGACAGATATTTCAAAGTCTAATGTTCCCTAGGTTCACCCTTTGCTGCTTAAAGAGGAAGGTAATCCATTAGTGATGAGGAGACACTTGGAAAGGGTAACAGACTGTATCAGCTACATTATTTCCCTTTGGGTTTTGTCGGGGTGGGGAGGCATTGTAGAAGAATTGATTGCATTTGTTGAGCCTTATACATTATAAAATATATCAGACTGTCTGGTTTATAAAAAATGAATGTGCCAGCGACCACGAGAAAACTGACTTTCTTTTTTTTCTTTAACCACATTTTTTTCTTTTTATTTATATTTTTCTTAATTACAGTTTATTCACTTTGTTTCCCACCTGTAGCTCCCACCCTCCTCCCTTCCCAATCTCACTCTCCTTCCCTCTTCTCCACCCATGCTCCTCCCCCAATCCACTGATAGGGGAGGTCTTCCTCCCCTTCCTATTGATCCTAGTCCATCAGGTCTCATCAGGAGTAGCTGCATTGTCTTCCTCTATGGCCTGGTAAGGCTGCTCCCCCCTCAGTGGGAGGTGATAATGAAAGGGTTAGGCTAACTTTGTAACCTATATGTCTTCTAAAGCCTATAGTTTTAGGTCCAGGTTAAGCTAAAGCCTCTTAGTACCTTTCCAGAGAGTGAAGGAATGTGACCCTATCTGTGAGGACAGATATAAAAAAAGGGGCAAGCAAGCAATGACCTTCACTCAGCAAAAGAAGGACCAGACCCTTGTCCTTGAGATAGCGTTTCTTAGCAACGAACCTAGACTTCTGAGTAGCTTTTGACCTCCAGCCAAGAGCCCGCAGCCCTAATCTTCAAGGATGAGCTAACCACCCCCACCTTCAATTGCAGCTGCATCCACACTTGGCAGGACTGGCCAAGCTTGAGCACCTAAGACTAACCAATTATCTTACTTTATAGCTTCCTCATCCAATCCTAAATTGCCAAAACTAGAACTTCAAATCTCCCGCAATTTTTCTTTTAAAAACCTAAAGACCTTTGTCTCCCGGTGCCACTCTTTGCTGACGGGCAGGGGTGACCCTGTTGTACAATGGTTAATAAACCTCTTGCTTTTGCAACGAGTCTTGGTCTGGGGGAGTTTCTGGGAAGGGCGCGATTGAACTCCTGAGCTGTGAGACCCCAGGTCTTACAATAAAAAAAGCAAGCCAATCAGTTCATGTCAGAGACGGTCCCTGTTCCCATTATTATGGAACCCACTTGGACACTGAGCTGCCATGGGCTACATCTGTGCAGGGGTTCTAGGTTATTTCCATGAACGGTCCTTGGTCGAAGTATCAATCTCAGAAAAGACCCCTGTGCCCAGATTTTTTGGTTCTGTTGCTCTCTTTGTGGAGCTCCTGTACTCTCCACATCTTACCTACATCTTTCATAAGATTCCCTGAGCTCTGCCCAAAGTTTGGCTATAAGTCTCAGCATCTGCTTTGATACCCTGTAGGGTAGAGTCTTTCAGAGGCCCTCTGTGGTAGGCTCCTGTCTTGTTCCCTGTTTTCTACCTCTTCTGATGTCCATCCTCTTTGCCTTTCTCAATGAGGATTGAGCATCTTAGCCAGTGTCCTCCTTCTTGATTAGTTTCTTTAGTGTACAGATTTTAGTATGTTTATCCTCTATTATATGTCTAACATCCACTTATGAGTGAGTATACACCCTGTGTGTCTTTCTGATTCTGGGATACCTCACTCAGGATAATCTTTTCCAGTTCCTACCATTTGCCTCCAAATTTCACGATTTCCTTGTTTTTTATTGCTGAGCAATATTCCACTGTATAAATGTACCACAATTTCTGTATCCATTCTTCAAGTGAGGGGCATCTGGGTTGTTTCCAGCTTCTGGCTATTACGAATAAAGCTGCTATGAACATGGTTGAGCAAAAAGCCTTGTTGTGTACTCGAGCATCTTTCGGATGAGAACTGACTTTCTTAAGTCGTCCTCTGATCTTCCCATGCATACAGTGGCATGATCACACACACACACACAAATAAATAAATAAATAAACTTTAATTTTTAAAACTTTAAAAGAAAAATGAACAGAGGCTGGAGATGACTCAGCGGTTAACAGTATGAGCTGCTCTTGCAGAGGGCCCAAATTAGGCTCCCCGTACACTCCCTAGGCGATTCACAAACACCTGTGACTCGGGCTCTGGTGGGAATCTGAGGTTTCTAACCTCAGGGAGCACCTGCCCTCACTGACACAAAATCACAACAAAGAAAAAAAATTTTTGAGACAGGGTCTCTCTGTGCAGCCCCGGCTGTCCTGGAATTCGTCCTGTAGACCAGGTTGGCCCCGAGCTCAGAGCTCTGCCTGCTTCTGCCTCTCAAATAATTAAATAATTTTAAGAGTAATGTACTGCACACTATCTAAGTGTTATGGGCATGGGAGCTGGTGCCAATAAAACTGGTTCTTTGTAGTTCTCAAAACTCTTTTTGGGTTATTCCTTTTTTAAATAGCATCATTTAATAAGGGACCGTAAGTCCCTCAATAAGTCATTGGTTAAGTTAAACACAAAAAAACATACTAGTTATTAAAAACCACATGTGGAGCCTATCTATATATAGTAATATCTGATCTGAAGAAAAGAATTTTGTTGCTTATAAGTTTGTGCAATGCTGTTACTAATCAAACTGTTAGCAGTGGGATCTGGTTGATACCATTTCAATTTTTCTTTTCATTCTGGTTTTGAAAAAAAAAAATCTGACTTTTCTATGAGTAGTCACCATTTTAAAGAAGGGTTTCACCTCTAAAGGAGAGAGACCTTTCCTTCTTTCTCATAGTTCCCTCTGTGGCTCCAGCCTCATGAATCGGATCTTCAGATTCACCAACATTCCAGGATGTCTGAGGGGCTTGGTCTGCAAGGGGAATTTTAGCTCTAAGAAACTAAACAAAAACGTGGGCAGAAACAGCTGTTCTAGCGAGCAGTGTGGAGTGTTACCCAAACAGACGGCAACGTTTCCAAGATTTCATGATGAAAACAAACAAACCCTCCCAATTAGCCTTTTTTTTTTTTTTTTTTTTTTTTTTTTTTTGCCTTCCTGATAAAATTCCTGATAAAATGCCTCTCCAAACTTCGCGCGCTCCAGGAGGGAGTCTCCGAGGGAGCGCGCCGGCGCTCAGCTCGCGTTTCCTGGGCTGTGTGCACAGCTGCAGCCAGCACCCCGCGTGCGCTGCTGCAGCAGTTCCCAGGGTCTGCAAGAGGCCCAGACAGGCCAGCTCGGAGCTCCGCGGCCCCACGCCGAGTCGTCCCGGAGGCCCGCGCTGGCAGGCGGCCCGGCGCGCTGACTCCACTTCCTCCGCTTGTCTTCCGGGAGGTGGCCGCCCACGCCACCGCCAACCCGCCTCGGAGAAGTCACGCTCCGGCCTCCGAGCTGCTCGGAAGCCGCGGCGAGCGGAGGCAGTGGCGCGTGGACGACGAGGGCTCTGCCTGGACCGAAGTCCATCTTCCGCCTGCAAGAGCGGGGCTTGATCTGGGCCGTCTCAGGTCCCCCTCCGGGCTGTGTCCCTGGTCTGGTAACCCAGGACCGAGTGTTTCTGAGAGCGCTGGGGAAAGGAGGGCGGGAAATAAGCTCCCCCGAGACCGGAGAAAGTCCTTGTGATCTCTACTCCCACTTCCTTTTTTTTTTTTTTTTTTGTTCTCCACGTCTCTCTGCTCTCCACCCGATCTCAGTTTCGCTGTGTGCCCCAGGCTGGCCGGCGTCTGTCCGTCTCGCTGCAATCCTCCTGCCTCGGCCTACTTCTGGGATGACAGGCAGCTGCTTCAATGAGGTGTCTGTCCCTGAGCCCAGCATCTTCCTGAAAACATCCCACCAGTTCTGAGGAATGCTAGCCAGCTCTTCCGACGAATCCAGGACGGCACCCTTAGGGCCCCAAGCACATGCGCGCGCGCGCGCGCGCACACACACACACACACACACACACAGAGTCACCGGAAGCAGAACTCAATTTCGGGTCGCTGCCTACGCCCCAAGGCATTTGCATCTCGGCCGCCCGTCCCACAGCCAGCTTGTCCCCGGACTTCGAAGCTAACCATAGTGTGTGCGTCACACGGTCTAGGCCGGAGGAGCGCCCGGGAACCCTTGCGCGTACGTCACCGCGCCTGCACCGGGTGCCGTGCGGCCCTGGGTCCCCGACCGGGCAGCCGGTGGGGGGTCGTGAAGGCGGACTTTCTGGTCCCTCCGGGTGGAGGTGACGCCTCCACTCGGCGCAGCGTCCCCTGCGGCCCGAGGGAGGCGTCCCCAGGTTCGGCTGCGCTCCGCGGGAGCAGCCGGGAAGTCGGATGGAAAGAGCTGGCGCGGTTGCAGCCTCCCCCGCTTCCCGCGGGGTCCCCCGCCGCCGCCCCGTTGCACAATCCCTGCCGAGCAATCCCCGCGTGACTCGCACCCAGCCCAAAATGGTCCCCGGGTTTCCCAGTCTAGCAGAGAGTCCCGGCGGCGCCCTCTGAGCCGCGGCCTCCAGCTCCAGGCTGGCGCCAGGTGGCTGCAGCTGGCTCGGCCCTTCTCCGTGGTACAGTATCCGGCAGCACTAGATTGGGGGTTAGGGGAGAAACAGACGTCTGTCCTAGAGGAAGATGGGGGGTCGGGGGAGCCATGCTGGAGACCCGGCCTGGAGCTCTTCAGCAATCAGCCCTTCCTCGGGGCTGTGGACACGGAATCAACAAGCGGATGCCTGCTTGCACGGAGGCAGCGTTCAGAAGGCTGTCAGTAGACCGGGCCTCCTTCTTACAGGCAGGAAACCCAGCAGTTAAAAGGTGTGCCTGAAGTCACCTAGCTAATGTGGGCGGCAGGCCTACCTTGTCTCGTGATAGTTAAGTTCTCTTTTGATGAAAAGGGCCCGCTTTTCGCAGCCATCACTGCAAATCCTGACGCCGCGCAGACCTCGAAGTGCAAAAGGAAGCTAAATTTGGCGATGCCCCGGTAAGGTATCAGTAACTCATTTTCAGTTATGTCCACGAGTCGAGGGCACTCCGTAGTCACACGAAATATCTAATGAAAACGAGAGGGGCCACGAATGAATGTTTCTCCAGGCGCGTACCTAAAAATGCCTGGTCCCCACTAACCTCACTGTAATGTTTTAAGATGTTCTGCCTATGCGCTAGCACTTTTGGGGAGTGAATTGTCAAGAGCTGCTCTAGGCTGGACTGTATCATTCGCTGGACTGTATGGAATAGATTTGTAGCACACCTTTAAGAATATGCAATCTGTGAAAATATAGGGGACTTCAGTGACAGGCTTGCGAGATAGCTTGTTGCCTTTGGCATTTTTAGGGTGACCGTCTATACCCAATGTTTAATGTAGGCATCAGATGCCAAACAAATAAATGTGAAGATCAAAGGAATCCAAACTAAAAGTGGGAATCACAAATAAAGCAGTTCTAATGTGGGTTGCAAAACTTTCTGAAATGTGGTTATAATTCAGTAGTTATCATGCAACCCAGACACAAACTCTTAACCCATGAAGTTCAGATTATGAGATGTCAGCTCACAACTGTCTTAACTCCAGTTCCCGGGGATCCGACACCTTCTTCTGGCCTTGCTGGCATCTGAATGCCCATTGGCATACTCCCCATACACATAACTAAATAAGAAAAGAATTTATAAAGTTGATCAAGGCATGGTGGCATATGCCTATGACCTCAGCACTGGGGAAACAGGAACCAAAGGATTTTATCAGCCTGGGCTACACAGCAAGTTCCAGGTCAGCATGGAATACAAGTAGCAAGACCCCACCCAAAGATAAAAAAATACAATAATTGAAAATTATAAAAAATAATTAGATAATATTTATTGGTACAGGATTAAAAAAAAACTGAATGGGTGAATCTGAAGAGACTAGACCTAGATCCACACATATGTAAATGAGTCCTGAAGAATGAAGAAAGGAGGGCCCCTCCAGGAAGTAGTACTGGGGTAGTATAACTTTTAAACATTTTCGTGTTCTTAAATAAGACTAAGTAAGGAAGAATCAGTAACTGAAATACATTAAAGCTCATTTAAAAAGATGTCACAAAAGGCCTGTCATCAAAGGAGACACATGTACGGATGTGGAGCACAGAATATGAAAAAACAAAACAAAACAAAACAAAAAAAAAACGACTAAAGGCTGAAACAGTGTCTTTGCAAAGGGGGAAAATTAAAATTATCATCAAACCTATGAGGAAACAGCCAGCCCTGTAAGGAGGGAAATGCAAAGCACAACCTCACCAGGACATTTTGGCACACCCAACAGACAGTTTCAAAGGGAGAGGAATGCTGCGTGGCAATGGAAACTCTTGTGCACCGCGAGTTAGCACATGACTTTGTGCAAGCACTCTGAAGCACAGTTTGGGGTTCCCTACCACAGGCGGCATGTAAGTAGGCTGCTCCCTGTCACCTGCCATAGTGCACATCTCTCACTGAGAACATGCACAGGGGGCTGAGGGTGTAGCTGTGTTGCCCGGCATGCACAAGGCCTTGGGTTAAATTTCCAGTGCCAACAAAAAACAAGAAGAAAGAGGAGAAGGTAGAAGAGGAGTGGAAAAACATGCACATTAATTTTCATAGCACCATTGTCCATAACACTAAAAAAATTGAAAGCAACCCAAATATCTGCCAAGAGTAGAATATATAATGTGTCTTCCTAAGAGGAGTACGAAAGTAATGAACTAACATCTGCATACATTAATATTCATGACAAAACAGAAGATGCAGCTCCGAAGAAAATAAATGCTATGAATTCGCTTACACCAAAGTTCAAAACGGGCAAAACCGAACATTGTTTGGCAGAGGGATGCGCACAAGTGATGGCTACCCTAAGAGGGAGGGATTATTCTAAGCTTCCGGACACTGATTACTGCAACTGTTGGAACCCCTCCACCACCACCACCAAGCCGGCCCTTAGTAACTCAGCAAAGCACCAGAGTCCGCACAGAACCCACCAAGACTAAGTTCTCAGCACAGAGGAGATTTATTTACCCTAGGGGGACAAAGGTCAGGGATGGGTGAGGGCAAGACCTGCCAGAGCCACATTTGCCACGCTCAGGACCACTAGAGGCCTTCAATGACCGTGTTGGGGGCAGAAGGTGAGCAGGTGAGGTCGCTGTAAGGACTTGCTGTGACATGGATGGTGTTCTAGGACAAGGCTAGACAGCATGCTCACTTTCATTTTAATTCTTTAAAATACATGATTATGCCTTACGTATTCTTCTGTGAAAAACCGGGCATGGTGGCACACACCTTCAACCCCAGCTCGGGAGGCAGAGGAAGGTGGATTGTTGTGAGTTCGAGGCTAGCCTGGTCTACAAAGTGAGTCCAGGACTGCCAAGGCTACTCCATTTTCTCCTTCTACCATGTCGGTCCTGGAGATCAAACTTGCCAGCAAAACCCCTTTGTCCACTGAGCCATTTCACCAGCCCAAGTAAGATTAATTATTTTTAAAAGTCACAGTTGGCTAAAAATAAACAAATAATAGCTTCCTCTGGAAGTTTTGTTCTTAAAAGCTGGAGGTTTCGTTCTTCACCAAACCAAAGAAATTACAGTCATTGTGTAAGTTCAGCAGGAAGATTGGTAAGTAAGTTCTCTTGAGTGGGCTGCAGCCATACCCACTAAGTCTATCTCCCTAACCTTTACGACCATCCAGTCAGAAAAGCGAACAGTAGACGTTGACTTTCTAGCAAGAGAGATCTTATACGACAATGACGACAACAACAAAATGGTCCTGTTCCGTAGGACAGAAATCTGGATGGTTTGCTTTACAGCTTTTTAGACATTAAATTTCTCTTCTCGAGGGCTGGAGAGATGGCTCAGCAGTTAAGGGTGCTGACTGCTCTTCCAGTATAGACCCAGGTTCAAATCCCAGCACCCATATGGCAGTTCACACCTGTCTGCAACTCCAAGATCTGATATTCTCACATAGATACACATGCAGGCAAAGCATCAATACACATAAAGGTAAATTAAAAAAAAAAAAAAAACATTTAAGTTTCTCTTCTTCGAGGGGTCGGTGCATACCATGCCTGCTGTGCCAGCATTAGGGCCTGACTTTGATCCCCAGAACTCCACTTAAGAAAATGAGCCGTGGCACTGTGAGCTTAGAAAACAGAGCTGGGGAGGTGGTGACAGGCAGATCTTCAGGCCTGCTGGCTAATCTGCCCAGCGTACTCAGGGAGAGCCAGACGAGAAACCCAGTCTCAGAAAACACAGTGGCTAGCACCTCCTGTGGCATGATAACCTCCATGTGAATGTGCATACATCTGTACCCACACAAGCATGTGCACTTGCTGGCTTATACACACACACACACACACACACACACACACACACACTTTCCATCTCCCCTGCCTTTGGTGTTGGCAATCAAACCTAGAGCTGCTCAGAAGAGTATGTATGAGACATAATGTACTTTTAAACAAACAAACAAAGAACAGGATTTCACTGAGTACCTCTGGGTGGCCAGAACTCGCTTTGTAGACCAGGCTGGCCTCAAACCCACAGAAATCCTCCTGTCTTTCCCTCCCTGGGGCTGGGACCAAAGTCATGTGGCCAGATGCCCTACAGGATACACATTTTAAGTAGCAATTTCGTTCTTACAGGGAAAGGCAGTTACCTGATTTCATATTTCCCCCCTTTAAAAAGTAGCTTACTGACCCAGGCGCTGTGACAGAGACAGATGGATCTCTGAGTTTGAGGCCAGCCTGGTCTACAAAGCGAGTCCAGCACAGCCAAGGCTACACTGAGAAACCCTGTCTTGAATAAACAAACTGAAAGTAGCTTATCATATCCTGATTCAGTGGCAGGTACTTGCTTCATCCAATGCAGCTGGGACTTGACCTGACTAAGGGGCTTTGAGGGAATGAAGAAAGTACAGATGCCACTCTGATGGAGTTTCACCAACTATTGCATCAACCTAGAACCCAGGGAATTTATGATGTATAGCTTAGGGGCAGGAGTTAGCTAGTCTCAAGTTAGCTAGGTATCTGTAGGCAAGCAAGCATCCTGGAGGAGGAAGCTTTGATCACTAGTTTTTGTCAATTGTTCATAAACGTGTACTTGAACATACTGTCAACATTCGAATCCAGACCAGAAGAAGACTTTGCCATAGCCCCAGGGGAAGGCTCTGACACAGTCGTGACCAGGTCAACAACATGCATTCATTCAGAGCTTCCTCCACCCGCCACAGGCACTCATTATATTAGCTAACACCGTGCATTCACCGAATTATACCTTATGCATAGAAGGTTTGATCTTTGTAATGCATTCCTCAAATTGTTCAGAAGTGACTAAATTAGAGTGCACCCGATTTAATCTGCTAAGTAATATTTTATCTCTGACTAAAAGTTTGAAAAGAAAAACTTTATATTGTACATTATTTTTTAAATGGGCACTTCATTGCTCGGTAATGTTGGAGAGTCATTCTTTTGAAACAAAGGAACAAAAATGGGTGGCCAAAGTTCCAGCTGAGTGGGCTACCTTTGCTGGGGGCTGACTGGTCCTGGAAACAGTCATAGGCCAAGAGAAAGTAGAGTTCAGCCTTAAGGAAAGATTCCAAGGGATCGACTGTGGTAAATGAAAACAGGAAAAATCAGTGTAAGCAAGCCTGGCATCTTGCAGATCCAACATAGCAGTGAAACCGGGTCCCAGAAAGAAGGCAGGCCAGTGTGGTTCTGGCCCCCATTGGATCAGTCTCCAACTCATCCCAGAGTTGGCTACCTGGTGAGATTCAACCTGAGCATCAGAGGCCAAGGTGTTGGCTTGTTCGCTAAAGTGCTTGCTTAGAATCCCCCTGCCTCAGTTTTCAAGCAGCTAAGATTACAGGCTGTGTCGCCAAGCTTTAAAACACACAGCTTTACTAGCCAGGTGCGGTGGCTCACACCTGTAATCCCAGAGCAGGCAGATCCCTGTGAGTTCAATGCCAGCCTGGTGTTCAAGGTGAGTCCAGGACAGTCAAGGCTACACAGAGAAACCCTGCCTCACAAAACAAAAATCAAAACAAACAAACAAACAAAAAAACCCATAGCTTTAAAATGTGGGACTGGAGAGATGGCTCAGTGGTTCCAGAGGACCTGGGTTGGGTTCCCAGCACCCACACAGCAGCTCACCGCTGTCTGTAACTGCTGATTCAGGGAATTCTCTTCTGACTTCTGTGAGCAGTCTACATGCAGTCTACATACATACACGCAAGAAAAACACCCATATATATAGAATAAAATAAACAAAAGTGGGATCATGTCTGAAAGGACATTCACAAAACTATTTAAGTGGTTTCCTTTGCGGGAAGAAAAATAGCATTAGTGGAGAGGAGGAAGATGAAAAGTGATAACTCACATTTTCCATGTTTATACCCTTTAAAAGAAAAATGAAAGTATGGTACCTTGTACCATGCTTTACATTAAGTTACAAAGCAATCCAGCTCCATCTTCAGTTAGATGGGGAAAGGATGCAGAGCCTCAGACGGGGAAAATCTGTGTCACTCTGTTGGTGATGTTTACATTCCACAGCTCACACTTGCCGTGCTTCATGCACTAATTTTTTTTTTCAACGTGTAAAATGCCCCACGGTCTGGTTGCTACAGTCCTCGAATCTCACTGACCAGGGAACTGAGGTCCAGAGAGGATGTCACGGTCACCCTGGAGCTAGGTGGCAAAGTTCAGATTCTGCTTCCTGGAGCACTGTCTGGTTTTGATTTTTATTTTTTGGTTTTTTTTAGGTCAGAGTCACTTGTAACCTAGGTTCTTAAACTCGCTGTATCAGAGAAGATGGCCTTGAATGCCTGGTCTTCCTGCTTCTGCCTCCTAAGTGCTGGAATCACAGATGGGCACCACAATGCCCAGTTCCTCCAGTCTCTGCTTTGATCTCTTGTACCAAACTACACCCATACAAAAAGCGCTGTATTATTTACTCACCCACAAGAGGCTGTTGTCCCTTGTGTCACTTATAAGAAATCTGGTACTCATCTCTCAGAGGATTTGGAGATACCTGTGGGGTTTTTTTTGTTTTGTTTTGTTTTTCTTTTTTTAATTTTAAATTTTATTTATTAATTTTACATCTGAGTCATAGCCCCCTTGTTTCTCTTCCTATCTCACCCTCCTCTCTATTTCTCCTTGTCTCCCTCCCCTACTCCTCAGAGAAGAGGAGCCCTGCCCCCTATCCACCCACCCCAGAATATCAGGTTGCATCAGGACTAAGCTCATCCTTTTCCCCTGTGGCCTGGCAAGGGGAAACTGATCAAAAAGCAGGCAACAGAGTCCATGTCAGCCCCTATTCCCCTTACTAGGGAACCCATATGAGGACCGAGCTACCCATTGGCTACAACTGTGTAGGGGGCCTAGATCTAGTCCATGCATGGCTCTTGGTTGGTGTTTCAGTCTCTACAGGCCTCCCTGAGCTCTGGTTAGTTAGCTCTGTTGGTCTTTTTGCGGAGCTCTGGTCCTCTATCCTTCCCCCCACTCTTCGAGAAGACTCCCTGGGCTCCACCTACTATTTGGTTATGGGTCTTTGCATCTGTTTCCATCAGGTCAGCTGGGTGGAGTTACTCAGAGGACAGCTAGATGTCTGCTTTCAAGTTCATGTATCCACCAGACTTTTGAGCTTCATCCAGCAAGAAATCTCTATTTTTTTCTTGCTATACACCTGGTAATAGGTGGGGAATTTTAAATGCTAGGTGGTGATTTAAAGTGTCTACAAGTTTTTTTTTTTTTGACACTCTTGGAGTATTGACTGAACTTAGAGACTCACTCTTTTTAAAATTATTTTTAAAATAGTTTTATGTGTATTGGTATTTGGCTGTGTGAGAGTGTCAGGTCCCCTAGAACTGGAGTTACAGACAGTTGTGAGTGGCCATGTGGGTGCTGGGAATTGAATCCAGATCCTCTGAAAGAAAGAGCAGCCAGTGCTCTTAACCACTGAGTCATCTCTCCAGCACCGTGACTCACTTCTAATGTAGAAAGTAAAATGAAGGCAGCATGTGAGTTTAGGAAACAGGATGTGAAAGTTACAATGGCACAGATCAGTGGTTCTCAACCTTCCCAATCCAGTATCTCATGTTGTCTTGATCCCCAACCATAAACTTATTTCTTTTTTACTTTGTAACTGTAATTTTGCTATTGTCATGAACTGTAATGTAGCTATGATAGGCGGGATATCTGATACGTGGCCCTCAAAGTCTTCTCCTCCCACAGATTGAGAATGGTATTACATTCTATCTTTTCTGTCTCTATTTTTCTCTCTCTCTCCCCATCCCCCTCTCTCTCCTCCTCATTTTCACCTCTCCCCTTGACACTCCCAAGGAAAACAGATGTCAAGCCATGAGGAAAGACTTATAGGGTGAGAAAGTTAAGCCTCTGGCCAACACCTGGGGAGAACTTGAGGCTTTCTGCTAATGGCCCTCTAGCTAGCTAGCTTGGAGGTTGATTCTCCAGGTTTCAGGGAAATCTTCAGATGACATCCATCAGCTTCCAGCTGGACTGCAACCTCTGAAACCCTGTGCAGGGTCATCCTGCTGAGCTTCCATAGCTTCCTAGCTTCCATAGCTAGGAGTCACAGAAACTGTGAGGTAATAAACACCATTGCTTAAAGTCACTAAGCATCACAGTGCTAAGTAACAAGAATATACATATGTGTGTGTGTGTGTGTGTGTGTGTGTGTGTGTGTAATCCTAGATATGTATAAAAATTACTGTGTTTTCTTGTTAGAATTTTCGTGCATATGCTCATGGAAGAGAAAGAATTTCAAATAATATTAAAATAAGTTTTCATTAAAGGGTTCAAAGAACAGGGAACTGTGGAGATAGTTCAGTGGGTAAGAGCATTTGCTCTCAAGAAAGAGGACCTGAGTTCAAATCCCAGCACTGCGGAACAAAGCTGGACATGGCTTCAGGAGTCTGTAAGAGCCTGTACCCTCAGGATGTGGGAATAGGGACAGGGTAACTCCCAAGAACTCACTTTACAGCCTAAAGGTTAAGTTCTGGTTCAGTGAGGGACCCATTCTAAAGATAATAAGGCAAAAATTGACAGAGGAACTCACTGGGCACCCTGCTCTGGCATATGTGCATACACGGGAATACATACCCACACACTTATGCTCACACAGACATACACAACTTCAAAGCACAAACAAAACAGTAAAGATTTATCTGACCAATTCTGAAGCCACCCTGAAAGCCGAAGGCTTTTGCCAGTCAGGACCCAGCAAGAGAACTGAACTGACAATTCCGACTTTACGCTCCTGTGCGCTGTTCAAGGCATCAACAACAACTACATCCTTGAACATCTGTAGCCGCTTGTTGACAAAGCTGCAGTATAACCATTTGGGTCCAAAAAATATTCAGGCCATTGACTCCAATAGGTGCCATAGTGGGGACCTCCCTAGAAAATTGCAAATCCATTTGAAGAAGTCAAATTTATCTTGGGCAGACATGTGTCTACACAAATCTATTTTCAAGGTCAGGGGCGGAGCAGCGTACATAACTAGGCACATAGTAACAAGTGCTGGTGAGGGAACCATGAATGAAACAGAGGGCAAAAGGCACGGGAGCAGAAAGAGTGCTGGGGCTGGGGCTGTTGTATGGTTTACAAAACAATCATGACTTTATGATTAAAGAAACGAGAGAGAAGTATGAAGCGGCCAAGACATTTTTTTTAGAAGAATCAAATAAAAACACCTAGAAATGATTATTATAGTAGAGAATGAAGGAAAAAAAAGAAAAAAGGTGAGTGGTGGCTGACCACAAACAAACGAACAAAACTAGAGAACAGCGGGTGACAGGATACAGTCCACGAGCATGGTCAGAGAGTCAGAATCCACGGACAAGTCGTCATAGTTCACGGGAGTGAACTGGCTCTGTCTCAGCAAACATGATGAGCTGAGTTCCGTCCCCAGGCTCCATGGTGGGGGGAAAGAATGGACTCCTGAAGTTGTCCTCTGACTTCTGCCTGTACTTACCACCCACATGCACACAGGTAAATGAACAATTCTTTCTAAAGAGTCATGGGCGGGGCTGGAGAGACGGCTCAGGGGTTAAGAGCACTGGCTGCTCTTCAGAGGTCCTGAGTTCAATCTCCAGCGACCACATGGTGGCTCACAACCAGCTGTACTGGGATCTGATGCCCTCTTCTGGTGTGCAGGTGTATATGCAGACAGAATACTCACATACATAAAATAAATAAAACCTTGGGGGAAAAAAAAGAGTCATGGGAGTTGGACTGAAGTGTAGATATAACTAAGGGTCTAGAAGAGAAAGATTAAATGGCAGAGGTCTTCGTTTTTATTTTGCCTTCAATCCAGATCTTGAGTCGAGAAGTCACAGTTTTAATCTGGGCCTTACCTTCTGCTGGAAGCCTCTATAAGAATAATGGAAGAAGGAAGGTTTGTTCTTTGTCTGCTTAGGCATTCATTTCTTCACTGGTTGTTGGAGCCTACTTCTCCGAGATTTCAGTATACACAGAAGACCAGCTGAGACATCCAACCTTGTGGCACTGAAAAACTACTAGATTCTTAGACTTCCCATTCACAAGTACCCATTGCTGGATTAGCTGGACCGCAGCCTGTAAATATCCCAATAATTTCTCAGCCATCAGTAACTCCGGTCCCGGGGGTTCCATCACTCTCTTTTGTCCTCTATGGTACTAGGCACCTATATGGTGTCTAGACATACATGCAGGCAAAACATCTAATCACACACATACACACAAAGTCAAGCAGGGCAGCACACACAGTGCCCGCCTTAAGTATGCATGTGTTGGGGGAATGGGGTGACATGTGGATCCTTGAAGCTCATTGGCCATAGAGCTTTTCAGAATCAAAGAACTTCAGGTTTGGCAAGAGATCATGTCTCAGAAAAATAAAGACGCAGGCCAGGGAGATGGCTCCGCTCTTAAAGAGCTGGCTGAACAAATGTAAGGACTGGGAGTTCAGGTCCCAGAAATCCCCTTAAACTCTCCTATTGTTCCAGCCTCAGTAGACAGAGATAGGTTATCCCAGAGCAAGCTGGCCAGTGAGAATATCCATATCAGTGAGCTCTGGGTTTGATTGAGAGAGCCTGCCTCAAGGAATGATGTGGACGGGAGATGAAGAATGATTCCTGATATCAGCCTCAGGCCTCCACCTGTATTTGTACACACAAGCATTTGTAAGCATACAAGCATGCTCACATGCATAAATGCGCACCCAAGACACACATGAAAAATAGGAAAAAAAATAATGGTAGAGAGCAATTGAGAAAAGACACCCAGCATCCATCTCAGGCTTCCTCACATGTGTACATGACACACACACACACACACACACACACACGCACGCTCATACACTAAGGGAGTCCTGATACCAAAATGCTCTGTCCTAGAGAACTTAGCACTCTGTGTTCTCCAGATGAGCACAAGATTCTTAGCCACATTCCCCCAAGTCGCTTGAAACCACAAAGCAATCCAGACACGCCCCAACAGTAGAAGAGCTAAAGAAGAGTTGAATATTTTTTACATAGGAAGTGTCTACAGCAGTGACAGTAACCAAGGATACTGCAAGAGCATGGACTACACGCAAGAACCTAGCATGACATCAACAAGAATCGAAGCACAAGACAGTATGTTTGTGCCTTGGATAAAACAGTCATTGGGGAACTACAGAAAAGCAGTAATCATTGCCATAAAAGTCAAAATAAGGGCTGGAGAGATGACTCAGTGGTTAAGAGCACTGTCTGCTCTTCCGGAGGTCCTGAGTTCAATTCCCAGCAACCACATGGAGGCTCACAACCATCTGTAATGGGATCTGATCCCCTCTTCTAGGTGTGTGAAAACAGATCACTCACACATAAAAATAAATAAATAAATAAATATTTTTAAAAAGTCAAAATAAAGGTGGCTTTAAGAGACGGCCAGAAGGGGAATAGAAGGTGATAGTTCACCATGACATTCTGTGTCTGAATAACCTAGCATATGTGCAAAATATATTTTATACATAGTCCCCACACTGTACATACACTTTGGTGCTTTTCTGTATGCTGTACACGTGACTCATTTGACTTTCAGGGAAACATGACATGCATGTCTCATTGGCTCTTTAAAAAGTCTCATTCAGTCTGACTAATTTGACAATTCGCATGAAGCTGGGTGTGTTCAGCACTCAGGAGGCCGAGGGAGGGGGAGCCAGTCTGAGGGCGGCCTGGTCCACATGTGACATATAAGATAGCGACATCTGCACAGCGAGACCCTGTCTCAACACTGTAGCAACAACAACAACAAAAAAAGGTAATTTGACAATTATAGTTTTAGGTTCTGCGGTTCCAGTGGGAAATTTGGGTATTAGTCAGGGCTCCAACAGAAATCACTTATGCAACTTTGGTAATTTCAGAAGATTTTAACACAGAAACTATTTATGAAGGTGTGGGCGTGGTATAAGGAACTCAAAGGCAACAGTGAAAGAGCTTAGCTTCAGTAAGCTGTTCCTACATACAGTCTGGAGTGAGCAAGGGAAAAAAGTCTGCTTTAAAACTACGAGCTGTGCCATAGTGGAGAGAGAGTTCTAGTTAAGATCTATGGCGACCAGTGACAGGGTGGAGCCAACCCAGGATACAGAAGGATAAATTTGATTTTTTTCCCTTTCCTCCCTCTCTCCTTCTTCCCTCTTCCTTCCCTCCTTCCCTTCCACTGGTCAGCTACCCATGTTTTCTGTAGCTGGAACCAGCTAAAGTTAGGAAGCCAGAGACGCTAATGTGCCTTCCCAGAGACATACACCAAATGCAGCAGGGCGCAGAATAGAACCGGAGGGCTGAGACGCTAGTAACATGCCTACCTGACCCCAGAACAGTAGCAGCCAGCTGCATGGTTTCTCTTCTAACGTAGGAGGCAGGAGAAAAGATGGTCGACAGAGTCAAGCTAGTTCCGCCCTGCTGACGCTCCTGTGCCTTCTTCTCTCTCTCCCGAGTCCATCAACATTTCAGTTGGATGTATCATCTCTCTCATCCTTGTGACAGGATGTAGGATAAGAGTAAATATATTTCTGCTGTGCCTTTCTCAAGCAGGCTGAGAGAGGCCCACACTCCATCGCCTGTAGGCTGTGGGACACGGGCAGTCTTGCTTTATGGTGGCAGCTGCACTTGCCCGTTAACCAGACCACAGGGCCAAGAGGCTGACCTATCCCCCCTTTGACCCATCCCATTTGTAACCACAAGCTAACCAGCTACTGGTAAGGATCTGGCAATGCTTCTCTAGATTAGTCATACGGCCTGGGTGAAGGAGCAGAGGGAAGCTTAGCTTCCATTTCTTTGGAACCATGTCAGTCGTACTTCAGATTTTTAGATGAGGACACCCAAAGCAAACATACTTGAAATGTCTGCCCAAGCTTGCATCACTGGTGCACCAACTGGGACTAGACGCTCAGCCTCTGGCGACAAGCACACTGCAGGAGGGCAGCTGCCTCTTTCTTTTACGCTTAGTTATTTGCTATGTGTGCCTGTATGTGTTTGTAGGCATACATGCATGCGTGCACTTATGTTTGTGTGTGTGGTGTGTGTGTGCGTGCGTATGCATGTGTATATAGGTGTGCATGCGTGTATGTATGTGTGCATGTATGTATATGTACTTGTGTCTGTGTGTGTGCATGTGTTCTTGTGTGTGCGTGCTTCTGTGTGTGTTTGCTGAGAGCACGATGCTCAGGAAGAGGTCAGAAGACAACTTGTAGGAGTTAGTGCTCTCTTTCCACCATGTGGGGTCTGGAGATTGAACTTAAGTCACCAGGCAAAGCAGCAGGCACCTCAGCCACCCAGCCATCTCTTGACCCAACATCTGAGCCTATCACCATAACAAGCAGACCTGGGAAACGGCAATAACATATTAGATGGTGATGAAGATGACTCAGGGGAAGGCGAAACACACAGTGCCAGATGTCCTGTAAATGCTCAGGGAATAAGAAGACATTTGTCATCCTGCTGTGTAACTGGCAAGCTACAGAAGCAAGCCGTTTCTGTCCTGTGATTTTTCCAAAGCCAAGCCTTCTCCAGAACCATTCCTCAGCGTGATGACATACTCAAGCACACTGAGATGTGTTTGCTAATAAATTTCCTCAGGACTGAAAAATAACTCCATTTTTCTTTTGCAACATTTCCTGTCTATCTCCCCCAAAGAGCTTTCACTGTGGCTTTTATTTTTGGCCACAGTGAAGTCAATGTTAAGGGAGCAATTAAGGGCTCATTTCAGTTTGCAACACACCATCAAAATGGACCTGCCGCACCACAGGGATTTCAGGAGCTGTATGAGGACATTTGGAAGTGACTCTGCATTTCAGGATTGCTGAAATTCTTCCACAGCCCATTAAACTGATCGCTAAGTGGAGAGTGATGAGCCAGAGGGCGAGGTGGGATGAGGCAAAAATGAGTTGAAGAAATGAGAATGAGTCAGCTAAAGGGAGACAGTTTGTGGAGGTTATTATCTCTCTAACTTTCTTAACCGCTTAAATACATTAATCACATTTAGCCTTTTTTATTACCCTTTACATTTCTAAACATTGAGACTTTACCAGCTCTCCTCAGCTGGGATCAATGGGGTGAAGAACATTTGTCACAAAGCTTTAATTTTGGAAGTTTTGGATAACTCTATCTCTTTAGTAATAATTGGTGAGGCACCTTGATAAGGAGAGAACCAACTTTACATATTAGTGTTTTGCTAAGACGGTCAATAAAGAAAATGAATACAACATTTTCTTTAGGTTTTCAATGCTGTATGTCAAAGAAGAAATGAGTTGGGGGGGGCATCCGGTTCATTCTTAAGTTGGTAGAAAAAGATATTTTGTGATTGGAGAGCATTTGATACCAAGGTCATCCAAACTGAGCAGGTGCTTTCATCTGAGATGAAGACACAATATACATTTAAAGCATAATATTCCTTATTTTAAAAGTGGGGTATGCCAATGTTAAGGTGCAGTAAGATTTAATGATAGTACATACCCTTATAACTACCGCTTAAATTCCAGAAAGTTCCTTTTCTCCTTTGTTTCCTTCTCATCAAACTCCTAGTCTTACGTCTCCATCACTTAGCACTTAAAGTGACTCAGTCACTTTTAATTTCATCTCCATGGCAAGTTTGCCTGCTGTTGGACCTCACGTAAATGAAGTCATGCTGTATTGTTACATCTGGTTTCTTTCTTGCAGCACACATCCGGATGTTCCTGTCAGCACTTCTCCATTTTCTCATCGTGCGTACTCTCTCTATAACTATGTCACGATGTGTTGGTCTGTTCTATTGATAAACATTGTCCTCCTGCTTCAGCCTACTGAATGCTGGGATTGCACAACTTCACCTTCATAAATAAGCTTGTAAACACTGTCATGCTAGCCTTCCTGTGGACATGATCTTGCCTGGCCTCTGGGCATTTACCTAGGAGTCCCGTGGGGGACAACTCTTTATCCAAAGAATTGCCAGACTGTGTTCCTCGTTTCCATCTCCACCAGCAATGTACAAGGCCTTCAGTTTCTCCACATTATTGCTATTGACCAAAGTTCTTAAGTTAAACATATGTTAAAGAGTGTGAAGTTCTATTCATTGTGCTTCTGATTTGCATTCGCCTAGGGATCGGCCATGAAGAACATCTTTTCAAGAGTTTCTTGGCAATCTTTGGATGAAGAGCTGTTCCGATCCTTTACCCATCTTGTTGATTTGGTGGTCTTTTTTGAGCTAAACAGAGCAGGGCTGCTGTAATCATCTTAGCTCCTTCCAGTCAAAAGAAACAACAAAAATCCAATACATTAGCTTAAGCATGCATGGAGTTTGTTGTATCATAGAAACAAACAATTTTGGGAGTAGTTCTGGCTTAATCAGAGTTGGGGAGGTGCCACCAAAACCTGTTTTTTATTGTTGTTTTGTTTGTTTGTTTGTTTGTTTCCCCTGCTCATCGCTTGGCCGTGTTCTTGCTGTGTGTGTACCTTTTCTGGCTTCTCTCCCACAGCTTCAGCCTCTCCAGCCTCGTATTTGGTCAGGTTCAGCCCCAATGAGGAGAGAGCAGTTGTCTCTGCTGGTAGTGTTGGCAAATATTGTTTCTGATGGTTTTCATAGAAATTCCAACTACAATGCCCAAGGGGAGTAGAATTTATAGGCCAGGACTGAAACTCACCTAAAAAAACAAGTGTGGGGTAGAGGAAATTTTCTAGGGATAGATCAGGTTTATTGAAAGAAAAATGAATGCTGTGATATCAAAAAATAGCACATATGGGCTTCTCAGCTCCTCTTCTCTCAAGCTCAAGCTTGGCTTCTACTGAGGTGAATTTAGCCAGGCTCACGGAGTGCCCTTCAAACACAGAAGGGGACCATATCAGTAAGGCTGCCAGCATGTCACTGGAGACAGAAAGGTCCCCTGACTTCCAGGTGCGTTTGAGTACCAACCCTCTGCCGAAGGATACTAGTTTTATATCTACACAGCCTGTCCTTTATTCCTTCAAAGCTGGTGAAAGGTGGGGATTAGGCCACCGTAGCCCAGAAATTTTACAGTGAGAAATTCTTAGGACAGCAATATGGCTAGCAGGTTTCTAGAGGGGCTGTTTTGGAGGGGTTACATCTTCACTAAGTAGCTTTTGCTGAGGCTGGTGCTATCTGAGATGGCTCAGGTATGGTGATGGGGAAGCTTTAATTATCCCCTGGCAGGACCTGGATTGGCCTCTCTCCGTCCCCGTGGCCCTGGACCTGCTTTGCATAGGCAGTAGAATGCAAGAAAAGTTTCTTCCTGTGCATTTCTGCTCTGCCTCCTTGTTGGTAGGATTACCTGGGAGGCAGACAGACACTAGGATGGAGTTGGAGTATTTTGTAAATTAGTAATACCCAGGAAAGGAAGCAAGTGCTCGCCTAAGTGGGCAAGCCTTGGGAGCATTATGGAGGTTTGTGATCGTGACAGAAAAAGGAGGAAAGGCTGATGGCGATAGAAACACCAAGACAACCTGACAAAGAGCTCTCACAGAGATAGCCTTAAAGGAGTCTCATGCTGGAGTGTAGTGTTCATTTCCTAGTACCCCGTCATACTTAGTCGCTGTCTGAACGCGCTTGAGAAAAAGGGTTGTTACCCCAGAGGGTAGGTAGATCCAGAAAGTGGGTTTGTCAGCTCTCTGTACCCCTAGGAACTGGTTTGTTGTTGTTGTTATTGTTTGTTTTATTTTGAGATAATTCTATAGCCCAGGTTGGTCTTAAACCCATTATATAGCCCAGGCTGGCCTTGAACTCATGATCTTCCTGCTTCAGTCCTCCTGGTGCTATGATTTACAGGTGTGAGTGACCCACCTTGCCCAACAGCACAAGGTAGTTTTCTAGAAGAGAAGTGTTCATTCCTCAGCTCTGTGGTGGCCCAGCCTCACAACTATCCAAGCTTCTGCTCTTGCCTATAATGAAGCTCTCAGAGGGACTCGGAAGGCTGCTGTGCTCCACAGAAATGCCTGACTACTTCCACCAGACTTCCTTTGTGTGAATTCTCGTGCCATTCTGAAATATTTCCTCTGCCTGGATTTTTTTTTTCCTCAGACTCCTATCAGCCACTTATTTATTTATGCTCTCTCTTTTTCCTTTTTAAAAATCAATTAATTCAATTTATATCTTGGTCATAGGACCCTACCTCCTCTCTTCCCAGTCCCACCCTCCCTACCACATCTCCTCTCCCTTATTCCTCAGAATAAGGGAGCCCCGTATCCAGACACCCCCCCATCTATTCACATGAGGACTGAGTTCGTCTTCCTCCCCTGTGGCCTGGTAAGGAAGTACCATCATGGGGAAGTGATCAAAAAGCAGGCAACACAGTCTATGTCAGAGATCTCCCCCATTCCTCTAGCTAGTGGGCCGATATGAAGCCTAAGATGTCCATCAGACTTATCTTCTTGGGGTCTGTGTATTGTAGTATGTCCATCTTGTACTATATGACTAAAATCCACTTATAAGTGAATATATACCATGTGTGTCTTTCTGGGTCTGTGTTACCTCACTCAGGATGATCTTTTCTAGTTCTACCCATTTGCCTGCCAATTTCATGATTTCTTTGTTTGGCTGCATAGTACTCCATTGTGTAAATGTACCACAGTTTCTTTAATAAACGGGACCTCTTGAAACTGGAAAGCTTCTGTAAAGAAAAGGACACTTTTGATAGAATAAAACAGTAGTCTACAGATTAGGAAAAGATCTTCCTCAATCCTACATCCAACAAAGGGCTCATATCCAGAATATACAAAGAACTCAAGAAATTAAACACCAAAAAAAAAAAAAAAGTAATCCAATTAAAAAAATGGGAAACAGGGCTAAACAGAGAATTTTCAACAAAGGAATCTCGAATAGTTGAGAAGCACTTAAAGAAATGCTCAAAGCCCTTAGTCATCAGGGAAATGCAAACCAAAACGACTCTGAGATTCTGTCTTACACCTGTCAGAATGGCTAAGATTAAAAAAAAAAAAAACAAAAAAAAAACCTCAAGTGACAACACATGCTGACAAGGATATGGAGAAAGGGGAACCCTCCTCCATTGCTGGTAGGAGTGTAAACTTGTACAACCACTTTGGAAATCAATCTGGTGCTTTCTCAGAAAACTGGGAATAGCCGTACCTCAAGACCCAGCCACACCACTCCTGGTCATACACTCAAAAGATGCTCTACCATACAACAAGGACATTTGTTCAACTATGTTCATAGTAGTTTTATTCATAATAGCCAGAATCTGGAAACAACCTAGATGTCCCTCAACCAAAGAATGGATAAAGAAACTGTGTGTACATAGTTTCATTTACATTGCTACAATAAAATGTCCTGGCAAGAAAACAACTTGAGGAAGAAAGGCTTTATTTTAGCTCACAATCCTAGCTGTGCAAGTCAAGACAGCAGGAACAGCTAGCTAGTCCATCATATCCACAGCCAAGACCGAAGAGAAACAGATGCATGTGTGCTTGCTACCCAGCCCATTTGCTCCACTCTTACGTAGTTCTGGACCTAAACCCAGGGAATGGTGCCACCCACAGTGGGCTGGGTCTTCCAACAGCAGTTAACATAATCAAGACAATTGCCCCTCTCCCAGAGACTCCCCCAGGTCAGCCTGCCCTATATAGTCCCTCACTGAGACTCTTCTCAGGTGATTCTTTATGATGGCAGCTTAACAACTGAAATGAATATCACCCACCCCCTCTGAGCAATCAGCAATCAATCTCTCCTTTATGTCTCTACTCAAAATCCTCATTCCCTCCTGACATTATTTCTCTTTATCCTATCTGTTGTTGTTTTTTTGTTTTGTTTTGTTTTGTTTTTTTTAAGTGTGGTTCTGTATTTATTATGTGTCTCCTTAGATTAGAACTGACTTCAATGTCCGATTGCATGTGGGTTGATGCCCCAGGTCCCGCCTCTGAGAAAAAGGTATCAGACAGGTCTGATGCTCTTTGGGTGGATGACACCTAAATGAACATTGGTACAAAGTCCCAATTTATTTCTAATATCAGAGATCAGACCTCTACTCTTGCCTGATGCGTCTAAAACAAAAAGGGGGAACTGTAGAGAGCTGCGTAATGCCGTGCCTTAAAGATGGAGCTGGTTTCCGCCTTCCACCTTCCCGATGGTGAGTGCTCTCTGTCACAAACAACTCCATATTTGGCTAAGGCTGAGGATCTGGCTTGCTTCCGTGTATGTGGACCTATCTGCATTGCCCACGAGGCACGCTGGGGTTGGCTACCCAGAGGCTATTTAAGCTGTGGGCTGGCTTTCAGGGTCAGAAGATTGTTCAAGGTTCCTGAATAAACTGCATTGAGAAGAAAAAAAAAAAAAAAAAAAAAAAAAAACGATCAGAAAGAAGGAGAGGAGGACCTCCCCTATCAGTGGACTTGGGGAGAGGCATGCATGCAGAAAGGGGGGAAGGGTGGGACCGGGAGGGGAGGAGAGAGGGGCTTATGGGGGGATACAAAAGGAATAAAGTGTAATTAATAAAAGTTAAATAAAAAATTAAAAAAAAAAAGAACTGACTTCAATTTGTCTGCCTCTCTACCCCTACAGCCCAGGAGAGTAACAGGCACACAGAAGATACCATCAGAGATGTGTCCAGTGGAAGAAAGAAGAGAGGAAAGAGGAGAGGAAAGAGAGGAGAAGGGAAAGAGGAAGAAAGAAAAAATGGAAGGAGGAGGAAAAACTAGTGTAGTCACAGAAATCATGCTAAAGTCAGCAGATTCCACTAATCCTCACCCTTTCTGATGCAACCTCTGTCTCTAAGATCATTCAGTCCCTGAAGGGAACAATGAGGCTGTGCATCTCAAAATAGGAACTGCAAGTCAGAGATGAAATTGGCTTTGCTGACTACTTTCACTCACCAGAATTTTCATCTACGTAACCCTCCCAACACCACCTCACAGCATGTGGTCATCCCTAGTTTATGGCCGGAAGATACCTGATGTCACAGGCACACAAACATGGGCCATGGGATTCACTGTCAAGTTTGCCCAATATCAACAAATAAAAATATGACTTCAGTGCCATGTGAGGCGGGACTGGCCAAACACACTGGCCATTTGAGTGTGGGACTGCAATTAAGAGAACCGGGAGTGGTGGCACACGCCTTTAATCCCAGCACACAGGAGGCAGAGGCAGGTGGATCTCTGTGACTTCAGGCCAGCCTGGTCAGGACAGCCAGAGCTACACAGAGAAACCCTGTCTCGGAAAACCAAACCAACCAACCACACAAACAAGAAGAGCACTTTACAGAGGCTGGAGTGTTATGGTGCATAGAGAGAAAGTTCAGCATTTCAGTTACCCAGGCCAAGGAAGATACCATCTCCTTATGATGGACAGTATCTATTTTCGAAGCGTGTTATAGGGGCTGAGGAGGTGGCTCCATCAGTAACACCCTTGCCATGGCGGCATGAGAGCCTGTGTTCAGATCCGGAGCACCTACATTAAAAAGCACAGCAGAGTGGCTTTCGCCTGTGCCGCCAGCGCCAAGGGAGCAGAGACAGGTGAATCTCTGGAGCTCACTGTCCTGACAGCCTAGCTGAGTCAGTGAGCTCCAGGTTTAGTGAGAGACCTAGGCTCAAAAAAAAAAAAAAAAAAAAATGAAAGAAAGAAAGAAAGATGGAGAGCTAGTGAGAAAGGTACACACACACACACACACACACACACACACACACACCAAGTCTGTTGTGGAATAAATGTTTGTGCCCTGCTGAAATTCATACAGTGAAGAGCTACGGCAGTGTTTCTCAATCTGTGAGTCCATCGACCGTTACACATGAGTTGTCTAAGACCGCTGGAAAACATATTTATATTCCAGTTCATAACAGTAGCAAAATTACAGTTATGAAGTAACAAAAAAAATAACTATATTAAAGGTCGCAACATTAGGAAGGTTGAGAACCACTGCTCTAAGGCCACAAATGATCACATTAGGTGGGGGGTGGGGGTGGGGCTGTGGTCAGGCTTAGACAAGCTCATGATTCAAGATGGGATCCATGTGCTTACATGAAGAGGAGACACCAAAACTCTCTCTCCAATGTAGCAAGAAAGTGGCCATCTCCATCAGATGGGCTGCTCCACTGAACCTGCTGGTCCCTTGACACTGGAATTCTCAGCCTCAGGACGGTGAGAAGTAAGTGTTCACTGTTTACGCTGTCCAGCTGTGTTAGCATGGCTGGTGCAGAGTAAGACATTGTCTCAAACACAGATCCACACAGCGTCAGAACCTCCCCCCACTTCAAAAGAGTTCCTAGGGTAGACTGCCCACTGATAAACAAAAGGTTTCAAACTGGGTTTTAAGATTATGTGAATGCCTCAAGAATCTGCCTAGCAATGTTTTATGTCTAGTTAGGAAGAGGGAGGGAATCAGTGTGTGTGGGAGGGGGCCAGGAGGAGGTAATGGGGTGATAGGATCAAAATACATTATATCCGTGTAAGGCATAGCATTCTGCTTACTATGTGCTAAAAAAAATAAACTTGTTAAAAATGTTGTCAATTCTTTTTTCATCTACAAAAGGAAACTCAGCAACTTCTCAGTGCAGAAATCTCAGATAGTTCCTACCTGGGACTCATACCAACATCACATGTTCTACCAAGACTGCAATGACTGCTGTTGCATATTTCTGTAGAAACGAACAACCAAGCTGTCTTAGCGGCCCATACTTGGAGTTCCAGTTCCCTGGAATGTTGAGGCAGGAAGGCTCCATGAGCCCAGGAGTTAGCGAAACAGCCTGAAAGATAGCAAGTCCCAGTTTCTTTTTTGTTTGGCTTTTGGTGTGTGTGTGTGTGTGTGTGTGTGTGTTGGAGGCATGTTTGTGTGGCTGTGCTTACCCATGCATGTGTGGTATGTGTGAAGGCCAGATTTTGAAGTCAAGTGTCTTCCTCCATAGCTCTACATTTTATTTTTTCAGAGAGATGTTCTCACTTTACCCGAAGCTCACCAACTGGCTCCAGGGGCTGGCATTTTATTCATTGAGCCATCTCTGCAATCCCTGAGATCCCATTAAAAAAAAAAAAGGTACAACCCAAGTAACCCAGGTATAACTTAACTATCAGGCAAGCCACAAAAGCTAAATCAGAGAACATCTTCAAAAATGCTGAGGCAGAGAAAGTCTGAGAACGGCTGAGGAACTGTCCCAGGTTAAAGAAGATAAAAGAGATGACAGGGCCATCCATGCCTGCTCTGAACTTGAATTCTCCCCTGGTTAGATAGAATACTAAGAAGACATTACTGGACCAATCAGCGGACAGTGCCTACGGCCATTTAGGTAGGGGCATCTGGTTATGGGACTTATCAATTTCTTGTTTTGGACCCTTTTCTCTGGCCATATAAGAGAATGTTCTTTTCCCAGTAAATATTCAGAAATGTTTAAGGGGTCCCCAACACATGCTGTCTGCAATATTCTCAAAAATTAAAAAAAAAAGAAGGCAAGAGAGAAAGTGAATGACAAAACTGAGCCAAAATAAAAACAATTCTAGGCAAGGGGCACAGGGACACGTGATTTGTATCAAAATGAAAGCTCTAGAAATGTGCTTTTAATCTCAAAAGCCCTCTTTTGATGTTATAGTCTTGGGGCTGGGGACACATTTTAGGTAATTATCAAAGGTTTTTTTTTTTCCCCCTTCAAGCTTTGGAATTATTTTTCAGATCAAAATAAAATCAGGCGTGTTCCAGCAAGGCAGTAATTTCTGTGAGCACTCTGCCCTAAGAGCTGCCAGCAGGGTTTGTTTACCCTGGCTTCCCTTGCAAAAAAGAACGTTTTATGATACCAATTTTGCAAATGGAAACAAATGTATGCAAAGAACAAAGACAGAAGGAAACACAATAAATGGACTTAAAATAATTCCCAGTGGCCTGGCTTCGCTTCCCTAATGTCCGAGTTAATTTTATGAACAGCCTGTAATGAAGCTGTAGCTCCAGGCAGTGCAGGGAGGAGTTAACCCTGGGTCTGTTTTTCTTCAGAGAAAACGCTTATAAATTAGAAACCACCATCTCTTTCTTTGGTGTCTTCATTATCAATATTCGAAATCTCATTTTCTTCTTCTCTGTTTCTCTACCTTGTTGTCCACCAGGATTATAAAGGACCCACTAATTGCTGTGAAAAATATAGAAGAAAACTGAGGATGGGTCTTGGTGGCAGAGATCACCACCCAACTACCATTCCTTCTTGGAAACAAAATACCTTAAAATAGGGATGGGGTGAGTTAGCATACTCAGCCATAAATTTCCTCCTGAGACATGTGGTGGCCAAGAAGAAACACGCAGAAGTTGTAGGATGAGGCTTCTGGAAAGGGTCTTTCAAATTTGGTGGGGAGCTCTACCCTTCCCCCTGAATCCTTTGCTCCATCTTGCTTGCCTGGACCACAGATTTGGTGGCTGGCCTTCTAGCAGCTCTCTGCAAAATGTGAAAATATGGTAGGGATCGTAGAGGAAAGAGCTCTAAGATGCCAGGATTGTGACGCTAACTTAAAGTCACCAGTGTCGGTCTGTCTTAGGTTTCGACTGTTGTGGCAGACACCATGAACAGAAGCAACTTGGGAGGAAATGACTTATTTCAGCTCACACGTCCCGATCACAGTCCATCCTAAAGGAAAGTCAAGGCAGAGCCTGGAGGCAGGAACTGAACCAGAAGCCATGGAGAAATGCTACTTACTGGCTTGCTCCCGGTGTCCAACTCAGCCTGCATTCTCACACAAACCATGACCATCTGCCTGGGGGTGACACCACCCACCGTGGGCTAGGCCCTCCCATATCAATCATTAATCAAGAAAATGCCCCACAGATTTGCCTAGGGGCCGATCTTAAAATTTCTTTATTTTCATTTTGTGTGCATTGGTGTTTTGCCTGCATGTGTCTGAGTGAGGCTGTCAGATCACCTTGAACTGGAGTTACAGACAGTTGTGACCTACCATGTGGGTGCTGGGAACTGAACCCAGGTCCTCTGGAAGGGCAGCCAATGCTTTTTAAAAAAATCTCTGAGCTACCTCTCCAGCCCTATTTTTTTTAAATAATTTATTTATTTTTATTTTGCCTTTAGGCCAATCTTGTTGAAAGTCCTTACTCCCACATGACCAAAGCTCTTGTCAGGTAGACATAAAAACCAACCTGCTTTTCACTGCCCCGCTTCTAAGTGAGAGAAAGGCCAACTCTTTCCTTATAGAAGTAATCATTGCTTTGGATCTCTACTATTAGAGATCTTTCCCTCTATCGCCTATCTAACGGGTGTGAGAGTTTGCCTGTATGTATGAGGTGCACCAACTCTATGTCTGGGAGTGTGGGTATCTGTGCCCTCAGGTCAGAAGAGGGCATCCGATCCCTAGCACCCGTGTAAAGACCAGGGCATGGCGGCTCACACTTATAATCCAAGCACTGTGAGGGAGCAGAGACAGGAGAATTACTGGAGCTTGCTGGCTGTCAGCCTAGCTCCTAACTCAATAAGAATATGGTAGATTGTCTCAGTGGAATAAGGTAGACAGAGATACAGAGATAGAGTGGGACACATGTCTTCCTTGTCTGTGGAGGCAAACATGAATGCACGTACCACACACACACACATTCCGTCTCTCTCTCTCTCTCTCTCTCTCTCTCTCTCTCTCTCTCTCTCTCCTTCCCTCATTTATACTACACATATGCAAAGAAAGTGGAAGAGGAAGGAGGGCCCTCCCTGGGACCCATCTGGTGAAGAAGAGAAAGAAGTCTTGCAGGATGTCCTCCGACCTCGGCGTATGTGCTGTGGTGTACCCACATCCGCCCATCCACGCACCATGCTGCCCTACGCAGAATAAACACCGAGCAAAAGGAAACGAGGAAGCTTGAGAACACCTCCCCTCTGCCGTGAAAGAGAGAGCCTACCTGGGTTAGCACCATATAGATCCTTTTAAATTGAGCCAGCCCGTGAGTTTGTAAAGCAAATCCTTTGTAGTTAGTTTGTATTTTATCTCATAATGAGTAATGGAATTGAATACCTTTCCATGTACCTAGCGGTCATTTTTCTTTGGCAGCATATCTCTTCAAATTGTTTGTCCAACAACTCATGAGGTCTCACCAGCGTAACCTCCCAAACGTGAGCAGAACAAAGATGACACCAATGGAGATGCCAAACTGGGCAGGGAAAAGCCCATGAGGACTCAACCTATACAGAGAACTGAAGGCAGCTGAATAAATCTGGGAGCAGGGGCAGTCCTCCCCAGGGAGCATTTTAGTTGTTCAGTGCAAACAGTCATCCCTAAAAACATGCATACAAAAAATGTTATACGGACTCACAGGTTATACTCGGGAATACATATGTACATAGAAATACATATATGCATGCAATAACAATGAAAAATAGGCCATAAATTTGAGGGAGAGTGGGAAGGCAAGGGAGGAAAGGGAGAAATGTTGTAATTAAATTATATTCTCAAAAACAAAAAAAGTTTGCCCAACTACAAAGCTGAGTTTTGAGCCGGGCATGATGGCACATGCCTGTAATCCCAGCACTCCGGGAGAAAAAGGCAGGTGGATCTCTGTGAGTTGGAGGCCAGCCTGGCCTACAAAGCAAGTCGGGGCCAGCCAGGGATAAACCCTGTCTCGAAAAACAAAAACAAAACAAACAAACAAACAAGTTGAGTTTTGAAAAATCTAGTTTTGAGAGAGTAATAGAAAATTCATATAATCAAAACACATACATATTTATGTATATGAGAAAAATGTCACAGTGAAACCCATTGATATATATAATTAATATGTGTAAATAGAAGCACTGAAATAAATTCCACCATCCCTGATTTCAAGAACAAATCGATGTTCTTAAGGAGCAGAACACTTAGCTCTGTGGTCCCAGCCTTCCTAACGCTGCAACCCTTTACTACAGTTCCTCATGCTTCGCTATTGCTACCTCATGACCGTAATTTTGCTATTGTTCTGGATCACAGTGTAAATATTTCAGGAGACAGAGGCTTGTCAAAAAGGCCGTGACCCATGACCCACGAGTTGAGAACTTCCGAGGTTTAGAGGATCTTCCCAGGAACAACTTTTCTAACCTTCTTGAACTCAGTTGCCCTTTTTGTAAAAGGCGGGTGGGTCAGAAGAGGTGGGTGGGGCTCCTCCCATGTCCTCTTTCTGAAAATTTAGAGGGTGGAGACAGAAAGATAGTTCAAGAGCAGCTCAGGTACAAAGTGAGTTCAAGGCTAGTCTAGGCTACGGGAGACCTTGTTACAAACAAAACAAAACCCAAAAAGCACAAAACACTCAAAACAAAAAAAGTAGAAAATGGTACTAATTGCTTTGGTGTTACAGACAGCAAAAATAATGGGCTTGGGAGTGGGAGAGATGGATAGTGGTTAAGAGCACTGGTTACTGTTCTAGAGGACCAGGGTTCACTTTCCAGCATCCACAGCTCACAACCCTTTGTCCCTCCAGTTCCAGGCGATCAGACAACCCATTCTGGCCTCTTCAGGCACTAGGAAAGAACACGGTGCACAAACATAAATGCAAAACACCCATGCACATAAAATAATAATAATAATAATAATTAATAATAATAATGCTAATAAAAATTTTTAAAAACAACACTAGATCTGGCACTTAATATGTACTTAGTAAAAATTATAGCGGTAATTTATAATCCATATAAACTCACAGAAGAAAGCAATTGGTGCGGATTTTAAACTGCCAGGAAAGCCTTAGAAGAGATACATTGGATATGGTTTGTAACGAAGGTGGGATGAAGGGGAAGGTTTGTGCACAGAGAAAGAGCATGGAGTGCCCCATGGGTAATGATGGATACTGCCTGAACATAACAGACCTGCAGAGTTCGGGGAAACAACTTAACTGGCACAGCAGAACTGAGGGAACAAGCTGGCATGAGTAGATTAGGGCCAGGAAGTGGGCAAAGTAGACTCAGGGTAGCATAAATGGAGAGGGATCAGGATGGCATCTTGGAGTGGGATTGGATTGAAATGCAAAGAGAAGACACACAACTTGGTACGTAAGAACACGAGTGGACTGTCTGAGTCTTATGCAAAAAGAATGGTCAGGAAAGACATAAAAGGCCATCGTAGGAACGTCTTCAGCTACCTCGAGTCGTTTTCCTTTCAAATAAGTGACAGGAAATGGCTCTGGCTGCCGAATGGAAGCGTAGTGTCTAATCCAAAAAAGTAGCCATTAATTTAATGGAAAGATTGTCTGATAGCAAACACCGTTCTAGCTGTTAGGAAGGTGTGTGTGGGCAGCTTGAGCCCATAAAAGCTTTCTTCCTGTGATTTTTGTTAAAAATGAAGTCTTTGGCAAAGGTATTTTTCACTTAAAAAAAAAAAGTAATCAAGGCGATTAGGTACGGCATGTTTCTCTGTACAAGCCATGAACCACCAAAAACACACATTTCCTCTTAATGGTTTCTCTATCATTTTAAAAAATTGCCTTAGTAATGCCAGCAAATAATAAAATAGGACTTTTTACAGTAAAAGTTAAGGGTCATTAGCTCATTTCTCCACACCGGTGTTTACAAAATCACCGCACTGCACATTACACTATTATCATAAATCCTATGTGCTGAGGTAGGAGCCAGCAAACTGAAGCAGCCGTCATCAGACCTCTTGTAGGCCTAGGCTTACAGAGCCCAGGCCTCTGTGGGCACCAGCACACACACATATACATTTACAAAGCAGAAAAATGATGAGATTTTTTTTTGTTTTTGTTTTTGTTTTCTTTTCTTTTTTAATGGCATTTTCAGTAGCTACTTGGAGTGCTCAGCCATCATGTTTCCATTTTTTTTTTTTTGAAAGTACCTGAGTCCAAACAATGAACTCAGGGGTTGTATCTGAAAGAACGTTGAAAATGGTAATTATAAGACAAGAACCACAGTTTGGAAGGGTGAAAAAATGCGGCAGACGGGCAGGAGTAAGTGTTCTGAAGGCTACTGAATTGGATACATAGAATGATTAAATTAGTAAACAGTGTGTGTGTGTGTGTGTGTGTGTCCACAACAAAAGGAAAAAAACGAATCTCTAAGATCTAACTCATGCAAGGAGCTTCACTTTGTGCTCATTCAGTAGGTCTGGGTGTTAGACTCCTTCCCCAGAGCGACAGACAGCAGTTCCTCGGGGCTGTGTCTGTGTTGGGGCTAATTGGAGAATATAGCAGATGCTAAACACCTCTGCCTCCCCTTTGAACCAAAGGTCCCAGGTCACAAGTGCAGTGGATCAGCCCTGGTCAGAAATCTGATACCAAAGATTAAGAAGCTTTCCCAACTCTCTGGGAGGCAGAGGCAGGCAGATCTCAAGGAGTTCGAGGCCAGCCTGGTCTACAAAGCCAGTCCAGGACAGCTAAGGCTACACAGAGAAACCCTGTCTCAAACAAAACAAAACAAAAGAAAACAAAACAAAGCAAAATGAAACACAACACCAAAACTCTGGCCAGGCAGCCGTGCCTCCCAACTCTCTAGTATAGACCTGGGTGGACAACTACAACAGAGCAGGTCGGAGCTTCTCAGGGCCCAAAGCTGTAAGAGAGAAGAAACGGGGAGTGAGCTGAGACAGCCAGTCTGGGGAAAGTCAGAGGGGAGGGAACTGAGGGTGTGTCTTTCCAGGTCCTCCCTGACTTGCCTGTCATAACTTATCAACAGAATCTCCCTCCCCCAGTGGCTCCAGCGAGCTTTGGAATTTGTGACCAAGTGAGCTCTTTTTATTTTCACCTAGTACTTTTTTTTTAAAGAGCAAAATAGAGCTGCTATGGATGAAAAAAAAAATCTAGGACACTGGTCTTTGTAATAACAAAACACTGAAAAGAACTGAGTCACCAAATACCTAGGGAGAAATAAATTGCTCTATGTCCACTCAGTGGAATGGTAGGTAGTCATGAAAACCCACAAACATTAGAAAGTGTTCTGAAGCAATACAATCGTTGTGAAATCATTACAATAGTCCTAAAGACTAAATGCCTATTCTTAAAGATTGAGAAAAGGATGAAAGTGTCACGGTGCGGCTGACAAGAAAGCTCAGGAGGTAAAGATGCTTGCTGCCAGGCTGGAGCAGCTGAGGTCAATCCCCAGGTCGAAAGTGGTACAAGGGAAAAATCAACAGCTCCTGTAAGCTGTCCTCTTGCCTCTACTCGGGCCCCAGGGAGCGTGTGCAAACCACACACACTCGACAAATGTATATATATTTTTAATTTAGAGCAATGTAATAATAAAACCAGTTATTTTGTGTGCTAACTTTAATAATTAGTAAAAGAAAGGAAGAAAAATTGAGAGAGAGAGAGAGAGAGAGAGAGAGAGATTAAAGAAGAAGCTACGAGGCAGGTGGATTTCTGTGAGTTCCAGGCCAGCTAGGATTATGTAGTGAGACCCTATCTCTAAGTAGGTAGGTCGGTAGATAGATGGATAGATGGATGGATGGATAGATAGATACAGACAGACAGACAGACAGACAAACTGTGTTGGGCTGGAGAGGTGACTCGGCGTTTAGAGCACTGGCTGCTCTTCCAGAGGAAGTGGGTTTGAGGCCCATCACCCCCATGACTGGCCACGACTTTTTGTCGCGTCCAGTCTCAAGAGTCCTGACGCCCTCTTCTGGCCTCCCCTGGCACTGCATGCATATGATGGGCAGCCATGCTGGCTCATCCGCAAATATAAAATAAAAAAGTGAAAACTTTTTAAAAGAGAGAAAAGCTGCATAAGTACATCAAACGCTGGGCTGTCGAGTCATCTCCGTGGGTAGCTCCTCCATCACGGCTAACGACTTGGATTAGGTCCTGGGGACCCACAGGGTGAGAGGACAGAGCGGACCTTGCAAGCTGTCCTCTCTGGCTTACACTTACACACACACGCACACACACACACACACACACACACAGGCACAAACCACCCACAAACACAAGATAAATAAATGAAATGTAGTTGAAATTTAAAAAATATTATCTACTAAGAGCATGATCCTCAGGAAGGAGGCGGGTACGTGTATGTTTCTGTGTGCCAGCTCTCTGTTACTCCGATTTTTCACTGATTGTTTTCAGAAAATCTTGGGAACTCAAAGTTCTTTCTAGAGGTCATTCAACGTAACTCTTCACTTTTTTTTTTTTTTTCCTTCAGAGCGGAGTCCCCCCCTCCTTGTATTGAGTGGCCTTCCCCTTTTTTGACTGGCTTATCACTGTGTTCCTTCTTAGATCATTTCTCTCATCCCTCTCTTGAGTTCTAGTTCTTGCTGTTAATTTCAAGTCTGTCTCTGCCTGGCCCCCCAGTGTGTGTGTGTGTGTGTGTGTGTGTGTTCATCCCCCTCCCTCTCCCCTTCCTCCCCTCTGTCACTTCCTCCCACTTCAGCCCTCAGAGCACAGATGTGTGCGGCCATGAGGGCGGAGTCTTCTTCTCTGGCTGGCAGTGTTCTGGCCTTGTGCAGCTGCTCACTGCGCTCAGCAGGCCCACGCTTGGTGAAGAGCTCTGTCACAGCTATTCTGAAATTCTCAGCACGTTAACAAACCTCTCAGTGGTGTTGGGCCCATGCTGAAAATGCCCGAATAGCTTTATGTCAAAACTCTCCGTCCCTTGAGACATCCATTTTTTTGGTCTTCATCCATCCAGGGCTAGTTTTCTCTAACTTTGCCCTCAATCCTCATAGCCTCTGCAGATGATGGAGGCAATGTGGAGAAGAGAGGCCCTCAACACTCTTGTTCTTCAATGGCAGGCTTTTTGACCTCCCCACCCCACAAGGGAGGAGCAGCCCTGCTAGGCCACAGAGGAGGACTTTGCAGCCAGTCCTGAAGATACCTGATAAAACAGGGTCAGATGAAAGGGGAGGAGGACCTCCCCTATCAGTGGACTTGGAAAGGGGCAGGGAGGAGATGAGGGAGGGAGAGTGGGATTGGGAGGGAATGAGGGAACGGGATACAGCTGGAATCCAGAGTTAATAAAAATGTAACTAATAATAAAAATAAAACTAAAAATAAATCGTATGTAGACAACAACAACAACAACAAAAACAACATTCTTGTTCTATTATTACTTTCCCAGACAAGATCTCACTGTGTATCGCTGGCTAATCTGGTACTTGATATGTTGATACAGCTGGTCTTGAACTCTCAGAAATCTCTCTGACTCTGCCTTCTGAGTGGGGTTAAAGGTGTGGACCACCACTCCTGGCTTGTCTTATTGTCTTTAGTATAATGTTTTATTAATTTTTGAGAACTTCATAAATACATACTCCCTCACTGTCCCCCTAACTCTTCCCGGATCTGTTCCCGTTCCCTACCCTGCCCAACTTTCTGACCTCTTTTTATTTTATAGTCCACTATTTCCAGTCTGCAATTTACATGTGGTTACGCATGTGGGATCACCCACCGGACTATGGTGGACCTACCAGGGACCACACCATTAAAGACAGGGGGCACTCCCTCCGAAGCCATCAACTGCCGAGATCGTTAGCTGGGGATGGGGGCTCCTGAGTCCCTCCGCCTCCGTGCTGGATGTTCAGAGCCTCTTCAGGAAGCCACAGCTGCTGTGAGCTCGTGGGTGGGGTGGTCCTGCAATGTCAAGACCACACTGTTTTTCTCCAGGCCTCCCTGACCTTCGGCTCTTAGGAATGTCTCTACTCTTCTTCCATGATGGTCTCTGAGCCTTGGAGGAGGGAATAGGATATAAATGTCCCATTTGTAATGCCCTTGTTTTATTTTGGTTTTAATTCTGTGTCTGTGTCAGGGTATGGGGATGGGTAGGGTAGGAGTATGGGTAGGGTATGGGTGTGGGTGTGGGTAGGGTAGGGTAGGGTAGGAGTATGGACATCTGATGAGAGGGCAGGTGCCTGCGCAGAGATCAGAGGCATCGGCTTCCCCTGGAGCTGCAGTTATAGGCCGTGAGCCGTCCAGCAGAGATGCTGGGAACTGGACTGGGGTCCTCTGGAAGAGCAGCATGCACTCTTATTAACTGCTAAGTTAAGCTTAAGTACACAGCTCTCCAGTTCAATGCCCTTGTCTAAAAATGCTTAGAATGGCTCTGGGCCAAGAAACTGACAGGCCTCCTTTGCAGACAGCAATCTATGTTGTGGAGCGGCTGTGAATCTTGAAGAGAGGCGCTCACACCCAGGTTCTATACCTTCTCCTACAATTCCTCCAAAATTACTGGACCCAGTCACGATTTGGGAGGTTAGAGGCTGTTTTCTAATTCTGACCTTATTGGCAACTCTCTTTCTTTCCCCTCTGTCTCTCTCTCTTCCTCCTTCACGTCTTTTCTTCATTTTTGTAGCCCAGGCTGGTCTTCAATCTGTAATCCTTCTTTTACCTCTCAGGTGATGGGGTCATAGGCATCAACCTAACTTGTCAACCACTTTTGCTCTAGGAGGACAGGGAATGTTGGTCTCTTTGGACACTGATTCAAATTCTCCAACAGGGACATTTCCTCCTTGGGTTTATGGTTCCCTTCCCTTCCCTTCCCTCCCCTCCCCTCCCCTCCCCTCCCCTCCTCTCCCCTCCCTTTTCCTCCTTTCCCCTCCCCTTCTCTTCTCTTTTCTTCCCTCCTTTCCCTCCCCTCCTTTCCCCTCCCCTTCTCTTCTCTTTTCTTCCCTCCTTTCCCTCCCCTCCTTTCCCCTCCCCTTCTCTTTTCTTCCCTTCTCTTCTCTTACCTCCTCTTCCCTCCTCTCCCCTCCCCTCCCCTCCTCTCCTTTCCCTTCTCTTTCCTGCCTCTTTAGCCTCCTCCCTGCTCCTTTTGTTCCTCACACCTCCTCCTTCTTCTTTCCCTCTGGGCTTAGTCTCTGTATTAGATTCTAGTTGCTCTTCCAATTCTTAAAACCTAAACAGCAAACAGAGAGGTTCTCCAGCATTTACCATTCAAGTGGACAGAGTATCGCGATGGAGACACAGACCTGCAGTAGGCTGTGTGCTTGATGAAAGAGGCTGAGGACAGAGGACACTGCCGGAAGCCAAGGAGGAGGTTGCCACCAACTGCTCAGAATCAGTTTGTGAGCTTTGGCCCCAAGTGTCATCAACAAGATCGGCACCAGTCCCCTTGGGCTTGAGGTGGAGAAGCAATTGCTGGGCAGATGTCCTTGCAGGATTATTTTCTGTGGTGGCCTTTGGGCAAGGCTGTGGTCCTGGAGGTTTGTTATCAGGCTCCCTCGTGTCTTCCTCCATCTGAGTCTTACAGTTTAAGCATTACCGCCTACCTGGCACCCTGATATGCTTGTAATGTTCATTATATTCTAATGTCTTAGAAGTCTAGATTATTAGAAGTCTAGATTACTGCAGTTCTAGAGCTTGGAAGGTTGGAGTGGGCTTCAAAGGATAGAGGTCAAAGCATGTGCCAAGCAGTTCCTCCCAGAGACTGGGGAGAATCTGCTCCTGGCCTCTCTCTCCTCAGGCACTAGGCCTCTTTGGCTAACAGTAGTAGCTCAGCTCACAGCCGTCTATAACTCCACTCCTAAGAGATCCAACACCCTCTCCTGACCTCGGCAGGTCCCAGGCACACATGTGGTACACATGCACACGCGAACGCACATAGAATAAGTAAACCTAAAACAACAACAAAAACTAACCAGGGAAGGGGAAAAGCTGTAAGATCCAGAGATCCAGGACACACTGACACACTCAGACATTCATGTACGCACATTCACACACATGCACTTACACATTCGTATACACACAGTCACACATTCATATACATATGCTCACACTGTCACACATCCATACACACACTCACACTTTCGTACACACACACTCACACACTCGCGCATTCATATACACAATCACACATTCATGTACACATACTCACAGAATCACACATTCATACACAGACACGCACACACTCACACATTCATAGACACACAATCACACATTCACACAAACATACACAGTCACACATTCATACACAAACACACACAGTTCTTGTTTTTACCTCTAGCCCCCTCGTTATGGGAAACTGACCTCTCATTTAAAATCTCCACACACACACCCGAAGTTCCCTTTCCTAGTGGCACATAGCCAAAAAGCTACTTAGTGAGGACTGACTTCATGCTAAATCAGGTGACTTTTGTGAAATGCTGGTACTTTACATAGGGCTTATAGTTGGCCAAACGTTTTCTTGCTCATTAATTTTGCTCCTTAGAACAGCCTTGTCGACCAGTTGTCTCCAGTGGGCTCCATTAGGCCCCACATTCCTGTCAAATCAAGTCCCCTTCTGAGAACTTTGACTGAATAAAGATTTTTCATTTTGTGCCAGGTTGCATAGATTAATTCCTGCTCTTGGCCTACAAAGGACTAAGCTCTACCCCAGCTCACATCTATCAGCTACCCTCTGTCCTATGTGATGAGGATTTTAGCCAGACACCTGTGTGGAGTGGACATCCCTTCCACAAGCAAGTCTGTTTGGGGACGGCTGTCACAGAACAGGCCAAGAGAAAGGGTCTGAGGGATCCCCAAGGGAAGACTTCCCTGTGAAGCCTGGCTGGACCCACCACCCATTCTCCACACAGACTCAGCTAGCCAAGCCGTGAGGAACAGTATGAGTGGCCGGTGCTCCCACAGAAGGGGAATTACTGAATCTAATTTTTTAAATTATTTTACTCTTACTGATGTGTTTATGTGCTTGTTCATAGGTGTGCGAGTACCTGCAGAGGCCAAAAGAGGATGCCGGATTCCCCGTGAGCTGGAGTTAGAGGTGGTTATAAGCCACCAGTATGGGTGCTCCGGGCTGAACATCGGTCCTCTGCAGGCCCTCTGCAGGCGTAGCATGCACTTTTAATCTTCTCTTCAGCCCGGCTCTGCTCTTTCTCTTCATTCCCCCAAACCCTGGGGCTTGAAGTTTCTCAGCGGCTGCAGAGGACGTTGCACGCAGCTAGCGATGCAGCCTAGCTGCAGAACACTCGCCTGCTGCACGTGAGGCCCTGGACCCCATCCCCAGCCAGAGGGGGAAAACAAGAAGACAAAGAATACCTGCGGCGCCTAGCATCAGTAAGGAGGCCCCATGAACGGTGGGAATACAGTGATGCGCAACAAACATCTGCCTACCCTACCTTGTCTCAAGTTGGGGAGACAGAGTTCCAGGCATTCTCAAAGGTATACTAGCTCAGAAACGGCCTAGCTGCCCTCTCTGATCCTGGTTACAGATTTGGGTTACTAAAATAGTGAACAGAAATATTTTAAAAGTAATTATGTAAATTCTATATAGGCTTTAGGAAAAAAAAAAACAACAGACAGTAACAAAATAAAGCTATACCACAATTTGGATAACTCTCAAGGGAATTTTGCTATGAGAGCAAAAGCCAATCCTAAAATATCCCATACTCTGTCATTCTATTTATATAGTTGTATTTTGAGCCAAAGTCTTACTCTGTACTCCAGGCAAAGGCTGAGGCTTGCAATCCTCCTGCCTCAGCCTCCCCAGTGCTGGGATTTCAGGTGTACTCAGACATAGCACCCTATAAAACATTATAAGACATTCTTCTTTTTTTTTTTTCTTAAGAAATGGGGGTTTGCTGGGCATGGTGGCACACGCCTTCAATCCCAGCACTGGAGAGGCAGAGGCAGGTGGATGTCTGGGCGTTTCCAGCCAGCCAGGAGCGTGTTGAGAATATGTCTCAACAAAAAGTACCAAACAGAAAGAGGCAGGATCTTTCCATGTTGTCCAGGTGGGAGGAGGGGTGTTGAGTTACTTGGCTTCTGTAGTCATTCTACCCCTGTGTGTCACTGCAGCTGCCTGAAGCAAGAAAACTTTAAAGAGCCTGTGGCAGAGTCTAGACTCTGGTGCAGACCTTCTCGGCCTTCTTAATATTTCAACCCTTCAGCACAGTCCCTCATGTTGTGGTGACCCCTCCCACAACCACAAAATTATATATATATTTTGCTACTTAATAACTGTAATCTTGCTGCCATTATCAATTGTAATGTAGATATCCAAAATGCAGGCTCCCTAACACGAGTCCCCCCCCACTCGTGTCAGTGGGGGGGGAGTCGCCACCCACAGGTTGAGAACTGATGCTCTAGAGCTACAGCGGTATTAGCAGCTCTACCTCTGCTGACAGGAGCCCAGACGGCTGCTTCTCCTTTTGGGCAAAGAACAGCATGAACTTCAGGCCAGGTGGCGGGACACGAAGCCACCGCCAGGAAGTTTTCAGGGCAATTGCTTTATTTGTCATCCAGCTGGAGAAATGAATGAAAGGGTAACTCTTCCGATGGGCTGGTGTGACGTGAGGGTCGGTGAGTCTCCCTCTGTCCCACGCTTGCACATCAGATGTAAGCCCTCAGTTACCTCTCCAGTAGCCATCTCTGCCTGTGTGCTGCCGTGCTCCCGACCGTGATGGTCATGGACGCACCCTCTGAAACCGTAGGCAAGCTCCCAATTTTCTTTTATAAGTTGCCTTGGCCGTGGCGTCTTTTTTCACAGCAATAGAAAAGTGACCAAGACAAGGATTAAAACTGAAAATGTATCCAGAACAGAAACGTGTGTTTCTGAGACTGGACCGGGCTCTCCGGCGAAGATGAAGGTGAGACCACGTGTGGAGCACCGCCGCCCCCGTGCCAGGGCAGACCGCTAACTGAGAATGCCAGCCCAGTGTGAGCGGAGCCTTCCCTAGGTTGGTGGGCCTTGGCTGTCTAAGGAGGTGGTTGAGCCTTAGCCTGGATGCGAGGCAGTAAGCGGCGTTCCTCCACGGTCTTTGCTTCCAGGCTCCTGCCGCGAATTCACTCAGTGACAGAGTGTGACCCGGAAACGGAAATAATAAACCGTTTCCTTCTCAAGTTGCTTTTGGTCCTGTGTTCGGCACAGCAGAAAACAAACTAGAGCAGTGACAGTATAGAGACTTGTCTATGTCTGAGGCGGTGAAAGAGAGTCATTAAAAACAAAAAGAAAAGAAAAGGAACAAAAGGAAAAAGATGGACGTTAGCCCGAAGACAGAAGCAAGAGAAAAACGTTGGCATTCCCCAAAGGAACTGACAGGAGACTAAACAGCTACAGCACCCGGAAGCGCTCTGGGGTGGTGCTAAGACTGGCTTCCGTGAAGGTGAGCCAGACTGAAGCCAGACCCTCCCACCCAGGGCAAACCCTTAAGTCCAGTGGCAAGTTCTTTGTCCACCGAGGCGCCTCCCTAGCCTGCTTCTCGCCTTTTCTTTTGAGGTAGGGTCGCACTAAAGTTGCCTCGAATTTGTGGCCATCCTCTTCTGACCTTCAGATAGCTAGGATGACAATCCTGCACTACCAGTCCTCCCCCCCACCCTTTTTTTTTTTTTTTTTTTTAAGACAGAGTCTCTTTATGTAGCCCTGGCTGTCCTGGAATTCACTTTGTAGACCAAGGCTGGCCTAGAATTCACAGAGACCCACCTGCCTCTGCCTCCTACCTTGCCTGCATGGTGGGTTTAAAGGCATGTGCTATGATGCCCTGTCTTTTGTTTTGTTTGTTTGTTTGTTTGTTTGTTTGTGGGTTTTGGTGGAGATGGTGATTTTTTTTTTTTTTTTTAAGACAAAGGCTCGTAATGTAGCCCAAGCTAGCCTTAAAATCATGATTCTCCTGTCTCAGCTTTGAGGTACTGGAACACCAAGTGTGTGCCACTATACCCGGCCCTGTTTTTGATTTGGGGGCATCTTCCGTACTGATTTCCACAGTGACAGTATTCATTCACATTTCTACCAAGAGTATATAAGGGTTCCCTGTTCCTTTCTGTGGTTTGAATAGGTATGGCCCCCCACAGACTCACATGCTCGAATGCTTGGTCCAGAGGGTGTGGCACTATTAGGAGGTGTGGCCTTGTTGGAACAGGTGTGGCCTTGTTGGAGGAAGGGTTTCATTGCGGGCTTTGAGGTATTTTATATGCTCGAGCTATGCCCAGTGTGGCACAGTCTCCTTCTGCTGCCTGCAGATCAAGATGTAGAACTCTTGGTGCCTCCAGCACCATGTCTGCCTGCATGCTTCCTGGCTTCCCGCCATGATGATAATGGACTAAACCTCTGAAGTTTTAAACCAGCCCCAATTAAATATTTTTCCTTTCTAAGAGTTGCCACGGTTGTGGTGTCTCTCCACAGCAATGAAACCCAAACTAAAGACACCGTCCCACTCCTCTTCCTCATAATAGCCATTCTGAGCAGGGTGAGTGCAGTCTCATGATGGCAAAAAATACTGGGCATTTCTTTCTGTATATGTTTACCATTGAGAAGTGTCTGTTTAGCTCATTTGCCCTTTCTTTAACTGAATTAGATATTCCTATAGTGATTATTATTATTATTATTATTATTATTAATACTCAAGGTCCTCCTGTCATGGGAACAGCTGGCAAAGGACAGGTTACTTAGGGAGTAACTTACCTTACCCTCTGGATCAGGTTTTTTGTTTGTTTGTTTTTGAAGAATGGTGTAATGTAGCCTAGGCTGGCCTCCAAAAACCTCTATATATCCGTGACTGGCCTTCAAAGCCTGATCTTTCTTCCTCTGCCTCCTGTGTGTTCTGATCACAGTCATGGGCCACCTTGCCACTCTCTAGCGCTGGGGATCAAACCCAGGACCTCTGCATTCTGGGCAAGCATTCTACCACTTAAGCAGTGCTCCTGGGCCTGTTTCCTAACCTACAAAATGGTAACAAGGATAATGCTTTCTTCACAGAATTGCCATGTAAGAGCTGGGCACAGCAACACACTTCGGGGGCTAAACCAGGCAGACCGTGAGATCACCGCCAGCCTGGACCATACAGTGAGGTTCTGTTTCAAATGAAGGGGTGGTGAGGCGAGGGCAAGGAGAGACGCAGAAATGTAAGAAACAATGATCCTTACTTCAAATGAAGAACCGCAGAGACTCAAGAGTGGGAAAAGCCCAACAGTTTGCTCTAAAACCTTGCACAATTGAGCACCAGCCTTGCACGGCAGGTCGACTGAGTGCGGGGGGGGGGGGGGGGGGCGTTTACAGAGCCTGAAACATGGCCTTCTTCCCCTCCCCCATTTCATGAATAATCAGGACCGTGCAATCTTACACATCCTCTAGGCCCTATTTTTCCCTCTGCCCCTTGTGTTTGTCTGTTTCTCAGCAAAACCCTGGTGAGTTCATCTGTTTTGCATCCTGTTTATTTGAAAGCTTATCAGACTCATGACCAAACTTGGCTGTGAGTAAACTTCTAGTTTGGGTGGAGTGGGCAGGCCATCTTAGCAGAGCTGGAGTTTAAGATTATCCGCCATCACATGTTGACTTTGAAGCTAGCTTGGGACACAGTGAGCCTGTCTCAGAGAAGAAAAGAGGTCAACCAGTGGAACAGCTCTTGCCGCTCGAGTCTGGTGGCCTGGATTTACTCTCCTGAACAGGAGGAGGGACAGAATGGACTCCACAAGGCCCTTTGTAGCATGTGTCTCCCTCTCTCCCCTTCCATCTTACCTGCACACAATGACAATCAATCAAATTTATTTTTTTTAAGCTGAAAAAAGTGGAGGAAGCAAAGAAACGAGGAGAAGGAAGGGGAAGAAGAGAGAGGAAGGAGGAAGAACATGGTGAGAGCCAGGAAGAATGGAAATGAAAGCCTGAGACAGCAAACCATCTCCTTGGTCGCTCCTAAGTGCATTCATGAAACCTGGGGTTTGGAATCAGACAAACAAAACCGATGCTCTATGCAGTCTTAGTCAATTGTGACTTTAGCCCTCAAGTACAAAATGGATGTTGATCTCTGAAAATAGTTCAGAAGCTAAATAAGCAATGTATGTGAAATGTCTGGGCTAATAAATATTCTCATCGTCATCATGGCCTTGTGTGTGGCAGGAGGGCACAGTTCCCAAAAGGGTCACTAGTAGTTTCTTTCACCACCGGTGGTGATGAAAGCTCCATCTATAAGCGACTTTCTTCCTTCTAAAGTTCAGCAAAGCTCACACCCAAAAACTGCAGGACTGAGGGCCAATGAAGTAGTGTGATTGCCAAAAACAGTCCCAACATCACACTGAAAGCCAAAGAGGAGGCCATACAGTACTATACCAACAAGCCAAGGAATGCTCAGGGATGGGCCAGGATGAGAAGGCAGGTAGGAAGACTCCTATTAAAGAAGGCATCTCCTGGGACAGGAGAAACACTTGTTTCTCTTGAGCATAAGTAAATGGCTATCTAAAGTGAAAGCCTGTTTCATTTTCTTCTGCTGAGCCCTGCTGAGTCAGAACTCACACCAGCACTTCCTTACCTGGACATAAACTCTAGTTCAGTACAAAGAACTTCCCAGCAATGTATTGATTTGGTGAGAATGTACCTGCCTGTCAGTGGGACAGGCTGGCTAACTGAAGGAGGATTGAGGCCCAGGATCTGGCACAGCTTTCCAAGCCTCTCACAACGTCAAAATTTTACTTCAAGAGAGACTGTGGGCCAGGCTGGTGGCTCATACCTGGAACCCCAGCACTTTGGAACACTGAGACAGAGAATCACAAATTCAAGACCATACTGGGCTACGTAGTAAGACCCTGTCAGAGGCAGAGAGAGATAGAGATAAAATATAGATTGATAGTAGGTAGGTAGGTAGATAGACAAATAGACAGACAGACAGATAGAAGGAAGCAGAGTACACGGGCTCCGATGGATGGAGTTTTGTGTTAGCAAGCCATTTACGTGAATCCTAGATTTGGGGTTAGCAGCACAGGGCAGACAGGGTGGCAACGTATTTAACACTGGTCCTGCCGCCGCTATAGGTGAGAGGATGAATGTATTTATTCCATAATTAGAATTATTTACCCACTCTAAGGGGGTTGCCTGAAGTACCATATTTACCTATCTTTGTGTTAAATTATTTTTATTATAATAACACAGTGGGGTGGGGCAGGAAACTATTATTACCACAAACATTCAAAAACTGATTTTGAAGGTTAGGAATAACTACTTCTGCATTTGAGCACATTGCTTAATACAAACTCGAGTTCCCTTGTTTATAAATAGGGGTGATAAATGCTTATTCAGCCTCCATGTTTGCCCTCATGCACTCTTCTTTCAGCAAACATTTGAACATCTATTATAACGTCAGGCTCCAGGCTGGCAAGATGACTCAGGGAGTAAAGATCATTGCTACCTAGCCTGATGACCTGAGCACAATCCCCAAGACCCACATGGTAGAAGGAGAAAACTGATTCCTGCAAGTTCTCCTCTGACTTCCACATCCATAACACCCTCCAAAACAAACAAACAAACAAATAAATAAAGTAAAATTACACATTCTGGAATCCTAGGGCTGGCTCTGTTTGTTTGGGACCTACACTATCAAATGAAAACCACAAAGCTGTCTTCCTAGGAGAACATGATACAGCCGACACCGTGAGAACATTGGAGTCCTCTAGCGTGAACATACTACATGAAAGTGAGAAGAAAATTTGGGGAACGCTTTCTACAGAAGGAATAAGTCAGATAAGGCAGGCAGAGCACAGTCAGATTCAGCAGACAGACTTTGGTCAATGATAATATTGCCACAGTGCCTTTGGGGCTTGCAGGGTGTGTAGAGAAATGACCACCTCATTTCCAAGTTAAGTAAGTAGTGTGGATTCAAAACCAAAAACCAAAGGGAAACGGATCATGGCACTGTTTTCAGGTAAGGGAAACGGATCATGGCACTGTTTTCAGGTGGCTGAGAATGCAGTGACTTTGGAGTTCTGGCTTTCCCTCCCCTGCTGATATGAACTGGCAGTAATTTGAAAATTCAAAACCCCAAGGCTTGACCTGAGTCACATCAGGTTCATACTTCTTTAACTATGGCTTTTGTGACATCCTGTAATGATATATGTAACCGTACACTGTGGCACTCGCTTATAGTCCCAGCTTCCCAGGAGGCTGAGGCCACAGGGTGGTTTGAGCCCAGGAGCTCAGGGCTAGCCTGGTGACACAGTGAAACCTTAGGGATACAGCCCAGTGACAGTGTTGCCTAGCATTCTTGAAGTCCTCCATGCAATCCCTCGGTCAAACAAACAAACAAAACCACAACCACAACCACACATGAACACACAGATACACAGATAGTTATAAAATGCCAGGCACACAGCACCAATCCTAGCTTTCATTATTACCACAACCCAAACCAATTCATCTGAAATTGAATCTGAAACTATTTCTGTGTGTTTTCAGCCTACTCAGGATGAAAAATAAGGCAGTATTTCACAGGAGGGCACATTCCACAATCATGTGCTACTAGGAGCTGGGGTAAGGTGCTCTGTGAGAAGGAACCAGGGAAACAGGAAAAGGCGTTTAGCTAACCAAACACTCCAGCCACGCTCAGCCTGGCTAACTGGCTGAGGCCTTCAGAATTCCAAAGGATGCAAACAGAGGCACATCAGTTGGCAGATCTGAAGATTCTGCCAGAAGGCATGGGAAAGGATTGGCACTGTGAACCTCGCTTGGCAAAGCCTTCCAGTCAATCAGTTACCTGCACCTGGGCAGTGAGTGTTTCTCCTTGGCTGTCTGCCATTCTGAGTCCTGACCTGGGCATTTTAATGCGTTCTCTGTTGGGCTCTTTCCTTTGTGGGCAACCTCCCAGCCAAGTCTCAGCACACCACAGGGCAGAACACACATGTGCTCTGCCATCCTCTTTTGCAACTCCCAGGTGAACACAAGCCTTGGTTGTTGCCGGGGACCAGCCTCAGCCAACTGTGGGTCTCGAGAGGCATGAGAGAAAAATCACTTCACACACGGCGGCAGGCACAAGCTAACGGATGACTCATTTCAAGAGGCTGTTCTTGGGAGGTAGCCTATCTGGTATCTACTCACGCTCTCTTTTTTCTGCTTTCTTCTTCTCCTCTCCCTTGAGCAGAGTCAATCCCAGTTTTTTAATTGTTAAATCATCTCCTCATACATTTTTTTCTACATGATCAAAACCTTTTTGTCTTTCCCCCAGAAGATTGGCTTTCCCCCCCAAAGACCCACAGATGAGAATAAACAGAATAAAGCAAGCTGTACTCTACATACATGGTACAGTGATTGTACCCAAGAACTCACAGAACCAAATATAGCAACCTGTACTCTACATACCCGGTACAGTGATTACATTGCAAGCAAGCATATTTAATCATTAACTCAGTGCCCTCTGAGACAAACCTCCACATCATAGGTCATCCGGGCAAAATCCTGCAGCTACAAAAAGTGGCATAAAAACAAAGAGGTGCCAGACAAACTAGATTATTCTTAATTCTCATCTGCTGTTTGTAGCTGTGCAAGGCTCTTTCTGATCTCTTTCTAAAAATCTTTTGTAATAGGAGTGATCACTCAGAGGGTCTGTAGCCCCTTCCTCATAAACTATACAAAGTTCCTGTAATGTCCTGATCCTATCCCAAGGAGTCATGTCCATACGACCAAGTCTTTCTAGAAAAGGATGTTCGTATGAATCCAGTAACTTCTCTAGGGTCTAATTCCTTTCTGATTGCAGCAGTCTGGGGGCTGAGTATGGAAACTCAAACAATTCCTGATATCATTTGATATCCAGGAGCTGACTAAAAGTTTCTCAGGGAACAATTAGCTCAAAAGGCCTTTATGAATTCAATTTCTTCACTGCCTTTAGAGCCAAGAGGAATGCTTCCTCCATAGTGGTTGTTTCTGAGCCACTTCCTTATCTCCCAATCCCCCCCCCAATCTTAGCGGTTGCATTGACTAGGGCTGAATTAGAGGAAAAGATAGTCACAGCAGAGAGACATATAGGGAAAAGCAACGCCATCTGTGGACCTCGTAATCCAGAGATGTTTACTCCAGGGTGACGGTGCTCCAGCAGCCGGAACTGTGTGAAGGAGCTGCTTCGGCAACTGCATCGCCCCTGACAGGTTGGAGTGGTCACTGGTGTCAGCGCGTGTCTACCAGCCATCCCCAAGATGAGGGGAGTCATGTTTAGAATTGGGCGCTCCCGATGGACACAGTGTCCTTTCTTTTCTGGAGGGGGGAGGTTGTGTTGAGCAATCAGCTGCTTCTAGCAGTAACTGTGATCACCTTACACTTCAAGAGGACTACAGGGGCTTTGCTGGGTCTCGAACTGTCCACTCTGCTGTGCTCCTCGTACACTTTGGGGTAAAGGAATTGTTTGTTTAAGTATCTTATTTCTATTCTTTGTTTGTTTTTCAAAACATAGTTTTTCTGTGTAGCCTTGGCAGTCCTGTAACTCCAGGATTTGTAGATCAGGCTGGCCTCAAACTTAGAGTTCTTCTGCCCGCCTCTGCCTCTAGAGAGTGGTATGCACCACCCCTGCCCTGTTTATTCATATTCCTTTTTGCTTTCTGAGATGGGGTCAGAATTCGTGTGTGTGCACATGTACCCTGTGTCCATGCCATGTATGCATATGGAGAGCAGAGAACCATTTGCATAGCATGTGTCTCGCGGGTCGAACTCAGTATCAGACTGGCAGCAAGCTCCATTTACCCACCACGCCATTTCACTGGCCCAGCGTTGTTCTTACTCCCAATTCACCTCAGACTTGATTTTTTTCTTTTTTAACAAAATGAAATAAAAATTAAATTTCAGCTGGATGTCGTAGCCTACACCTTTAATCCCAGCACCCAGGGAGGCAGAGGCAGGCCTGTGAGTTCCAGGCCAGCCTGGTCTACAAAGTGAGTCCAGGATAGCCAAGGCTACACAGAGAAACCCTGTCTCTGTGAAAACAACAACAACAAAATCGATCACCAGGCATTTTAAAAAGATAAACTCAGCCAGGTTGGCTTTGAACTCACTTTTTAGCAGAGATGACCTTGAACCTTTCATCTCCATGCCTCTTTCCCTCAGGGGTTAGTATTACAGGCCTTGTTTTGTGTGATGGTGGGGACTGAACATGTGCTTTGAATAGGATAAGCAAGCACTCTCCCTCCCAACTGAGCTACATTTATGGAAAAAACAAAACAAAACAAGTTGGTCAAGAGACATTTAACAGTCAAACCCATAATATGAGGAATGTTATAGCAGAAGATTTCTAAGGTTTCCATCGGCAGCAGCATATAGAAGGGAGGAAGGACTGAAGGTCTCTGTCTGCCTTTTATACCTTGACTTTGTGAAGGATTGGTATTAAAGCAGATGCATCCGGAAGCAAGGCTGAGGGTAGGCAGATGTGAGTCGGTAAAGCACTTGCCTGGCAAGGACAAGGACCTGCGCTTGAGGCCTAGAATCCACGTTTAAAAAGAAAACCGGGTGCAGTAGTGCATGCTAGCCCTGGGGAGGAGGGGTGATACAAGAGGAGGGATCCAGGGGTATCCCCAGGGTTCACTGGCCCGGAATGCTTGGAGGTACCTGAGAAACAACGCCCAAGGCTGTCCTCTGGCCCCCACACTCACAAACGCCTGCAAACACACAAGCTCACGTAAACGAAGTGTTGGTCTTTCAAGTCAGATGGGTCTTCGTTCTGATCTTCTGAATCAATGTGTCTGCGGTGGTTTGAATGAGAAATGTCTCTTATGGGCTCTGCCATTTGAACATTTAGTCCCCACTAGCTGTTTGGGGAGGTCTAGGAGGTCCACCCTCACTGGGGGAAGGCTTTAAGGTTTCAAAGCCTCCGACCAGTCTCAGTCTCTGTCTCTCTCTTCAAGATTCCAACTGAGTGTGTGAGTTATCAGCTTCTTTTCATGGCCATCATGCTTGCTACCTATTGTCATGTCCCCATCCTTATAGATTGTAACCCTCTGGTACTGTAAGACAAAATTAAGCTTTGTCTGTATGTCACCTTGATTATTGGATTCTCCTCTCTTGCTAAATTACTGTTTTATTTTTTATTCTAAGTTTTCATATTTATGTGTGTGTGTGTGTGTGTGTGCGCGCGCGTGCGCGCGCGTGTGTGCATGCACACATGTGCCACATCACAGATGGAAAAGTCAGAGGACAGTTTGTGGCAGTCAGTTCTCTCCATCAACCATTTGGGTTGTGGGTCTTGAACTCAGGTCATCGGGCTTAGCAGCAATCACCTTCAACCACTGGGTTATTATGCTGACCCACAGAGCTGCCATTTGTTCCATGAAGAAAGAGGAGAATGGGTGGTGGGACTCCACAGTCCCTGAAAACCCTAGGGCTACACTTCTCCTTGCATATAGGAGCAGTGAGGGAGAGGACCTCTTCCAGGAAGAAAGGCTGGCATGCAAGCTAGATCTGAATGGATACTGCGTGTCTGCTTCTCCTCTCAAGAAATAAGTTTGTCTAGAGTTTCTACCTGAACGGATCTTGTCTTTTTCTCCTCTCAGTAAATAAATCTGTCTAGAGTTTCACTCAGTGAATAAAACATGACCTGTTTTCAGTGGCTTCTACTGTTCTGCCTATGTAGACATCTTACCCGTCAGGAGTATGAATAACTCAAATTAACCTCTTCCCAGTTTGAGTTGCTTTGCTTTAAGACTTTATTTGGGTCAGAACCTGCTCCCTCTCTGCAGCTGAGGCGACACCTGAGTGTCCCGGGGTGCAGAGGCGATCATCTGTTCTACCCCCTTCCCATCTCTGTGATCACCCACAGTGAGCTCAGAGCTGTTGCAGGCATCACCCCTTTCAAAAGAACTGCCTGAAAACGCTGGCTTACCTTGAGGTTCGAAAGTGCCTAGAGCCTAAGCACAGAGGCTCCAGTGTATGGTGGGTCTTTTGTCTGGCCAAGGGACTCTGGGATGCCACCCATCTGCCTTAGCCCTGGACACACGAGAGTTGGCTCTGCTGAGGGGACCACAGCCAGGCTCAGGTTGCTCGGTGTGACCCCAGAGGAGAGCCTGCATCCCAAGCCATCTTCCAGGCGTTCGCTCGAGGCCTTGTGCCTATGGAACCTCATATCCTCAGCCCACTGGACAGTGCCCCTCTCCTCCCGGTTGCTTCCCTCGCCCCTCCTGGCTGCCCAGATCCTGGCTAAGAGGTACCCTTTTTAGGACAGTGGCTCTCCAATTTCCAGACAACAATCTCCAAATGGAACGCGGAGAGTTGTTCTCCAGTGAGAGATATTACCCTGGCCTTTGACAAGGGTGTGAAGGACAGGAGCAACCGGGGAGCTGGTCCTGCTGGGGGGCACAACCCAAAACATCTACAGGAAAAGGTTGTCTTGGGCCCTAGGAAGTAGCTACGAGAAGGATCCCATTGAGCCTCACACCACCTAGATTGCTCCTGGAAACCACACGCAGCTCTGTGCCAGCTGCTCTGAACTCTGGGGTGGATATCATGACTCCTGCCCTCATAGAACTCACTCTAGAGAGACACCATAAACATAGCAAGCTCAGGTCATGGGATGAGACTCAGCTTGGCTTCTGTTTTTGTTCTTTGGTGGTGGGGCGGTGGGGGAGGGGATGGGGAGCTGTGAGATGAGGGTTGGAGGAAGAGATGAGGTAAAAAGGAGAGAAGGGAGAAACTATGGTGAAGTAGATGGTGTGGGTACTCCAGGAAGGACAGAGCAGCTGAGTGGGCACAGAGATGGGACAGGCTTTTGGGTAACACCTGTTATCAAAGTCTGTCTCAAAGTAAAATGTAGCTCAGTGTGAGAGTAGTCGTCTGGTATGGAAGAGGACATGGACTCAGTTGTGGGTACTGTTAAGGGAAGGAAAGATGGAAGGGAGGGAAGGATTGTCAAATAGGATAATTTCAAGACCAAATTATTTAAAGAATTAGGAGGCAGTGGTGCACAGTATCATACGCCTGTAATGCCAGCACTCAGGAGACAGGGGCAGGCAGATCTCTGTGAGTTTGAGGCCAGCCTGGTCCACAAAGCATGTCCAGTAGAGCCAAGGCTACACCGAGAGAGGAGGAAAAAACAAAGTATCAAGGGCTTATTGTAGTGGTAGCCAGCTTTAATCCCAGTGCTTGGAGGCAGGGGTAGATGGATCTCAGTGAGTTCAAGGCCAAGCTGGTCTACTTACAAAGAGTCAGGCCAGCCAGCGTTCTATGGTAAGATCCTGTCTATAAACAAATAACATTGAGATGGCCCAGTTGGTAAAGCTCTGCTGCAGAAGCTTGACAACCTGGAAGCCACGCAAATGTGGACAGGAAGAAGCAACTGTACAAGGTTGTTCTGTAACCCCCATGCGTGCCATGGCAAATGCAACCAATATACCACACCATACCACGTAGAGAAAATAAAACAGGAAAACCTTTCTTTTTCCAGACACGGTTTCTCTGTGTAGCCCTGGCTATCCTGCTGTCCCGGAACTTGTTCTGTAGAACAGGCTGGCCTCAAAGTCAAGAGATCCTCCTGCTGCTGCCGCCTCTGGAGTGCTGGGATTAAAGGCGGCCACCACCCGGATATGCAGTAACAGCTTGCATACCTGCCAAGCATGCTGAGTTTGATCCCCGGCACAGCAGAAACCAGGGGTGGCAGTAGGTCTCTGTAAGCCTTGAACTTACAGAGGAGGCCTTGGGCAGGGGGAATCATTCTTAGCCACACAGCAAGTTCAAAGCCAGCTGGAGAGCAGGTGAAAGGAGGCAGTGGTGTGGTAGAAATTTTCAGTGATTTCACACACACCTGATCTAGAGGCTTCAAAACTTCACCTACTGTGACATTCAAAAGCCATGTGGGGGACCAGCACCTTGGCTCAGTGGGTAAAGGCACAGATTTCACAAGCTTGGCAAACTGGGCTCCAGAGATGGAACCCATATAAAGGAGGAAAAAAGTCAACTATTTCCATAAGGTTGTTTTTGACCTCATAGCATTTTTGTGTGTACACACACACACACACACACACACACTGACAATTCCTCAAGCAATGCTATATTGACTTGTGGTACTTATGTTCGTGTGCTTGTACATGCGTGCATGGTGTGTGTATATATGTGTGTATTTTATGAATTCGCGCCTCTACTCTTCCACTTACCAGCAGTATGGCCTGGGACTCTGGACATCCTCAGGTGCCTCCTTATCCAAGCTCTGCTGCTCTTCAAGGGTGAGAAGGGGTGCCTTCCTGTACAGCTGCTAAACAAATACTGACTCACCTTGCCGAATAATACTGTCAACTAAAAAATAAAATGGCTAGGCAGTAGCTCCTGCCTGTAATTCCAGCATTTGGATGTCTGAAGCAGGAGGATTTCCATGACTTTGATGCTTTAAGACTTTTTTTTTGTTTTAAACCAATAACAAATAAATAAGGACAGGCTTTTCTTTAACTTTTTGCTTCACTAAATAAAACCACGTGCACACACATACACATAAGTGGGTATGATTTCATTTATATAAACATATATATACATATATAAATGCATATATATGTTACACTAGAGGCTGGTGAAAACATATTAAAGTGATAAATTTTACATTAGGACAATGAGATTAGAGTAAGCTTGAGACTTGGCAGGTGGCCGTTTCTGCCTGAGTGCTGAGGGTGAGAGCCAGAGCTGCAAGCATCCTGGGTAAGTGCTTTGCCTGAACCACACAACGCTCAGCTCGAGATTGTCCTCCTTCACCGAAATGAGACAGTGATAAATCGGGGAAGACTCGTGTCTAAACAAAATATATTCCACTGTTAAACTTCACTAATAAAAATCAACTGATGTAGCTGGGTAGTCGTGGTGCAAGCCTTTAATCCCAGCACTTGGGAGGCAGAGGCAGGCAGAGCTCTGTGAGTTCAAGGCCAGCCTGGTCTACAGAGTGATTTTTCAGGTCAGCTAGGGCTATACAGTGAAACCCTGTCTCAAGAAACAACAAAACCAATCTATTGAATCACATCGGCATGTATTACAATCCAAAAGAAATGGAGAATGTTCCAAACACACCTTTTCATCCCTGGCTCTTTTCTAGCACGAATGTGGGAGTCATCACGTGCTAGGCTGGGGAATGAAAAGACAATGTGGACTTCCAGTCCAGCGAGCAGAAACTATGTCTGAAGAAGGAAATAACTTTTAAAATAGACTTTTCTTCTACCGTCTGTCTTGTTTTCTAGTGAGCTCTGTAACACCTTTAGATCTGTAGAAACAACATGTATCTCCTAGAGGGGTCTCACATATTGCCTCCAAAGCTTCCTGACAGGAGCCATCTGACAAGATACATTTGTTACAACTAATAGACCAGTCCAGATATTATGTCCCTACTTTGCTCGTATTTCCTTTTTTTTTTTTTCCTAATGACTAGCTTTTTCTCTTAGGAACTCAGCTAGATACACTGAATTTTTTCACAGGCAACTTTTTGCTGGGACATATTTGTTGTTGTTGGGTTCTGTGTGTGTGTGTGTGTGTGTGTGTGTGTGTGTGTATGTGCTTTGGCATGTTTTTGTGAACTGTGTAAAGTGTACCCTTGTTCATTTAAATGCTGATTTTTCTACCTCACTATTTGGTTTCAATATGTTTAATCAATCTTCTGTCCAAGTTTGTGTAAATATCCACCATTTGTTCTTCTTTGTTCCACTAATAAAATGATCAGCCGATGCTAAGTGATAGAGAAAAGAGGGTGAAACATCCCTTGGGTCCAGCGAGGGGAAGAAAGAGAGAGGAAGTAGGAGATGGAGCCAGGAGGAAAGAAACAAGGGCACCAGGAGAAACGAACCAGAGCTAGGTGATGATTAAAAAGCGAACATGACTGGGAAATTCGGCTGGGAGGAAGCTAGACTAACCTGGAGGTTTAGGGTGCAGTAATTATTGCTCCATATTGTGCTCTAGGCTAATTAAATAAATCACAGTCTCCATGTGTCATTACTCGGGTAAACAGCTGGCTAAAGATAAACTGCTGCTGGACTACAATGATTTATATAATCAAGGCCAGCCCTGTCTTTTGAAACCTCTCTCCAGGGCCAGTGGCTGGGCATGTGGCTCAGTTGGTAGAGTGCTTGCCTTGCGCACACACATCCCCAGGTTTTATCCTCAGCACTGTATAAAATGGCACGGTGTTGCAGACCTGTGATCCCAGGATTTAGAAAAGGGTAGAGATTGTTATCTCAAAAACAAAACAGAATACAAACAAAATATCCAACAGGAAGCTTTGAAACCTCAGTAGCTTGTTCCAACAACGAGCACTTGATCAAAAAGAAATAAAATCTATCTTTAGTGTCTACCAATGACCATTTACGTATTTCTCTTAAGTGACTTCTCTGCAGCCAGTTAGGTTGACCAGCTTCCTCGCTGGGCCTGGTATGCTGGAAGCAGCGTCTTCCAAGGCAGTGTATGCAGCCTGGTGCTTGCACCGGTTGCCCCACGAGATGCTGGACAGTTTTCTGTTGAGTGCTTACTCGTATCTCTGCTATCAATGCTGTGCCCAGCCGAAGTGCCAGACATGTGCCAATACACACGTGCCTCTCGGAAACTTTAGGGCACAGAGACCAGGGTTCGCATGGCCAGGTCACCATGTCCATCTGCATCAAGCTGCAGGTTAAGAAACACATAAAAGATGCCTTTGCAGGGCCAAGTTCAAGTTCCCCGGGTGCTAGGAGATCCCCATCTCAGAGAACTGGGGCCTCAGCAAGCTTAATGCATTTGAAGACATGGTGACTGAGAGGTAGTTCATCCTGTATGCTGCTGAGGTTAAACACATCCCTAACTGTGTCTACTGGACAAGTGGTGGGTCCTGAGCTTCCAAGAGCTTCTCCTGGGCTGAGTCACGCACGCCACCAAACACATTTACACATGACAGCATACCTCTTCAACGACCTGGTCCTATCGGAGGCTTGTTAAGAAAGAACATGCTACACTTCGACTACTTTGGAGATGAGTATAATTTTAATTTTTTCATTACTTATCCGTGTAAATGGTGAGGAGCAAACATGCAAACGTCAGAAGAAAACTTCATAGCATCAGTTTTTTCTTTCCACCTGAAGACTGAGCTCAGCCTGCCAGGCATGCCCAGCAATCACCTCTACCCACTGAGCCATCCCCATGGCTCAAGAGGATAATGGAATTTCATCTTTACTACCATGCTGCAGGAGTCCAGGCTGAGACCACAGGAAAACCGGGACTGCTCACTTTGGCCACCACAAGTAGACTTCTTGGACAAGCCTTCTCATTCTGTTTTTAGCACTCTGGTCTAAGGGGTTACAGATCTGAGAACTTTAAACCCTACGGGACACAGAAATTACATGTTAACTGCTTGCTTTGAGCAGTACTATTGATGTTTTCAGAATGAAAACGAGGCGGTATGCACCACAACCTTACAGCACCACCACCTCCAATGTTTTACTGTTGATATCCATGAAATTTACCATTTTAGGCAGCCAGTCCTGCAGGCATTCATAACATTCCTGTTGGGCAATCACCACCATTTGCCTCTGGAATTGCTTCACCCTCCCCAAATGAATCGTTGTATTCCTTAAGTACAATTCTCCTCTTCTTCCTGTTGCAGACTCCGGTAACAGTGTCTTTTCCTAGGATCCTCAAGTGAGTGAGTCAGACAGTATCTGTTCAGCGGTGCCCGCCTTCACTTAGCATAGTTCCTTCAAAGTTCATCCATGTTGGATGGTGTCGAAATTTCCTCCCCTTGAAATGACTCATATTTTACTGTATGTGTACACCTCTTCTCCATCCACGGACACCAGGGCAGCTTCTAACTTTCTGCTACTTCTAATAATGCTATAGATAAGGATATGCAAGTATATCTCTCAGCCCCTCTTTAAAAAAAAAAAGTTTATTATTTATACAGTATTCTGCCTGCATGTATGCCTGCATGTCAAAAGAGGGCGCCAGATCTCACTACAGATGGTTGTGAGCCACCATGTGGTTGCTGGGAATTGAACTCAGGACCTTTGGAAGAACGGCCAGTGCGCTTAACCTCTGAGCCATCTCTCCAGCCCTTCAGCCCCTCTTTTCAACTCCTTTGGATACATACAGATACGTAATGACTAAATCGTACAGTGCTGGCTGGTCTGGCACTGTGTGGAACAGGCTCACATAGACCAATCTGGCTTTGAACTCATGGGTAACCCTCACACTTCTGAATCCAGAGTGCTGAGCTTACAGGTGTGCACCACACTCAGCTTTTTGGAGACCCCCAAAATTTCAAAGACCCTAGGCCTTGGTGAGCTTCTGGAGCCACTGCCTTGGTTCTCCTGGCCCAGCCTGACTTTTGTCTATAGAAGCCAAATGGTAAGTCCAAACTACAGCCAATATTGTTGGGATAGATCGTTTTGTAAATTTGACAAAACCTAGAATCACAGAGGAGATGGCTTCTGGGCATGCCCATGGAGGATTACCCTTTGCAGGCAGGGTTTACATTAATGAAGGCAGAAAAGCTGCCCACTGCCTTGGCACCATTCTCTAGGCAGGGGAAGACACGAGCTGAGCACTAGTGTGCACACACTCATCGCTCTCTCCTGCTGACTACGAATGGACTGTGGCCAGCTGCTTCAAGCTCCTGATGCCTTGAGAAATCCTTTCTCCCTGAACTTGCTTTTGTTGGGGCATTTTATTTATTACAGCAACAGGAAAAGGAACATGACAACTGTAATGTCCCATGGCGCATGCATGTCTTCTGAGGTCAAGCTTAGGCAAATAAAAAAAAAACCTGATGAATTTCTGTAAAACCAGTAAGAGGGAAAACAGGAAGGTCATAAAGGTGGCGAAATCCATACGAAAGCCAAGGATTACAAAAGCGTTCCGCTTCAAGCACTTTTTTTCCACCTGCTAAAACACTAACATTTATGAGTGTTTCGAATTACTTGAGGACTCACCAATCCCAGAACTTTGTCTTGAGGTCTTTCAGGGTTTCTGTCAAAAGTTCCTTTCCAAGGAATTTCAAGAATGGCCCTCCCTTTCTATAACTGACCAAGAGCATTCTAGCTCATGGTTTACGAGAAACTGTGAGTGTGAAGACACTTGAAGTACCGGGCCGTAAACATTATCAGTGTGTTTCTGGCCAAGCAGGTGTGGCCCAAGTCACTGCGAGCTTGGCTCCTCTTTGGATGAAGAAGGAAAGAGGTAGGAGACTAAGCCAGCAGACAGTGATAGCTCCCAGTGGCTGGCTTTCCTCATTCTAGAAACGAGCACTATAACCGGTCTGTGACACTAGGTGTAAGTTCAACGGCTAAGGTTCAGCATATGTGGCTTTGTCCTCCCTGCTGTAAATTCAAATGGGGCTGGACTGTCCTTTACCACTCAGCCGCCAAAGGGTCGTAAGGTTCCCAGACATACTCATTAGCCTAGGAAGAGGTAACAGGACCCTGTTTACGCTTGGAGTCAAGACACACAGTAGACTGTGACCCAACAATGTCACAGAACCGTGGTATTCACTGGCTTGTTGTGTTCAGTGGCATGAGGAAGGGGGTTGAGTGACAGAAAGAATGTGATTAAGTCCTGGGTTCTCTATTCCAATTATATCTCCTGCATGCATGTGCACGAACACGCATTGCTCTTGTGTGCACCCACGGAGGTCAACCTCAAGGAGCTGTCCACCTTGTTTTTTTCAAGGTTCTCACTATGACTTGGGGATTCAGTGAGGCTGGCTGGCCAGGAACCCGCCCCAGGGAGCTGCCTGTCTCTGCCTCCCGGCACTGGAGGATTGCAAATGCACGTTACCATGCCTGGATTTTCACACAGATGTTGGGGCATGAGCTGAGGTCCTCATGCCTGCACATACACGTTAGTGACACAGCCATCTTCACAGCCCCCACACATGGTACTTTTTTTTTTTTAAGATGATGTGGGCAGATCTCCGAAGCTGATTTACGAGGATGTGTAGAGTAGTCCTTATTTACTTAACAGAATAAAATCATTTATTTTCCAAAGACACAACAGGTTCCACAGACTTTCTATCTACCCAGTGTAACTGTCTTCACATCCCATACAAACCACTATGTTCTTTTATTCCCCGTTTACCAAATGAAGCCAAGAACAGGTAAACACAGGCGTGGGGTGAAACGTGCCTGGACTTGTCCCAGCGTCCTGCTTCCCACTCCTCTTTGGCCTTCTGCGGTGAGACTTCTTGGGAGGAAGGCAAGATGGCTGCCATCCTTCAGTTATCACAGTACTGTACCTTTAGAATGGACAGCATCAGCACTGTGATAACTGAGCCAGGGCAGCCTGTCGTCAGGCAGTCACCAGTTCTGGCAGCGGCGGTCGAGTGGAGGACCGAAAGATGCGCTTCTGGGTGGAGACAGGAGGAAGCAGAAGAAAAGGCGTCAGATGGTGAGGGCGAAACATTGAAAGGCCAACTGCACTGCACTAGAAGGAAAGACAAGCACGCGACTCATCCACACAAACGGGACAAATACAACGGAACTTTCCTTCTGTTTTTACAGGCATCATAATTTATTTCCCAGGATGCCTCCCGCATTCACGGATCTCCCCAGCCTCACTCATGCAGCAGTTTTTATTCGAGGAAGATTATGTTTCATGACCTTTCCCCGATCTGGGCTTGCCGGCACATACCTTTACCCCAGCCATCAGGAGGCAGAGGGACGTGGATCTCTGAGTTCTTTGAGTCATGGTTCCATAAACAAACATCACAGTATCCTTCACAGCTGCCTAAGAGTCGGTAGTTTTCTATGCGGTTTTCATTTAGTTTTCACAAAACCCTATGGAGTTGACAATGAATTGTTCACAGACTCATCCAAGAAGGGATTATGGAACTAGGTTAGGTATCATAAGAGCTCTTCACAGATAGAAAAAAGAAACCAAAAGTACAGGGGGATGGATATGATTTAGAGCCAGGATATACATGTATGAAACTGTCAAAGAATAGTTTTAAAGGGCGTACACACACAGGAGGGGAAGGAGGGGAAGAGGAAAGGGAGGAGGAGAGAGCTGGAGAGATGACCCTAAAGTTTGGAGTGTAGGCTGCTCTTATGGAGACCCTGGGTCCCACTCCTAGCACCCAGTTGGTGGCTGACAACTGTCTCTAACCCCAGTTGCAGAGGATCTGATGCTGCTCTGGGTCCAGGGGGCATGGCACACACATGGCACACAGACATGGATGCAGACAAAACACTTAAACCCACAGGATAAAAATAAAGCTGGCGTGGGGGTGCGTGCCTTTAATCCCAGCACTCGAGAAGGAAGAGGCAGGCAGGAGGATCTCTGTGAGTTTGAGTCCAGCATGGTCTACATAGCAAGCTACAAGACAGCTAGGAACATACAAATGCCCTATCTCAAACAAACAAACAAACGAACAAACTCCCCCCAAAAAAAGTTAAAAAAAAAAAAGAACAGAAACTGAGATACTGTGATTTACCTAAGATCTTACAACAAAGTTAACATAAATGCAGGCCCCAATTCATTCCCGTAGATTGAATCAGGTCCTCTTCTCCCCAATTTATCTCATCACCCTCTAGGAGATAGTCAGTTTATGCCTTTTATAAACACTGTTGAATGATCTGTTTGTAGTTTTAGTTTTTTAGTAACCCAAACCATCAAACAGAAATCAGTGGCTTGTACTTTAGGAAGCAATTCCTCTCAAAATAACAAACTATTGGTTTCACTGCTCTTGATGCTGTCATGTTACTAACGCCGCTGGGCAGTGGGCAGTGTGCCCAGGGCATGTTTTTCACTATGGTTTATGTCAATTCTACAGCTATAATGGTGCAAAAACCTTTGAATGGCTTTTTAATACTAATAATCATTATTATTAAATAACATTATTTAATTATATAATGATATAAAACATAATAATATGCACATTATTATTTTTTATTATTCTCCTCTGTGTGGCCCTGGCTGTACTAGAACTCGCTCTGTAGACCAGGCTGGCCTCAAATTCGTAGATCCATCTGCCTCTACCTTCTAAGTGCTGGGATTAAAGGCGCATGCCACCGCCCTTCTAGACTGCCTCTTTTTTTTTTTTTTTTTAAAAAGGCAACGTACACATAACTTTCATTATTATTAGCTATACCTTTGAGACATACCCTGAAGTTATTTCGGGGATGAGTCCTGCTTTTAATAAAAGGCAGAATGGGTATGTTAGCACGTTCCTTTAGGCCCACTAGGAAAGCAGAAGCAGTCGGAGCCCTGTGAGTTCTAGGCTATCCTAAGATATACAAAGTGAGGCTCAAAAAGGGTGGTACAAAAAAAAATCAGAAATCTAAAATCAGAATGCCAGCATAAGAATACCAACTTATTGAAAGCATGATTCATCCATCTCATTTTTCCACATCAGTCATGTTCCAAACTCAGTATGAGCAGAGCAGGAGGTATTTGACAGGTATTCGAAAAATAGTTATGTTTTCAATTAGGCATTTGGTCAATTTCAAAGGCTCATTCTATGCAGATCAGACATTAACTCTGCCTCAAGTAAGTCAGCTAGATGAATCGATCCTTTAGACAAGGAATCAGAAACCAGAATAGCACAATGACTCTAGCTCAAAAATGAACTCTATGTACTGTGAAACTGACCTTAATCTTTAGAAAAGCAATATCCAAATAAAATAACCCACTTCCACAGAAATTAAAAACAATCTCTCCAAAGTGCAGAAACAGCTAAAAGTTAAGGGAGTCGGCAAATAGGGCTTAGCAAACTGATGTACTACAGAGTTAAGACACAAGGTGGCAGTGAAGATTCAAATAAGGAACACGGTAGATCACACACACCCCTTGTTTCCTGGAAATGGTCTCATGTTTTCACCCAAACCATAAACATGTTATGTAAACAAAGCTATTTTGATTGTAATAAAAGAAAATTTTGGAGAGCTGAGTCGCCAAAAAGTATAAAAATACTAACATTTCATTTCTCCTGACCACAGAATCTTCTCTTTCACTTACGGAAACACACACTTGAACTCCAGCATTCACTCAGCACAATGGTCCCTGCCTGGCCGGGTAACACTGTAACTCATGTCTAGAACCCCCAAGGGAGTTTATGTGAGCCATGTATGTTGAGGCTTAAGTTTGTTATATTAGCCAAATTCACTCACACGATTATGAAACACTTCTGATGAAATAACTAAGTGATATTTCCCTGATTTTTTAACTTCATTTTTTCCTTTCACTATTTTCATGCTTAAAGCCAAGAACTCCCAGTAAGAAAAATCCTCACTATTGTGTATTAAATTTTGTCTCAGAAAAATTGTAAAGAAGACCCAAGGAGGAAAAACATGGGTTTGCAAAATGGCCCTTTATGCCAAAATGTTTGTAGTCTCAGCATTCAGGAGGCAAAGGCAAGAACAAGTAGGGCCTGGCCATCCTGGGCCACTTAGCAAGGCCTCATCCTCAATACAAATTAAAAAGGGCTGGGGATGTAGCTTACTGGTTTGCCTCACATATGTGAGGCCCTGGGTCCAATTCCCAGTACCTCAACATGGAATCTCACACTGTTTCTTCTTGGAAATTCTCTTTACGAAAGTACGTTCTTGAAAAACTTCTTCAATATATTTCTCTTTTGCAAGTAAAATTATCTTAGTGAAAAACAAGAGAGCAAAGATATTCATGGTACGACAAGAAAGCCTATCACACTGTAAGTGAGGAAGCAAAGAAAGGACACAGCACACCTTTCCTCTTGGTGGTAAAAACTCAGTTCTCATGTAGAGAATGACAAAACAACTTGGTCTGTGGTGGCACATTCCTCCCAGCACTCAGGAGACAGAGGCAGGTGGGTCTCTGAGTTCGAGGCCAGCCTGGTCCACAGAGAAACCCTGTCTCAAAAAACCAAACCAAACCAAACCAAAAACAATACTAAAAGACAAAACAGCCAGGCATGGTGGTTTGTGCCTGTTTAATCCTAGCACTTGGGAGGAGGCATGATGAGCACGTTGAGTTCCAGGCAGCTTGAGCTAGGGTGAATTCTAGACCAACCTTAAGTATAGGGAGACCCTGTCTTAAAAGCAAACAAGAAAACAGAACAACCTTTCCAAGATTAAGAAAAGAAGAAAGAAAGAAAGAAAGAAAGAAAGAAAGAAAGAAGGAAAAGAAAACCAATTTCTTCATAATGCATTCACAGAATTTCTTAAGATCAAAGTTGTTCGGGGACAGTACTGTGCCCTAGACCTTGCCCCTGAGTGACACAGAATACGTACAATCACACTGAAGACACACTGGCCCCTTACCATCTATAAACCAAAGAAATAACATATGGCCTGAAGCTGGTAAACGCTGTATGTATATGACATAACTGGAGGTGCATGAAGTTGTTTGTTAAGTCACAATGTTTTAAAACTGCTGCTGGCTACTTTAAATTCACAGTCCCTCTTCTCTTGAAAATCATAATGCAGCTCACTGACAGTAGTAGGTATTATGCCAAAGTCCCAGTAGCCAGAATCTAGATGTCAACACCTGCCTGGCCAGGAGCAGCAGGATATGCGTGCAGTATGGACCTTGCTGTAAAGTCTGCTATACTGCACTTTAAGAAACTAACTTGTGCCAAAGATTTGTGGGAAACCCCGTAGACAGTTACAGATATATATATATTTTTTAATTCCTTAAGGAGAAAGACTGGTTAAAAGTCAAGGCAAAAAGTTCTGTTCAAAGCCAGGCCTGACATTCAAACACAGCCAGCGCCAGCAGGGCACCACTGTTCCATCTACTTAGGGGACTTGGTCTCAAAAAAGGCTCAAGCTGCACAGGAGCAGGCCCATGTGGATGAGAGCAAGCCAACAGGCAGCAAGCCAACAGGCACCCTTTCAGAGAAGACCTGTACAGAGTCACACAGGCAGAGAGCTGGAAAGATGGGCAAAGCTGCTCGCTAGGAAGACATGCCCCGAGTTCCAGCCCGGGGGACCTACATTTTGAAAGAGAACAGAGTTCTACAACTTGGTCCCTGACCTTCACACAAGTGCCATGGCTTATGCATAGCAGAAAACACACATACAAACACATATACACAACACACACACACACATTTATTAAAGACAACAAAGTAAAACAAGCAGAGAAAATATGCTTTGTTCCTCAAGCTCATGATTTTAGTCCAAAAAGGCCCTGAGAGACTAAAATACAATTAAATTGACCCATATGCTCTCTTTTAAAAGCCTTTCCTTTCAATACATGTACTCAGTGTAAATGCATCTAGCCTGTCAACTCAAGTTACTCTGCTCTGGATTGCATTTTATACCCAGAGTTTAGATTTTATAGTTTACTCACAAGTTATTTCCACTCTGTGTTTACCTCCATAGACTATGCTTTTACAATAATCAAAACCACGCCAGTTGAGGCGGTACGGGCTGACACACACCAATAATCCCTGCCCTTGGGAGGGTAAGGAAAAGAACTGGTTTGCCTGAACCCAGTCTGAGCTACACAGTGAGTTGGAGGCCAGCCTATGTGCCAGAACAAGACCTCATCTTTCTAAAAAGGGGTCTGGGAAGATGGCTAAGTAGTTAGGAACACTGGCTGCTTTTCTAGAGGACCTGGGTTCAATTCCCAGCACACACACAAGGTAGCTCACAGTGGTCTATAATTGCAGTTCCAGGGGATCTGATGCTTTTTTTTTTTTTTTTTTTTTGCATGTTGCACAGATACCCAGTCAGGCAAAACATCCATACACATAATATAAAAATGAAGGTTTAAAAAATGTTTTATTAGACTTACATTAAAACAAAAATAAAAAAAAAAAACAACCAATCTTACAAATAGTTCCTTGCAAAAGTTGTTCATTACAAATAGAAAAAAAGATTAATTGTAGCTGGGCATAACCCCAGTACCAGGAGGCACTTAACAAAACCGCTCTTATCAAAAAAGCTAACTTCAGAACAAACACCCACCACTAACCATCCCCAAATCGTCTGATGGCTTCCCGTCAGCTGACAGTGTCCTATTTACTGCAGCACTGCCCTTTAGACATTGGGTCTTAGGTTTTGAAATTCCCCTAGTGCACAGGTAAAGGGGATAACACCAAAGATTTAATACTCCAACTCTGGAGCTTTTGGCTAGACCATAACTATAACCACACAGCACGGCTCAGCAGGGTCTATTTCTATATACTCTCATTTCTATCCCCACACTTGAGAAATGAACACATTTCTACTGGTGAGGCATGCCACCACGACACCTCGCTCGTTAAGCGGGGATAATGGCACAGCCTGGCACTGGGAGTAGGTAATAAGCAGGGAACTCTTCCTGAAGTCACACAATGTTCTTTACAGGTCCCTTCACAGCACTTATCGGTCATGCCCGCAAGTTCAGCAAATACTGGCTCTTCATTTCTCTGGTTATCAACCAAACTGCGTATTTGATCCCTTTGTTTGCATCAAATTGGACGGTTTGTCCTTTATAAAGGACAGCATACTAGGAGGCAGAGGCAGGCTGATTTCCGAGTCTGATGCCAGCCTGGTTTAAGTTAGAGAATTCCAAGCAGGCCAGGGCTATATAATAAGACCTTGTCTCATGAAACAAACAAATGGCTTCCTAGAGCCATTACTGAATTTCTTTAGACAAAACCAAACCCTTCAAAGCAGTAAATGAAGGTAACCAAAGACTGGCAACATTATCAACATGTGTCAAAATTACTACCTTATTACCTAGAGTTTTCCCATACATTCTGTTACTCCTTCTCTTACCTCTGGTAACACTCTTGTAACCCAGGAGACTTTTAAACAAGCAGGTGGTGAGAGGTACTTTAGTTTCCCCAAATTTCCCACAAGTACTCTAGCCCCTTTAGAAGCTTTCAGAGCTCTCTGAGACAGAATAATACTTTCATGTGCTTGGGTCCCTGAGTCTTTCCATGCATCACAGCAGTAGAAAGCAGATAGTTGGCGAACCTCTTTGCAATTAATCCATGGCCATAAAGGTGGAATGCTGCAGACCAAAGCAACCCGAAAGAGGCATAGCAAAGACCAGGTGCATTGCATCCAGGAATATAGTTATGGTGCTAAACAAAGTCAGTCTTACATAAGTTACAAAGTTTCCTGTGTGTCTTGAAATTCTCTGTAGCTGCCTTTTTAAAAACTAAAATCAGCTGGGCTTAGTGGTGTACACCTTTAGTCCCAGCACTTGGGAGGCAGAGGCAGGAGGATCCACTTGAGTTCTAGGCCAGCCTGATCTACAGAACAAGTTTCAGGGCAGGCAGAGAAACCCTGTCTTGCAAAACCAAAAGGAAAAACAAACAAACAAAAAACCAAACCTAAACTAAAATTAAGTAAGGGACATATTCATCACCTGGCTTTCTTTTCTAGACTGTCTTCAAAAATCCACGCTGTACTTAAAGTTATACTATGGTATAAGTTTGTGCAGTGTGATTCCAGTACAGACTTTTCAAGAGATATTTAATCTGCATTCAGATTTCACAGTATATATGGTTTAAAAAGTAGATACATGGGCTAATGTTTGTTTCCCAAACATACTTAAGTTTCCAATACCGGAGTCAAGTATGGACTTTAAAAATTAAATAAGTTTAAAAGTTCAGCTCATCAGCCTCTCTGTATTTTAGATGGCTGATGCCTTTGGTTGCTTAAGTGGCTACTTTAGTGGCTGGTATAGACTGTCCTCTCAGTCCCTTTGATTCCTGAATCAGAATGAAAGATGTTACCCCACTGACCAGCAAATCTTGCTACAGTATAGCAAGTATTCCAGTATTTTCTACAGTACTTTGCTAAATAGCTATTTCTGAGGAACCTGCTTGGTAAGGAGAGAGGTGAATCTCAATTCAGGGGCATAATGGAGACATTAAGATTGGAGCTACCAGTCTTGGAGTATGGTGGCACATGCCTTTAACCCCAGCACTCAGGAGGCAGAGGCAGATGCCATCTCTGAGTTGCGAGCTAGCCTGGTCTACAGAGTGAGTTCCAGGATAGCCAGGGCTACATAGAGAAATCCTGTCTCAGAGAGACAGACGACCGACATAGAGCCAGAGACACAGACACACACACACCAGGGTTAATCTACAAGGAAAAGGAGAGAAACCTTGATCCTGGGGTTTCTTTGTCTATCTAGCACGTGAGGCACCCTGTGAAAGTTACAATCATTGTTTACACTCTCAATTTACGGGGAACAGCTGCTGCTACATCAGATTGCTGCTTCCTCAAGGACCCTTTCCTAGATTCTCTCGACCAGGCTGGTTTACAGGATTGAAGATCACAGTGAGTCCCTGTTCACACGTACTGAAATGTGCTTCTGTTTACATACCGTACCACATGGCCAACAGACACCACACCTAATTATCATTCGTTAGCCTCACTATCCCAGCCTGCCTTGAGAAAAGCATTTACTAACCCTCCAGCGTTCCCCCGTCAAAGTCCACTCTGTCCGTCGTCCTCGCCACATTCCCCGCCCTCCCCCCTCCCCCCCATCTCGCGAAGGAGCGGATTCCTAAGGTAGTTCTATTTTGAGCCTTCTTCCTGTTCTGAAGCTAATGTTGGAAGGGCTTAGGTGGTGATGTCATGGGAGAGGTGACTTCTTCAGAAGGGTCTTCTCTAGCAACTCTGAGGACACTCGGGTGCTCAACGACTTTCCCTTTTCATCACCGTTCTCCTCTCCCTCCCTCTAAAGCCCCAGTTAGTCAGCAGCCAGGAAGAAAATGAATTCTAATAGCAGGCAATCACCCTTGCATATTTTATATGCGAAAAGACAGAGGAGAAAAATGCCTAATTCTAGGAAAAAGAGGGTGACTATCTTTCTCCACCCACCCCCTCCAAACATCTATAAGGGCAGGAGCAAAAGGAGCCGCAGAAACAGCTGTTAGGAAGAATTTAGGAATTGCGGGTAGGAGGCTCAGAGAGTGGAACGCTACTGGGGTATTCGGAACCGGAACCCGGGGACACCCCCCCCCCATCCCTTCTCTTTCCCTCCCTCCTGGAAGGGACTTCGGGCTGGGTGTGCCTTCTGCTTGTGAGGCATTTGGCTCTGGAGAACAGCAAGGGGCCAGGGTGCGGCCCACAGGGAATAAAAGCCTGGTTCTGGGCTAAGTTTAGCGGAAGAGTGGAGGGGACTGGGGAAGTGCTGATCCGAGTGGAAGACCCGCTGTGGAATTAAACAACAAAACCCCCCAAAAAAACTCCTCCCGGGGGTGGGGTGGGGGAGTGGGCAGGGGCCACCTCTCTTTCTTAACTTAACCCCAGCGATTCATTGCTGGTGGTGGGGTGCGAAGAAAGAGACAAATCCTAACGTAAACTGTGAACTGCAACTTCTCCGGGGGAGGAGGGAAAGAGCCAGAGGGCTGATGCGCCGAACGCTACCGGCAGGTGAAGAGAAGCGCCTTTTTCACCAGTTCTGGGGTGTAGAGGTCTGGCCTCAAGCCCCGGTGGGCAGGTCACTGCGTGGCCTCCTAGCTCACCTCGCCTCCAAAGCCGGTCTTTCTCCAGTAAGGTGGCAGCTGGCTGCGCGGACCGAGGGAAAGGATCCCTCACCGGGAAGGCGGGGTGGAGCCCCGGGGTCAGCTGCGGCCAGGAGCCGGGGTCTCCGCCAAGTCCCCTCCCCCTCCCGAAAACTGACCTGGACTAGCATCGATTACAGCAACACCCTCTCGTCGTCCCCCCCCCCGCCAATAATATCGCTAGTAATAATAATGATACTACTACTACTAATAAACCCAGCCCCTCTGGCCCACGCTTCAAACAAACAAACAAACAAACAAACAAAAACCCAGAGCGGTGGAAATAAACAGGCGAGTCCAGGGAGAAGCGGGAAGGAGTAGAGATGGGGGGGGCGTTCCCGAACGTGAGGGGAAACCGAGGCTCTCCCAACCTCTCTCCACTCTCCTTCCCCCTGTCCCCAAGTGTCTGCGTGACAGGCTAGAATCCTCCAACCCCACGGCGACAGCCTTCCCGTAGCCCGCGCCCCCCGCCTGCCTACCCTAGGCTCCCGCGTCCTGGCTTCGGGGACCGCGCGGGGCTCGTCCGCATCCCGGCCCGCCACCGCCACCGCCGCCGCCGCCGCCGCCGCGGGGACTCCGCTCTTCCTCTCTCCGCCTCCTCCTCGCAGACTCCTCCCGCCGGATCCGTCATGTAAACAACAGCCCGGCTCTATTTCCAGAGGCCGCGGGACAGCGAGGGAACCGCGCCAGCGCCCAGCCACCGGGCGGGGGTGGGGGGAAAAACGAGTGCGCCACAGCTCCGGGCCCAGCCCGGCCCCGCGCCGCCGCCCCGCGCGCTCCTCCGCCTACCCGGGCTGGCGCCGCCGTGCGCTCCCGGGCGTCCGGCCGCAGCCTCCGCCCCCGCCGCCGTCTCCCGGCTCCGGGCCGGCCGAGGTGCGAGCGCCGTGCGCGCGCCGCACAGCCGCTCTCCGCGTCCCGCCGGCCGGCCGGGGCGCGCCGCCAAACCCCGGGGTCCGGGAGCGCAGCGCCCGGGGCGCGCACACAGACGCCGCCCCCGCGGCCGCGCGCGCCCCGCACCCACCTGCGCCCTCGGGGGTCCCGGGCCCCCCTTCCTTTGTTCTTCCCGCTATTTGCATGAGGATTATCTAATGACGCAGCAAGGCTCGCCACAACGTGACCGTCGCCATTTTTCTGTTTTTATTCTAGCTCTGCCATGTGATAGATTGGGGAGGGGGGTGGAAAAGGGAGAGAGACAGGATTGAAAAAAAAAAAAAAAAAAAAAAACTTCCGGGTCTCATGACCGGGAAGGGAGAAAAACAAAAGGGAGACGAGACACAACTCCTGGCGGAGGACGGGGTTCGTGTGCGCGCGTGCGCGCCCGCCTCTCCGTACCCGGGAGCCGGAGGCTAAGGCGCGTGGAGCATCCTCTCGCCAGGGTCCGCGGATGAGGGCCCGCAGGGCCGTGTGCTCCACCATCCTTGGTGTGGGTACCCGGCTGCCAGCCCTGGCCTGGCTTCGGCGGCCCAGGGTTCCTTTCACTCAACAGAATTCCAAGATCGCCGCATCTCTTAAGTTGTCAAACAGTTCGCTCCGGTGCTGGTCCTTGCGACCACCCGTTCAGGTTTTCCTTCTGCCCCCTCTTCGCTCTTTTCCTGAGGCGGGACGCCCGGTTTAGGTGTGCTTTGTGGCGGTACGAGCTTTTGGTGTTTTATTTGTTTTCGTTTTTGTTTGGGGTGGGAGGGGGGAGGAGGGCGGGGGAACGCGCATGCACCGCGGCTGGATTTTCTCGAGGTAGAAATGTTAAATAAATGGCTGTTGAGTTCCAGGGAGGCTTCGAGAAGACGCTCGCAGAGCAGCACGGGGCGATTCGGTGTTCTACCATGTTCATTCACAGGACGTGGTAGGTGTCCCGAGGTCGCAGTTGCTGGGAGGCTGGTAAGTGTCTGGAACTCCGTCGGGTCTCTCGGCGACCGTCTGGAGCTTGCACTGGGGTGTTTTCCTTCGGGAGCTTTCGCTTTTGTTTCTCTTCCGAGCGCCTCTCTTGACTGAAAGCAGAAGTGACCGGGAGATAGCGTGGACCGCAGCGCTGCAAGCAGCTTACAGGTGAGGGACACGGCGTAGCCCTGGACCAGAGCTCGCGTGTTAGATGGACCCCAGTTTGGGCCGAGGCTTGCTTGACAGCTGAGGGGGTAAAGGGGAGCGTCGCACTGCGCAGCTGCGGTTCCGAACTTAAGGCTGGGGAACTCTCAGAGATGCTGAGCCCTCGGGAATTGCTGCGGGGTTCGTGACCTCTTCTGACCTCCTTTCTTGGGTTTTGACTCAGATGTGTGTGAACTGTTCTTCCTGTGGTGCTGCGTAGCGTGCCCTGTCATGAGCGTGGCAGCATGTTTGCTGTGAAGTGTTTGTTGCGTTCACCAAGTTGAAAGCTCTCCCCCTTGTGCCATTGTACGCCCTTGTAATATTTATTTCATGGTGCCTTTCAACATCGCTCTTCAGGACAATGACGGTATTTTCCGCTACTGGGGACCAGGCTTTGTCTCTACAGTCATCACTGTTTTCTTGTCATGAAAACCAGGGGAGGCTTGAAGCGGACCTTTCCCACAATCCCATCCTGACCAGTCTAGGAAATTCCTTGCATGTTTCCGGGGAAGATTGAACATTGGAGACATTAACTGGCTCTAACACCTTTTCCTGGCCATTCTTGGCAGTCTTCTTTAGTTACACATCCAAGCAAAACATAGTTTGTTCTCTCAACTTTTTAACTAACTGCTTTCCCCATCTTTTTTTTTTTTTAACTATACTTACTCCTCTTTGAATTCTTTCTGATTCAAATAAATAAATTAGTTATACGTCCTCTTGCTGTTTTCATGGACTGAACAACAAACACGCTATGAAGTTTGAGCAGCGACTTAATCTTGGGGGTGCCTAGAATCAAATCACAGTTTCCGTGTTTTCTTTGGGAAGTGAGACTTGAACCCAAGGCCTCACATATGTGAGGGAAACACTGCCCCTGATGTGCACCCTGACTCACAGAACCTCTGGATCTGGGGTCCTTGAATTAGCTCCCAGTGCTGGCGGTGAGCAGGCCAAAGAAGGCTGTTGAAAAGATGCTAGCACCAGGACAGGATGTCCATATTTACTACTTCAAAAGACTGGGAAATGAATGCTTCATCCAGTTCTATTTACAGCTCCAAGGAGCGTTATGTATTATTAAAGTCAAGATCATATATATCTGGACCTGGAAGATTCCATTACATAGCTGGGTATATCCATGTCTATGAATAGGACAGATAATATTAAAGGCCCCATGTGCAATTCTAGATAACAACAGGAATAGTCATAACTTAGCTGGAACACCAACAGCTTTCATTGAGGTGGGAAGAAGCCTAATTATAAAACTAAATCATCTGTTCCTTTAACTGTAAAGCTGAAGAGGAAAAAAAAGTGAATGAGAGCTCCAAGAATGTAATTATAGGAAATACACCCACGTCTCTTGCCATCAATACGTGAACACTCCTACATCATTTTGAAGGTCAAACATTGGTCCTCAAGATTACTACATAGCTTCCGGTTAAATTAGATATTTAGATACAAAAATGTATTTGGGGTTGTGGTTCCAGAGGGACAAGAGCTCCGACACAGCAGCAGGTACAAGAAGCTGAGAGCTCACGTCCTCAACACAAAGAATCAAGCAGAGAGAGAGAGCAAACTGGATTTGGTTGGAGGCTTCTAATCTCAGAGTCTGCCTCTAGTGACACACTATCTCCAGCAAGGCTACACTGCCTAAACCTCCCCAAACAGTGTCACCAAAGGGGGACCAGGTGGTCAAATGTCTGAGCCCATGGGGGACATTTCTCATTCAAAGCACCACAAATGAGTGCTGAGTTCAGCTCCGACAATCTGTTAACGGCGTTTCCTTGAACAAATTACTCATCAGTTGTGGTTTTCACTTTTCCACCCATACGATGAGCATAACTAGAAAAAAAATTTTTTTTGGATTGAAGTTAAGTAAAAACACATGGAAAGCACTAACCATTTGGAAGATCATCTTGATAGTGGCTAGGCCAGGAGTGGTTCTTGCTATAATCCTAGCACTTGGGAAGCAGAGGCAGGAGGATCTCAAGTTCTGGGCTACTTAAGGCATTACTGTGGTAGAAAGACCACAAAGAGAAAGAAAATTCAACACCGCTACTATTAATGAAAAGTTCTGTGACAAGAAATAATCCAGAATAGGTTCTGCCTGCCAGACATTTGGGAAAGGTATATACAAGTGACTAGACAAACAGGTAGGCTGGGGAAAAAAGCCCCAAACACTGCCTGCTGCTTTCTGGTGATCTACCTAAGATGTAACTAAGATCTAGACTTATTACTATCATACACTAACCACGCTTGTAGAAGGATAAGTGTTTCCCTCTCTGAAAAGTGAAAACTTGCCTTTTCGTACCAATGAAGAGTATTGCCTTGAAACTAAATCTAATCGAGTGATTCTGTGGTTAAAAAAAAAAAAGACAGTTTCACAGCAGATCTCTTTCACGCTGTGAAAACTTTGCCAGTTTTGTCTTTGAAGTACTGTTGGAGGAATGTAGTTAATAGGAAGCAATTCTGGTTGTTAATTAATTAAAACACTTTAGTCAAGATCCATTTTCTGAGGAACCTGTTCCCAGCCCCAAGTCAGGTGCTAAGAGACAAACATGGTGAAGATAAGAACTTGGCTCTGAAAGAACTCACAATCCAGTAGCGCCTTGTTAAACATATATCTATTCACTGTTCACCGCAGGGAAATCAGCAATGAACAAGACGCTGGGCTTTGTCTATTGGAAGATCTGGGAAGTTAACAATACACCTATTCAGCTTCCTCAAGAAGTATGTTGTTGGCTGGTGATAGCCCACAGCTGTAATTCCAGCATTTGGGAGGCAGAACAGAGGGACTTAGGAGTTGAAGGGTAGTCTCAGTTACAAAATGAGTTTGCGACCAGCTTGGGTTACGTGAGACCCTGTCTGAGGAAGTGAATAAGTGTAAAAATGGAAAATGTGTGTCAGGCACAGAGTTTGAACAAGAAGAATTATACATGCCTATATTTATCTTTTTCCTCCCCTCCCTAAAGCTTTTGTTTCTCAAGACAGAAATTATCCTTAAAAAGCTAGCTTAATCCCTATGGCCTAAGTGAATCTGGGAATCTCACTTAGGTAGGGCAGCGTGCTAGGTTTTTGGTGGTGGTGGGCTTTTGTTTTTGTTTGTCAACTTGACACAAACTCTGGTCAGGTGAGAAGAGGGAGCCAGACCTCAGATGGGTCTGTAGGCAAGCCTGTGGTGCATTTTCTATATTGGTAGTTGATGTGGGAGGGCCAAGACCACTGTGAGTGATGCCGTACCTGAGAAAGGGGCCCTGGGTTGTATAAGAAAACAAACTGAGCAAGCCATGAGGAAGGAACAAGCCAGAAAGCAGCCCTTCTCCACGGCCTCTGCTTCAGTTACTGCCTTGGCCTTCCTTCATGATAGAGTGTAAGTTCTTAAGATAAAACATACCCCATTTCCTCCCAGAGTTGCTTTTGGACATGGTATTTATCACAGCCATAGAAAGCAAACTAAGCTGGGCAGAATTATGAACTAAGTAAGCTCATTTCGGCACCCAAGGCCGGGCTGTCGAAGACCGTGTTCTCGTGTCTCAGCTCTTGCCCTCTGAACTCTATTTTCCCCCAAGCCTGCTACAAAGATGCTCCACAAAAGGCAACCCTGTGGCTGGAGAGATGGAGGCAACTGTCGGTAACTCCAGTCCCAGGGGGGCTGACCCCCTCTTTTGGCCTCCATTGGCATTGCAAGAGCATGGAGCTCAGACACACACGCAGGCAAAACACTACAACTGCTACAATAGTAAAATGAATAATTACTCATTTATAATAATTAATTAAAATATTATTATTATAAAAAGCAATCCTGGTTTATGTTACCCTTCATTAAAACGTGCACAAGACACCACTGACATCTGCCCCGGACGCTGCTCCTCTCTTCTCCTGCCATGGACCAGAAGCTCAAATGGAATCTGGTCTGGGAAGGTGGTTTGGAAAATATATGGCTCTACTGTGGCAACTTAATTTACAGGCAAATCTCAAGCTCTTCCTGGCATTGATGGTGACGGCCCCTCCCTACAGGGCCTGGCCTTCCCCTTGCTTCTTCAGATGCCAAGGAACAAGGAAGATGGAAGTTTCCAAATGTCCTCTGATTGCTTGTGCTTGCTCTCTCTCTCTCTCTCTCTCTCTCTCTCTCCCTCCTCCCTTACCCTCCCATCCCTGCTTTGTGTTGGGGACCAAGCCCAGGACTTTGAGCATGACAGAGATTATTCTACTTCTGAGCCCCCCCCCCCTTTCCAGCCTGTCTCTTCTGTGAATACTGTTTTCCCCTGTCCTCCAGCCCTGGTCATTGTCCTGTCAGTGCCCAAGTGGCTTTAGTTGTTTAATTTTTGATTCAGGGAATACCTCATCACAACTGAAACCAGAGTCTCTCTCGAAAACTGTGTCTTATCCTGTGGATGTGCAATATACTTTGATATTTTCTATTTCTGAAAAGTTTTATTACCTATTAATTATGAATGATGGCTCTCGCTGTGACTGTTTCAAACAAGCATACTCACCTTTTTAAAGGCTTTTCTATTTTAAAATTGTGTGTGTGTGTGTGTGTGTGTGTGTGTGTGTGTGAACGCAGATGCCTGTGGAGGTGAGAGGTATCAGATCCTCTGGATCTGGAGTTATAGGCTATGGCAGCCGGACATGGGAACTGAACATGGGTCCTCTGCCAGAGCAGTACCTGCTTTAGACCACTGAGCCATCTTTCCAGTCTGCACTTACTCATTTTCTTTTACAGGCAGGAGCTCAAATTTCTTATGTACCTGAGGGTGACTTTGAGCTCCTGTTTTGTTTTGTTTGTCTTTGTGAGACATGGTTTCTCTGTCTCCCTGGCTGTCCTGGACTCACTTTGTAGACCAGGCTGGCCTCCAACTCACAGAGATCCGCCTACCTCTGCCTCCCAAGTGCTGGGACACCATGGTGCCCGGCTGACTTTGAACTTTTTGCTCTTCCCAGGTAATGGGACCAGCCATGGGCCCTGCTTAATAAGCACAGTGGCATCTTCTCGGCTGCCACAGCGGCGACCTATTTAGGTGCTTTCTGTTTCCTCCTCCCTGCTGTCTGCTATCCTCCTTGCTTCCCGCTCACGGCCACCTATCTGTCTGATCAAATAACTGCACGATGAACATTTGACAGATGAAGATGAGGGAGGTACTGGATTGCTAGCAAACTGACTGGATTGTTCTTCCCGCATGGGCTGTGGCGTGGAGAGTTTGAACGGCATTGTGGCCGCTCTTACTGTGGTGTGGTGACCTGTGATGTTACGCTGGAGCATTATTGGTGCCAAAAGTCAAGGTTGTTTTCTAATAACAGAAAAGGAACACTGGTGCCCATTCAAAAGACTAACCATCATCGCATGGTTCAGACGCCTCAACAAAACCTCAAAAAGTACAGAAGAGCGCCATTCTGGAGTCATGAGTGGTGGAAACAGTTGAGTTTTAAGTTTCAAATGCTTTCTTAAATGTATAAGATGCTCGGCTCATCTGTTTCCTTTTGTATGTTATGTTATGTTTGTGTGTTATCTTGACACAAGCTAGAGTGATCTAAGAAGAAGGAACTTCAATTGAGAGCATGCCTCCGTAAGACTTGCCTTGGGTAACCGGTGGGGGCATTTTCTAGATTAATGATTGATGTAGGAAGGCCAAACCCACTGTGGATGGTGCCAACGCAGGTTGGGTCATCCCAGGTCATATGAGAAAGCAGACTGAGCAAGCCAGGGGAAGCAAGCCAGCAAGCAGCATTCCTCCATGGCCTCTGCATCAGCTCTTGTCTCTAGGCTTCCCTCAGTAGACTGTGGCTGAGGATATTTAAGCCAAAAAGCTCTTTCCTCCCCAAGTTGCTTTTGGTGGTGGCCCTTACCAGAGCAACAGAAAGCAGGCTAAGACAGTTTTTGAGGTTTTGTTGATTTCAGAGATCAGTAAGTATAGCTCCAGGTTTATGATGAAACTCTCAGGGAACTAAGGTAGAGAGGGATAGAATACGCCCAATGGTCCTTCTCTGGCCTGTGCACACATGTGCACACATGGGAATACATACATGAACACAAACATGCATATAACACATGTATAAGTTGGCCAAACCGCCAAAATGTCACAATTCATTAACAGGTTGTAGCTTGTGCTTTCTGAAGCATGGATTTGTACTGTCCAGTGAGATTTCCTCTATTAACCACGGACTTGGACAGATGTCAAATATTTCCCTCATCTGGTGCTTTCTCCGGACAAATGCAACTCTCCTGTGGGTGGGGCTACTGTCACTTCACTTCCCTGAGTCTCCATAGTCCCTGGGGAAGTCAGCAAGGGCTCTAGCCAGGCTTTCAAGGCTACCCAAGGTCAACATATGTAACTTCAGGCTAGGCTATTTGTAAAACAGAATAGCTACAAAATTACAAAAAGCGGGGGTGGGGGAGCTGACAGTTGCCTCAAAAAACAGGAAGACCTGAGGTCGCAGCCCCAGCACCCACATAAAATGCCAACACAGAGGAAAATGGGAGTCTGTGACCTTGGGGGTAGTTGGGGTGTGTGTGTATTCAGGTTCAGTGAGAAACATTGCCTCAAAAGATAATGTGGAGAGTAACCAAGGAAGATACTCAGGGTCGACCTCTAGCTTCCACAGGCACACACATACATGTGCACACAGCGAAATGAATAGTAATTAACGTATACTCACAAATAAGTAAACATAAATACATTTTTTAAATATATTTAAATTAGTACAAGCAGGCAATGACCATCATTTTTAAATGGATGGATTTTTAAAATAAAGATTTATCTATTTACAATTTATGCAGCATTCTGCCTGCATGTATGCCTGCAGGCCAGAAGAGGGCACCAGATTTCATTATAGATGGGTATGAGCGACCCATCTGGTTGCTGGGAACTGAACTCAGGACCTTTGGAAGAACAGCCTGTGCTCATAACCTCTGAGCCATCGCTCTAGCCCCTGGTAGATTTTTGTTTGTCAATATCTCTTCCTCCGACTTGTCAAATGATTCCTAGTTAGGGTGAAGTTCTTTGTGTTTTTGTTGGTTTCAGAGCTAAGAACACATACAATGAAAGAGCCCTGCACATCCCACTGGCGTTTTGCCTAACGAATGAACAGGTCTGTCTGATACTCAGAAAGCCTGATTGAATAAGTGGGGTGACGGTAGACTCAAGAGAAAAGAAGAGGAGGGGGTGGAAAACGGTGCAGATGAGGGATGGCGGCAAACTCACTAACTCTTATAATACAGGGGCAGTGGCTATCATTCAGGATTCCTGACACCTGTTCCCTAGCTTCAAATTGCTTCATTATATTTTCTCCAGGAGGTTTTACTTTGTTGGTAGGGGGTAGTTAGTTAAAAGACCAGTGTTGGCCAATGGTGTTATACAAGATAAACTGAAAAAAAAATTTTTTTTTTTGAGACAGGGTCTCTTCGCAACACCCAAGCTGATCTTTTTTTTTTTTTCTTTTAAAAGATGTATTTATTTTTTATACAGCCTCTGCCTGCATGTATACCTGCTCACCAGAAGAGGGCACCAGACCTCACTATTGATGGTTCTGAGCCGCCACTTGGTTGCTGGGAATTGAACTCAGGACCTTTAAGAAGAAAAGCCAGTGCTCTTGACCTCTGAGCCATCTCATCTTATTCAAGCTCCCGGGTCAACTGAGAGAGGAACTCCGTAGGGAACGGTAGAGAAATTAGAAGAGGTAACTCAGATGCTGGATTGGCCGGAGCAAGTGCAGGGGAATAAGATGGTACTTAATGAGGGGAGAGGAGCTGGAGGTAATTCTTGTTTGTTTTTAAATGATCGGAGTGACAGCATTGCCATTATACTGAGGGAAGTGATGCGACAGAGGAAGTCTTGGTGTCAGACAGAGCTTGCTCGTTTGGGGTTTGAGTTTTCGTGGAGGGTGGAATCTAAGATTCTCAGGACAGAAGTGGACAGACAATTATTTGGTTGGTTGGTTTTTAAATGTCACCAGACCTCCTACTGAAGACATGGGCATCATTTGCCTTATCCCTTTTTATTTGATTTGATTTTTTGAGACAGGGTTTCTTTGTGTAGCCCTGGCTTTCCTGGAACTTGCCCTGTAGAGCAGGCTGGCCTTGAACTCACAGAGATCTGCCTGCCTCTGCCTTACAGTTATTTGTTTGTACAAGGGCTGGCTGGGTAGCATAGGTGGAGCCCTGCTAGCTCCGTCTCTTGGGTACTGACTGGCACTTCAGGCTTACAGCAGTGCACCCCACCAAAGTTCCTTCCTTCCTTTTGTTTTTCGATGAGGAGAGTGGCATAGTCATTAGCCATGGAGTGGACGGGGTGAAGAAAAGAGAAGTGAACCTCATTGTGCCTGTAAGAAGGTGAAGTGGCCTGGGCTGGGTGGCATGCCTGTAATCCCAAACAGAGGCAGGCGGATCTCTGTCAGTTCGAGGCCAGCCGGGTCTACAAAGTAAGTCCAGGACAGCCGAGGCTACTCAGAGAAAACCCTGTCTCCAAAAAAAACAAAAACAACAACAACAACAAAAAGAAAGAGACCTGAAAAAATAGAGCATGTTAGCTAAGAAACAACACGGGTATGACAAAGTGAGCCCAGCCAGACTCCGTGTGTGTGTGTGTGTGTGTGTGTGTGTGTGTGTGTTTGCCAGCTATCACCCAACTGCCAAAGGTGAAGTGAAGTGGAGAGCTGGATTTAACTGGATTTAATTTTGTCAATAAGCCTGACACAACTAAAATTGTTGAGGGAGTTTTATTGTTCCTGAAAATTTAGGTGTTGTGAGGACGGACTGAATGGAGGAGTTCAAGTACTCAGAACAGTTAAAAAAAAAAAAAAGTCTAAAATGCTCCTCCCAGTGGTCTTAGCATGACTGGCTCCCTCTTGTGGTCTAGTCGTTCATTGCTGTCCCTCTTTTTTGTTTTGTTTTGAGACAAGGTTTCTCTGTGTAGCTCTGGATTTTGTGTATGTGTGTGTGTGTGTGTGTGTGTGTGGTCACTCTTAACTCTGCAGAGAATTTATTTTTTAGTACTTTATCCTATCTATCTATCTATCTATCTATCTATCTATCTGTGGATGGATGGGTAAATGGCTTCATGCTGCAAGAATAGAAGCTGCAGGGCTGAGGGATTTCTCAGTGGTTAGAGAAGGATCTGACTCTTTTATACAGACTTACATGCAGGCAAAACATAAATTCACATAAAAATAAAATTAAAAGAAGCTCCAAAAGCCAAGGACCTAGTCGTTAGGGTTCATAGTAAAGATCACAGGTTAAGAGAGTTCCGAGTGTCACGGGAATGTGGTTTAATGCATAGGGAAATTGCCTATCGTGCAAGATGAGCCTTTGGGTTCCGTTTCCAGAGCTTCACACGTAGCAGTACAAGCCTGCCATCCCATGCTCAGGAGGCGGAGGCAAGGAGGTAAGAAGCTCAAGGTCATCCTTGGATATTACGTGGTGAGTTTGAGACCAACCTGGATTCTATGAGATGAAAGAAAATGAGGGGGAGAGGTGAGGAAGAGATGGGGAAAGAGGGGGAGAAGAGGAAAGGAGGAAAGAGGAGGAGAGAAAGAGAATGCCGAATTCCTCGGTCCTACATTTAAGGCCTTCAGCATTTTACACGTGGTCTTTCCAAATGGCCTCCTGTACGTCCGTTTTCTCCGTCTAACCTCCAGCTAGAGAAATAAGATAATCACAGGTTAGAGCTCCTGCCAGCACGCCCACTCTGGGTCTTCTTTGGGGCTTCCCTAGACAGTTTTGTTTTCAGACGTCTTTGTTGGGGATGGGAGGATGGGACCTAGGGCCTTTCACATGCTAAGCATGCACTCTGCCACTGAGCCACATCCTCAGGCTGAAGTTTTGCTTAGAGACAACCTTCCCATTTTAACACAAGCTTAAAGTTTTGTTAACTGTCTGAGCATACAACCGCCGCTATAATTCAGCTTTAGGACATTTTCATCAGCAGAAACTCTCCTGCCTGCTTTTCTGTTTCCACCCCTGCCCCCACCCCAGCCCTAGGCAACTCCTGAGCTGACCGTCTATGGGCTTAGCCCTTCCTACCTACAGCTGTTATGGAAATGGACTCATAAAGTATATAGTTTTTTTGTGTGTCTGACTCTTTTCATTTTTATTTTGACACTAAGTTATTTATTACATGTGTGTGGCATGTATGTATGTGTGTGTGTGTGAGAGAGAGAATTGTGTGTGTGTCTGTCATGGTGTGCATGTGCTGGTCAGCGGACAACAGGGTCAGCTCTGTCCTTCCAGCTGTAGGCCTCTGGGGTTGAACTCAGATCACCAGGACCTGTGGCGCGTGCCCTCCCTGCCGCCCCATCTCTCAGGCCCTGACTCTCTCCATCCCTGACAGGGCTGTGTTGGGATGATTTCCTGCTCGGTGCTATACAGCGTCATATCAGCTTGGCCACTGAGAGATATCCCTTCTCATTTGTGGGCTGTAATGAGTGACGCAGTTGTGTTTTACTGCAAGCCTTTATGTTTTTTAGTCTCAGGGAGATAATCTGGAAGTTGAATTGCTAAGTACAGTGATAAGTATATGGCTAAGTTAGTTTAAAGTGCCGAACAAGTTGGGCAAAGTCGTTTTCACTTGGAGTCACACCTACTCAGAAGGTAAAGGTTTTCTATACTAACTTAGTACCTTACAACTTCACTGAACACACTTATTATGCTAATAAATTTATTATAAGGAGTTTGGGGTTTTGTGTCCGAGTCTCAGGGTTATTGGGATTGAACCCAGTACCTTGTGCATGAGCACCAAGTGTTGAACCCTTAGCTACACCTAGCCCTTTTTTTGTTCATATTTACAATGTCTTTCATACGATAGTATGTTGCCTAAAAATTACACTTGCTTCTCTTTTAAAGATGTGTTGTTTTTATTTTATGTGTACAAGTATTCTGCCTGCATATGTATGTATATATGCCTGGCACCCACAGAAGCTGAAAGAGGATGCCTGATCCCCCGGAACTGCAGTTACAGACAGCTGTGCACAGCCATGTAGGTGCTGGAAAACCGAGCCAGGCCCCTGGAAGAGCAATATATGCCCTCAACCACTGAGCCCTCTTCCTGCCCCCATATTAGCTTTTAAATTTTTTATCACATTTTATTTTGTGTGTGTGTGTACACATTAGCTTTTTAAAAAGAAATTATCACATTTTATTTATTTTGTGTGTATTTGCACTCTGTCACACACAGGTCACAGCTTATTGGTGGGAGTGAGCGGCCAACTTTTGGGAGTCAGTTTTCTCCTTCCGTTGTGTGGGTTCAGAGGACTGACCTCAGGTTGTTAGGCTTGGCATCTGCTTGGCCATCTCATTGGCTAGACCTTAGCTATATATTTTTTTTAAAGATTTATTTCATGTATGAGTGTTTTGCTTGCATGTTTGTCTGTGTACTGCATGCCCTCAGAGGGCAAAAAGAGCATTAAAACTAAAGTTTAAAGACAATTGTGAGCAGCTGTGTGGGTACTTGGACTTGAACGATGGCCTTCTACAAGAACAAGTGCTCAAGCCGGGTGTGGGGGCACACGCCTGTGATGCCAGCACTCGGGGAGGCAGAGGCAGGCAGATCTTTGTGAGTTCAAGGCCAACCTGATCTACAAAGCAAGACCAAGACAGCCAAAGCTACGCAGAGAAACCCTGTCTATGTCTCTCCCCTTCCTCCCACCCTCCCAGAGAAACCCTGTCTTGAAAAAAAGCCATATGCTTTTAATCCCAGGCCCCAGGGAGGCAGAGGCAGGCAGATGAATGTGAGTTCAAGGCCAGCCTGGTCTATAAAGTGAGTCCAGTCCGACCAAGTCTACACAGAGAAACCCTGTCTTAAGAAACAAAAACAACAACAAAAAAGAAGCAGCAGCAGCAGAAAAAAAGAAACCCCCCCACACCCCCAAAAAAGAAAGTTTTTGAGAGGTTAGCTTTAAAATTAGCAATGGGTTAGAGTAGACAAAGCCAGAATTGTACAGTTCCAGGCCAGCTAACCCTACAGAGTGTGACAGGACTCAAAACAGAATACAAAAATAAACAAAAAGATGAGGCTTCTTGTTTTTATGTTTATGATTGATTTGCCTGGAAGATAAAGGCACTTGCCAAAAAAAAAAAAAAAAAAAAGGCATTCGTAAGCCTGATACCCATATGACAGAAGAAGACAAATGGCTCCCACAAGTTGTTCTCTGGACTTTACATGCGTGCTGTGGCACATGCACGCACACGGAGTTAATTTGTCAATCAAAAATATTTCAAAAAGATGCCTATGGCTAGATGTTGTGGCACGGTCCTTTAGTTCCAGCCCTCTGGAGGTGGAGGCAGGTAGTTTGGGGCTAGCCTTGTCAACATGGTAGGTTCTAGACCATTCATTCAGGGTTACACGGGGAGAGCCTGTCTCAGAATGAGTCCATGTGCGCACACAAGGGTAGACACGAGGATATCTAGCGAGTCTCCTCCCCCCATTGGCAGGCATCCCAGCAGTTATTCTACAGCCAATTGACTATGTCACACAACCCTGTGTATCTGTGTACATGTGTATGTGTGTGTGGAGGATAAGCATGTATACACGTGTGGGTATGTATGGAGGCCAGGTGAAGTTGTCAGGTGTCTTGCTTTATCACTGTCAGCGCTATCCCCCTGAGACAGGACCTCTCACACACTGTGGAGCTAGGCTGGCTTCCAGCAAGCCGCAGTGATCCTCCTGTGTCCACTCCACAAAGCACTGCAGGTAGAGGTGCGTGCGGCCACGCCCAGCTCTTTAATATGGCTGAGCTCAGGTCCTCATGCTTGCACAACAAATATTTTTGCCAGTAAGCTACCATCCCAGCCCCACCCTTCATAACTCTTAGGGGATTTTTATTATTATTTTTAATTATGTTGCGTGCGTGTCTGTGGGTGGATTGATTTTATAGTGCCCTAGACTCCTAGATTTGCATGCTGAGGATGTAGACATCATGAGTGCCTCAGAGGCTGACTGGGCAACCCATCACCTAGGCTGTGCCTCTTTATAAACTGTGATGTGTTGGCTTGGCTTCTCAACATAACTCTGCAGGTGAGAACTTGTTTTTTATCACTGTTCTTTTTCCTTTGATTTACATCTTGCCAAGATTGCTGCTCAGGCACACAACGGCCAATGACAGAGCTGTTTCTGTGGGGAAGTTGTCTACTCCTTTGTGATTAGCTGTCATGAGGCTCTAGGACTCAGTGTTGGTAGCCTGGTACGGCTCGACACTGCCAAATCACAACACTCCTTACATATAAAGGAAAAGCTGTCCAGTATCCTGAAGGTGTGATTTCTGTAAAGCGAGCAATTCAAATGCAAGAGCTATTTATAACACCTAAAAATCCAGGCTTCCTTTCTCCGTTCCGAGGCTTGATTTCTTGAGGTAAGCTCATACTAATACCATTCGTCAGATTTCCTAAGTGTCGGCATGCAAATGATATAAAGCCTTTCAACACCTGGTTTTTATTCTCTGTTCTTCGGCACTGCCTAAATTTTTAGAAAACCGTGTGTGTTGTCCATGCTTACAATCCTAGCTAGCCCTTGGAAGACAGAGGCAGAGACTTCAGGAGTTCAGTTGCTTTGAGCTATACTAGGCAACATGAGACTCTGTCCCAAAAGACAAATCTGAAAGATGTTTGTGGCACATTATCTAAATTAAAACTTTTGTAAATGTATTTAGTGTATGTGTGTGTGTGTACCATGATGCTCATGTGCAGGTCAGAGGACAGCTTTTGGAAACTGGTTCTCTCCTTCAGCCATGCCGATCCAGGGATAGAAGTCAGGTTATCAGGCTTGGTCAAGTACCTTTACCCCCAGCGCCATCTGTCTGGCCCACATGACATGATTTAAATTTTTTTTAATCTCTTTAATGTGTATGAGTGCTCTATCTGCATGTACACCTGCACGCCAGAAGAGGGCATCAGATCCCTGAATGGACCACCGTGTGGTTGCTGGAAATTGAACTCATGACCTCTGGAAGAGCAGACAGTGCTCTTAACCGCTGAGCCATCTCTCCAGCCCCTACATGACCTGATTTTTTTTTTTTAATTTGTTTCATCTGATTCTTTCTCCAAAATGGAGATACTACTGATTGGATTATTCCAGTAATTCCTGGGGAGTTCAACCTTTTGACATTGTGACATGACATCATCTTCAACAAATGGTTTAGGCTGCTATTCTCATAGCTATCTTGGTACTGATGTGGTGGCTAGCCACGGGTTGGAATGCCTGAGTTTTATTATTATTGTTTAGATTCATTTGTTTTACTTCATGTGTATGGGTGTTTTTGCCTGCATGTTCTCTGCACCACATATTTGGAGCATCCTTGGAAGTCAGAAGAGGGCAATGGATCCTTTGAACTGGAGTTGCAGATGGCTGCTAGCTGCCATGTGGGTGCTGGGGACAGAACCCAGATCCCCTGGAAAAGCAGTGCCCGCACGCGCACGTGCGCACGCGCACACAATACAGCAGAGGCGTGGCAGGGCCAGCTCTCCTGTGCTCTAGTGCTGGGGCTGGCTCACTTTCAACCCCACAGCCAGGGTCAGCTCTGCTGTGCTGTCCAGGCAAGGTGCGAGGCCTGCTCTCCCCAGTGCTGCTGCTGGTGAGGAGCAGCGCTCGCTCTCCTGAGCTCATGAACCTGTGGGCAGCTTTCTCAACTGCCAGAGTGCGGGGAGGGTGGAGGAAAAGAGCATCGCCTCTGTGCCTGTGACACCCCAGGACCGATAAATCGTGGGGTCAGGTTTCCCACCCCCAACCCCACCGCCAGGTCCAGCTCCACTGTGCTGCCCTGGTGAGTTTCAGAGCCTGTTCTGAATGCTGCAGCTGGTGAGAGATGATGGAGCCGCTCTTCAGAGCCCTGCAGCCAGTGAGGGACCAGGCCGGTTCTTCACAGCCCCTGGACACTCGTGTGGTCCCCAGGGGCTGCCCCAACCAGAGACATGCCCATGTTTTCTAGAGGCGTCGACACTGACGCCTGCCACTGCATAGCCACAGGCCCAGACCTGGCCCTCAGCGGCAGCCTGGTTTGGTGCTTGACCATGGCCCCAGGTGGCGGGGTTGGCCGCTCACAACAGGCCACTCCTCTCCACCCTCGAGCGTCCAGTTCCATCTCGCTTCCCGATACTCACGCTGCTCCACTTCTCTTTCCCTCTCGTATGTCCACCGCACACGTGCACATTGCGGTGGCTCACTGCAGGCTAACAACAAGGCTGGTGGGCACCGGGGCGACATCCATCAGCACTCCGTGGTATGGTGGCACGCTGGTGTTTATGGCCCGCCTGTGCCGAGTGCTGAAGGACAGGTCTGTGGGCGGCGTGGCAGTCCACAGGTCTCTGTCTTGTCTTCCTCCGCCTGGGCTGCATTGTCTGGATCAGATTGGATTTTTATGACTCCCAGGCATAAAATGGCTTTGGTCACCAAGTCAGACATCAGGCTAGGATGAACAAAGGACTACCATCTGCCCTGCCCTGATGGCACCAAGGTGTCTCTCTGCCCATCGCCAGAGGGGAACATTACTGTCTTTATTTTCTCTCTGTCTGTCTCTCGTGTGGCTGGGGATATAGTTCAGTGAAAGAAAACTTGTTGAGAATGTGCAGAACCATGAAAAGTGACACTGGTTAGGGGTTGCTTGTTTACCCTCCATAGGTCATAACTTGATGATCCATATAATCAAGACAGAAAAAAAAAAGTTAGCCAGCCTTCTTAAGCCCAGGAGAGTTGTTTATTCTCTAATGAGACAATGTTCAGCTTTGTGGTATAGGTAGAATAACCCTGTGAAATATTGTTATTCCCACTCAATAGATGAAAACAAAAAAAAAAGGAGGGTTGCTTAAGGAACTAGCATCAACCTCAAGTCTTAAAGTGCAAATTCCAGAATTTCTAAGGTTCCTCCTGATTGCCACATTCTGTAATTAATGTGCCATGCCTGGAACGCCAAGGCTGCATGAACACACATGGTTAATCCAGGCAGAGCGTGAAAAGTCTTGGCCTACCAGTGGTCACTGAGTGGCCAGAGACTAACCGCTCAGTGAGCAGAGATGCAGGTTTAGCTGAAGGGAAGCCCAAGGACACGGCAGTGGCTTCTGAGCCCCACTGGCATTTGGGCATTGGTAGACATTGAAATCGTAGTCATCAGTGGTTTGGAATCTGCCTCAAACTTTGAGGTGTGTACTCCCGAGTCTTGTGGAGATCAGTGCTGTAAACTGGGTGATACTCAAGTTAAGAACATCTTTTAATATGCTACAAGGTCCTCCAGTGTTGACGAGCAGGATAAAGTAGCCCTTCTCCGAGCCTAGCGTCCTCTCGCTGTCTGTTCTCCGGAGGCTTGTGCGTGCAGAGGGCGCACCTTCTCATTATTCATCATCTGCCCAAGCTTTCTTTGAGTGCTGTCTCTGAGCAAGTACAGTGCTGTGTATAAGAACACAAAACCCAGGTCCCTACTGCACCATCTCTCCTGCCATGCAAGCCTAATAGCTTGAGTTGGATCCCAGAACCAGGGGCCAGATGCTGTGGTAGTCATCTGTAACCAGCATGCCTACTGAAAGACAGAAGGCAGAGGCAAAAAAGTTCACCGGGAGCTGTCAGGCCAGGTTTCCTGGAGAATCTCACACAGCAAAACCCAAGAGAGACCCTGCTTCAATAAGGTAAGAAGGTCACAATCGACTCCTGAAAATCGCCCTCAGAACTCTACACATATGCATGCTTGCATGCATGTATATGCATGCACACACATGCACGTAGATTTTTTTATATTAAGGGGGGAAAAAACCAACAAACTCTGGGAATTGTGGGTACATAGGGGTAGGACACCCTGTGACTGCACAAGAGAGACTTTCTGAGAAGTCCTGGAGCAGAGTTCTGAAGGAGGAGCAGTGGGTGTCTACAAACGACCCTGGAGAGTCAGGGCAAAGGATGGCATGGTCATGGTGGCGACAGGAAGGCACAAGGCTGAGCCAGCACCCAAGCTCAGTTGTGTGGCCCGACCAAAGCACTTCAGGGGCCCAGGGAATGCAGACAGTACAAGGATGCTACCTTCTATTTTCACAGCACTCTACAGTCTACCCAAACACTTCGCCATCTCTTATTTTGACTGTACCTGGTCAGAGATAAGGCAAGTGAGCATCAATCAGGAGGCAGGTCACTTGGCCACAGCCCTATAGGACGTTTGTTTCTGGCTATTGCTCCCTATTTCTGGAGTAATGGAGAGCTGAGGGCTTCTCCCCAGCCTCTTCTGTGCTTTCTGGCCTCACAGCTGCTTGGGCCATTGGGGCGGTGCTGGCTCTGTTTGGGCTTTGTGGTCTTGAGGACCTGGGAAAGGTGGAAAGGGAAAGGCCTCGGTGTTCTTTCTACATGGCTGCTTGCCTTTCTCCCTGTGTTGGTGTTGGCCAAGTCATTGGGTCTTTTGGCCTCGGGGCACTCTCTGGATGGCAGAGGCCACCGTGTCTTTACTGGCAGGGTTGGAGTGAATGTGCCCCGGCAAGTGGCTCTCTTACCATCCTCTAGTGGGTTTTCGTGGCTAAATCCCCTAGCTCCTCCCCCTTCTGTGGGATAGCTACACTTTCCCAGAGTTCCCCAGTAGAGTACCAAGCTCTGGTTGCCCATGGCTCTGCTTGGTCCTTCCTCCCCTAGCCTGAGTCTGCTCTCTCCTACCAGGATTTCCTGATCTGATTCCCAAATACGTATGATTGCCACTGTAGTCCTCATTTCAAAGTTTGCTTGTGGGGACATGCCCCCCCCCAAAAAAAGACCAGCCCCTCTCTACTTTATGAGTTCTTTGCTGATCTGGATACTGTGGAGTCAGCTATTGAAGGGGTTGGGGGCTTGGGATGCAGTCTGTAAGCATCTGGCTTCATCTCCCTGGCTCTGCAGAATCAGCCATCCCTCGTGTCTTGGCTAGCATATGTCATCAGGCACCACCACATCAGAGGGTGGAGGAGGAATGGCAAATGAAGGCCATTTGGGGAGTTGGCCTGGTGGAGCAGGCCTGTTATCCCAGCTACTCAGCAGGCTGATGCAGGAGCATCGAAAGTTTGAAACTCACTCTGTAGTGTAAGACCAGCCTGAGCAACTTGGTAAGAGCCTGTCAAATTCAAACTCAAACACACACACACACACACACACACACACACACGGACAAACTGAAAACTACAAAAGGGGAGGAGGGGTTGGAATAAGTCTGCAGCACCAGACCCTGGGTATCAAAAAGTAAAGAGACCAGAAGGGTGAATAAACTTTACACATAATTGAAGCAAAGGCTCTTTGTGAGCCTCTTAGAGAGCCCCCAAGTGCTGTCAAGGGGCTGGCAACAGAAATGAAAAGGGCCTTAGAGACAAGGCTAATCCCCTCTATTTCTCAGGAAACACAGGGCAGGGCCAAGAAAGACAAAATGACTTGCCCCACCCCGCTCTGCTTTTGCTGTAGGTGCTAGCTCACTCTTTCTTTTGTGTTCCTGTTTTTCTGAGATAAGGTCTCTCGCTCTGTAGCCCAGGCTAGCTTTGAATTCACAGCAATCCTCCTGCCTCAGCCTCCTGAGTGCTGGGACGACAGGCATATACCACCATGTTTTCTTCTTTTGAGGGAACTGTTGGTACAGCGGATTTCTTTCACTTACTTGCGGCTGTCCCTTGGCTCAGGGAAGTTCAGACAGAACTCCTCAGGGCTCTCCTTGAGGGAGGCTTCCATGCCAAGTTATACTGAATCTCACTTATGTGGGATAGAGGTGTTTAAGCTCTGTATTCACAAAAATTAATATTGATATGTATTCAACTTCCAAGAGCTAGAATCTGCCCCCTTGGGGGCGACATTGCTCTTGCTGAGAATGCGTCTCCTAAAGAGACTAAAGGACAGAGAAAGAGACAGAGAAAACCGAGTAAATGACAAACAGCTGTACTAGGATCTCAAGCAGGGGAAAGTAGCTAGGAATTATGGGTGGTGCCCACCTCACTCCAGTTCTGCAGATGTGTAGATGTGGCCTGCCAATGACTGACTCTCCGGAGGCTGTGCAAAGAGCGCAGCATCAGTTCCCAAATTCTGCAGAGACCGGTACAGGTGTTATCCTCAGCTCAGTTGTGGGGAAATGGAGGCACAGGAAAGTGTGTTGAGCTGGTGTGCTAGGACCTGACCCGTGGAGCTCTTTGTTCCTGGAATGACTTTTTTTTTTTAAGATTTTTTTTTAATCTATTTATTTATTTATTTATTTATTTATTTATTTATTATGTATGCACCAGATCTTATTATGCACCAGAACTCATTAGAGATGGCTGTGAGCCACCATGTGGTTGCTGGGAATTGAACTCAGGACCTTTGGAAGAGCAGTCAGTTCTCTTAACCTCTGAGCCATCTCTCCAGCCCCTGGAATGACTTTTTTGTCAGTCTGCTGCAGTGCTGGGAGCCGGTGGGGGTCTGTGCGCCTCGACCGACGTTGGAGATTTTTTTTAATGTCGGTTTGACTCTAAAGTCCTAATTCTGATAGGACATTCTTTTTCTTTCTTTCCCCTTTGGGTGTACATTGTGGGCGAGTGGGTGTTTATCTCTCACGCACAGAGGAAGGCCCCACAGGTCACTCTTCGCTCTTCACCTTGATACCCGATGTCTGCCTACACCGGCATGGCGAGCCCACAAGCCTCTAGGGGTCCTCCTGTCTCCACCTCCCACCTCTCCATAGAAGCCCTGGGGTTACCGCATGCGCCAGGCCAGCGGCTGGGTTGGCTTTTCCAAGCTTCTGGGGACCCAGATTTAGATTCTCATGCTTGCACAGCAAGCGCTTTACCCATTGAGCCTTCTCCTTAACCCCAGGCTTTGTTTCTTAATTTAAAAAATTTTAATTAGCCGGGCATGGTGAAGAACACCTTTAGTCCCAACACTCGGGAGGCAGAGGCAGGTAGATCTCTGTGAGTTTGAGGCCAGCCTGGTCAGTCTACAAAGCAAGTTCAGAACAGTCAGGGCTACACAGGGAAACCCCATCTCTAAAACAAAACAAGCCCAAAAAACCCAAATATTTTATGTGTATGGGTATTTTGCCTGCATGTTTGTCTGTACACCACGTGCGTGTGCTCCTAAAGGCCAGAAGACAGTGTTTGATCCTCTGGGGCTAGAATTATAGAGTTAACTGTCACGTGGGTGCTGGGACTCAAACCCCGGTCCTTAGAGGACCCAGTGCTCTTAACTGCTGAACCATCTCTCCAACCCCTAGGGTTTTTATTTTGTTTTGTTTTTTTCTTTTTTTTTTTTTTTGAGACAGAGTCTCATATATCGCAAGGTTGGCTTTGAACTCATTATTGCCTTAACCTCCCAAGTTCTGGGATTACAGATGTCTGCCACCTGCCACCATGCCTGGACAGAATTTTGTTTGTTGGTTTGTTTTCTTGAGACTTTTACATATGCTGCTCCTGGCAGGAATGTTTTGCTAAGTTCTTTGGCATGCTGACTTCTGTGGGATCGACTGCAGCATAGGACACCCAGTATTGGGACAGTATTCCTGGAGGAAGGGTGTGTAAACAGACTTGAAGGAGTAGCATTAGCTCGGACACTGGGTCTGGTTGTCCCTCTTTGCTTCATTGGCTGAACCAGGAAGGCTTCCTGCATGCTCCTTTGTCCTGACAACGCGAAATATTTCTGACTGCTCAAGAAATGACACTTGGATACATGAGGTCTAATCCTAGTCACTTCTTTCAGGGGGAAGGGGTATACAAGAAGGGCTCATCTTTTTCTCTCCTTCAATGAGGAGAGTGTACTGCCATGGTGAGCTCTACTGAGTACTGAAAACTTCAAGGATAGGTAGGTGGGTGGATGGATGGATAAAGAAATGGGTGTATGAATAGATGGATGAATGGATGGACAAATGGATGGATTAGTTGAGTGAATAGATCAGGGGAATGAATGGATAGATGGATGGATGAATGGATGGGTAGAAGGATATGGGGTGAGTGGATGAGTAAACAGATGAATGAGTGGAAAGATCAATGGGGTTCATTCATTGGTGGATGAATGAGCAATTGGGTGGATGGGAGCTTGAATGGGAAAGTAACTAGTGGTGCCTAAATGAAAGTGAGTGGACAAGTTGTATAAGGAGATTATAGAAGCACTTACAGAGCTGATGACTTTGTATTGAGTGCCACAGAATAACCTAGAAGGCTCTCACTTTCCAAACTGATTTCAGATCACCTGGAAGTTTAGATAAAATTCGAAATCTCCCCATCCTGAATGGAGTACCACATCATACATTTTTTCTTTGGGATGGGCTCTCACTATGTAATCCAGGTTGGTCTTGAAGCAGTAGTGATCGAGTTTTGAGATTGGGATTATAGACATGAGCCAACCTGACCTTCCTCACACACACACACACACACACACATTCTGTATTTATACCAAGCTTCCAAGAGATACTACTGCTGTTAGTCCTCAGATCAGATCTGAGTACCATGGATGCTTGGGAGCAGAAGTGTGGGACATCAAAGAAGCAGAAGGCAAGGGGGAAGGATAATTCAAACACATGGACGTGCTGGTGAGCTCACCTGGCTCTACCACATGGTGCATGCAAGGACAAAATGGCAACGGGGGTGGAGAACATGATCTACGAAGACAAGAAGAGCTTAGGCTAGGAGAGGGTTCCACAAGCCACATGGGTAAAGCCAGGGACGGAGGCTCATGTGCCTTGAACATCTATATTTGTCTCCCTGCTTCAGCTATACCTAACCCTAGGTCAGCCCACTGTACTTCATTTTGTCCTCAGACAGCCCCAGGAAAAGGAACAGAGATTCAGAAAACAACCCATCTCAGAACATCAAGACTCCGGAAGACCTGTGGCTGAAATTAGGGAGGTGAGCTCTGTACAGATCAGCGGCTCTCAACCTTCCTAATGCTAGACTCTTTAAAACAAATCCTTATGTTGTGATGACCCCTCGCCATAAAATTATTTTTGTTGCTACTTTGTAACTGTAATTTTGTTGCTGTTATGACTCAAAATGTAAATGTCTGTAATTTCTGATGACCATAGGCAACCACTGCCACAAAAGGGAGCCAGATCCAGGAGACCCGACAGTCTTCTGGACTCCTCAGGCACTAGGGATACATGTGGTAAAGAGACACAAAAGACCTCCTCGAGATACACATAGTTGTTTTGTGTGTGTGTGTGTGTGTATGTGTGTGTGTGTACATGTGTGTAGAGGCCAGAGATCAACTTCAGGTGTTGGTTCTTAGGAGCCAAATGCCTTATTTATTTAATTACTAATATGGATTCCCTCATTGGGACCTGGGGTTTCCTGATTGGCTAGTTTAGGTGGCCTGCCTCTACCTCTCAGCTCCAGGATTACAAATATGCTAACACGTCCAGCTTTCTGTGTGTGTGCCGGAGACAGAACTCAGATCCTTGTACTTGCATGACAAGCCCTTTATCAGCCATGTCAGCTCCCCAGTCCTCTCTCACTTTCTGTTGCAGTTTTCAGTCTTTTGAGACAGGGTCTTTCCAAATAGCTTGGGCTGATCTGGAACTCAATGATTCCCGGGGCCCCGCCCCCGCCCTGCCTCCCATGTGCTGGATGAGAGGCCTGCACCATCATGCCCAGAAGAGCAGATGATTCAGCTACTCATGTGACGATTGGGTCCATGCTACTCATCTATTCAGTGGTCGAAGAGATCGTCTGTTTCATCTCCAAGGAGTGCCGTTTTAAGGAACATAAATCTATCCAGGCATGATAGTGCTTACCTTTAATCCCAGAATCCTCTGAGGCAGGCAGATCTCTGTGGATTAGAGGCCAGCCTGTTCTACATTTCGATATCCAGATCAGTCAGGGCTACATAATGATAGCCAGGGCTACACAATGAGACCCTGTTCCAACCAACCAACCAACCCACCAGCCAACCAACCAACCAACATAAAGAACACGTATTGGTTTTGCGAAGAACCTGAATTCAGTTTCCAGGATTTACATCAAGCGGTGCACAGCCTCCTGGAGCTCAAGCCCAGGGAGACCCAACCTCTTCAGCCTGCCCAGGCACCCACGTGCTGACACACCCACCTATGGACACATGCATAATTAAAAAGAAAATAAAATTAGAAAATAAATACAAAGAAACATCAAAAATGAAATGCTTGAGCTGGGCACGACGGCTCATGGATTTCTGTGAACTTGAGGCTAGGTCAGCCTGCTCTCCATCGTGAGTTCCAGCCATAGCCAGGCCTACACAGAGAGGCCCTGTCTACAAACAAACAAACAAGGAAAGGGGAAAAAATGTTTGTTTTAGGAATGAAATTGGTTCCTTTCATTTATAATTAGCTGGGTTTTTTCCCCCCTCAGCCTCCTGTTTTCTGACTCACTGAGTTTCTTTATAAGGAAAACCAAAACCACATTTGAAACCCTGCACCTTTTAAGTAGCTCTGTATAAACTCGGGATTCCCTACGCAAACACCCAAGTCACTTGAGTGTGAAGCATGCAGAGCCTGGAGAGACTGTAAAGATGCGACAGAACCGGAAACACTGGCAGGTTGGTCATGGAGGGACTGTGAGAGGACAGGCACTTCGCAGGCGGACCAGACCCTTGTAGCAACGCAGCAACTCACCAACTTCTGGGTTAATGCCACCCCACCCCAGTCCCCAGTGTAGATGAATGTAGAAAGGAGATTAGTGGGGAAGGATCAGCTGATCTGATCATACAGGAGTCCCCAAAGTGTCTTTTGGATTCTAGGGAATCTTTTAGTTTCTTTTACTGAAGATTTGAAGCAGACACTAAAAATTAAGGATGTATTTATATTACAGTGCTTATTGAGAATTAGGTATTATTGAAAATGCTTTAAAAATATTTGGGGGGGGGTCTGGAAAGATGGATCAGTGGTGAAGAGAACTTGTTGTTCTTGCAGAGGACCTGGTTCAGTACTCAGTACCCACATCATGGCTCACAACCATCCATAACTCCAGTTCCAGGGATAAAAACATCCTCTTCTGAACTCCGTGGGTACAGAGTGCAGACACACCTTTGGGCAGAAGGTTCACACATCAGATAAAATAATAAAACCTTCTTAAAGTTTTCCATGTATGTATGCACGCATGTATGTATGTATTTTTGTGGGGGCTTATGGAGGGAGGAGGAAGGTAAACAGACACCCTACGGTGCATGAGCCATGGCGTGACACACATGTAGCTATCACAAGACAATTTGTGACAGTTCTCTCCTTTGATCATATGGGTCCTGGGGATCCAACCCACGCTGTCAAGCTTGGCAGCAAGTACCTTTGCCCACTGAGCCTCATCATCAGCCCTTATTGAAAATACTTTAACAGGCACCAACCATCTAGCTTTGTCTTTTGTTGTTATAACAAAATATCTATGACTAGGCAATTAAGACCAGAGATCTCTTTTGTCTTACAGTTCTGAGGCTGGGAAATGAAGGGCATGGCGCTGGTGCAGGCCTGGTATAGCTTCCTTTCATGGAAGTAGATGGAACAGCAGATGCACAGGTTTGGAAGGGATGGACACAGAGGCAACCTGGCATTACAACAACCCACCCTCACTGTGTCCCTATGCACAACAAACTTATCCTCTGGTGAGAGGCATCAGTTCTTGAGGACCTGGTCACCACACAGGTCTCACTGGCTGACCTATCATGATGACAATCAAATTTCAACATAGATTGTGGCGAGGACAAAGCATAGTCAATTCAGTACACCAGTTTATCCTGTAAGTTGACATTATGACTATTCCATTGCACGGCTGAAGAAACAGAGCTTTGCTGAGTTTTAGAAAAATATAGTTCAACTGAGACATCAAGGGCTGCAAGTTTACATATATGCACAAAGCCAAAAAGAAGCTGGAAAGGCTGAGGCTCTCTTTCTCTCCCTGCCTCAGATAACCCAAGTCCAGCCAAGACTTCATAGTGACACCCTGTCATAAACAACAAAAACAAAGCCAGACACAGTGCTGGATGTGGTAACAACGCCTGTGAACCCAGCACTCTGGGAAGCAGAGGTAGGTAGATCTCTGTGAAGTCGAGGCCAGCCTGGTCTACAAAGCGAGTCCTGGAAAGCAAAGACTACACAGAGAAATCCTGTCTTGAAAAACCAAACCAAACCAAAACAACAACAAAAAACAAAGCTGGGGAGACTACTCAGTGGGTACCTTGGTTGTTCCCATGCATGAGAACCCAAGAATGAGCCCCATCCCCTATGTTAAAAAAAGAAAAAAATTAGGTGTGCTAGCATGACCCTGTAATTCCAGCACTGGGGAGGGAGAGACAGGAGGACCCTTGGACTTTGATTGCTCGCCAGTCTCACCTAAGCAGCAAGCTTTAGGCCAAAGAGAGATCCTGTCTCTAAAAACAACTCCTGAGATTCACCTTTGCGTGGTGCCCATTTTTTAAACTATTTTATTTACATTTCTTAATCCTTTCTCCCTCTCTTTTCCACTCCAATCCCTTCTAACACCCCAACACGAGATGGTAGAGAAAGAAAGTGGGCAGAGGGGACAGAGTTTTTCTTAGCTACTTCCTGCTAGTTAGGGTTGTTGGCTTCCTTGGGAAAAGTCCAATCTTCATTTCAGGATATCTTCAACTTCTCATCAAACTGCATCAACAGCAACCAGGAGCAGCGCGCGCGCGCGCGTGTGTGTGTGTGTGTGTGTGTGTGTGTGTGTGTGTGTGTGTGTGTGTGTGTCCTACAGCCTTCTTTCTCCCTCCACTCTCTCCGGGTGCTGGCATTTATTCCCCCTCCAGAGTCCTCAGATTTAAACTATCTGCAGCTGGCAACAAGCCCCTCTCAGCGCCTTCATCAGGCAAATAGTCTGCTGCTGTGGACCATCTGAATCATCCCCATATCCCACACCTGGGATCAAAACAAAACCATGCTTACATCCACAACACCTTTGCGTTCCATACATTTGTACACACATGCACCCACATGAACGGACAGATAGCTGGACACATGCAGTCACACACACACACACACACACACACACACACACACATTCTCTTTTCCTTCCCAACCCCAAGTAAAAAAAAAAGGAGCAGTCATGTCTACTGCGCCTCGGTTTGTTGATTTGTTTTGAGCTGGGCCAGATGCTCCTCCCTAGCCAAGCTGTCCACATCCCTCAGCTCATTGCTTTAAAAGTTATTGTTTTTAGTTTATGTGTGAGTGTGTGTGTGTATGTGTGAGTGTGTGTGTGTGCGCGCGCACAGGTGAGTACCTCCGAGAGGCCAGAAGAGGGCATTGATCTTTTGGAGCTAGGATTATAGGCAGTTGGGAATTCTCTGATGTGGGTACTGGAAACGAAACTTGGATTTTCTGCAATATTAGTTATCACTCTAATGTTAGGAATAGTGACACATACCTTTAATCCCAACACTGTAGAGGCAGAGGCAGGAGAATCTCTGTGAATTTCATGCCAGCCTGATCTACAGAACAAGTTCCAGGCTTGCCTGGGGTACAGTGTTAGAACCTGTCTCAAAAAATAAACAAGTCGACCAAGAAGAGCTATAAGCACTCTTAACTACTAAGCCATCTCTGGCTTATTGCTTTCTAAGCTAATATCTTGCCTATTGCTCAAATATAAGACTTTAAATCAAGGGGTTAATTACTTTGTTAAATTCTCCTATCCTTCCTGTCTGTCTGACTATCTATCTATCTATCTATCTATCTATCTATCTATCTATCTATCATCCCATCCTATGTATGTATGTATGTATGTATCTATCTATCTATCTCTCCCTCTCTCTTTATCATCCCATCCTTTGTGTCTCTATCAATCATACCATCCTTTGTGCCTATCTCTATCATCTATCAATCTATCTATCCATCTTTCTTTCTTTCTTTCTTTCTTTCTTTCTTTCTTTCTTCTTTCTTTCTCTCTCTCTCTCTCTCTCTCTTTCTATCTGAATGTGGGGGACACATGCATGTGCAGAAACCAGAGAACAACTTCGTGCTATCAGTTCTTTCCCTTCACCATTTTCCTGGTTTCCAAGAATCACATTCAGGTCTGTAGGCTTTCGCAGCATGGGCTTTACCTGCTGGGCCATCACACAGGCCCTCCACTATGTTTTGTACATATTCTCTGTACCCTGGTCCCACTGTCCTGTCAATATTTACCTTCTTGCCTTTCCCTCCCGGGCTGTGAGCAGCTCCCGTGCAGCCACTGTGTCTCTCTTGGCTGTCCTGGCAGGGTCTTATCACAGTCTCTGGAATATGTGTCATGCTTTGCAGTGCTTACCGAGTGAGCGGATGGTTGCAATCTCTGATGGCTGCTCCTTGGTTGCTTTTGATCTGTCTTTCTGAAACCCTGAGGAAGCCTGGCCTGGAGCCCTCAAGTTGGTTTCTACCTTACTGGAGACTTTGTGTGGCATCACAGAAGGCTGTGTGCTGTGTACTCTGCGCCTGGCACTGTGCCAGGGAGATATACCATGAATGCTCTTCTATAGGCACCCTCCAGCTGTGTTTTCTTTGCAGCAAAGAAAAGTACTTAGTTTACAGTGCTTATTGTGTATTAGGTTTTATTGTAAATACTTAAAAAAAAAACTTATGGAGTTGGAGGAGGTGGCTTAGTGGTTAAGAACAATTGGTGCTCTTGATGAGAACCTAATTGCATGCTCCGTGTATGCAATTAGTGCTTTAAACTGTATGTATACTAACGTATGATGGTAGCCATGCATTTGTTTTCTGGCTCAGCCGTTAAAGACTAGGTTAACTGTTTATTCTTCTACGCATGTATGTGCAAGTGTGTGGGTATATGTGTCACAGTTTGTATGTGGAAGCCAGGGGAGAACTGTGTTGTTGCTTCTCTCTTTTTCACCCTTACGTGGTTCTGGATATTGAACTTGGGTAGTTAGAATTTCTTGGCAACCGCTTTATCCATTGAACTATCTCACTAGCCCTAGTAGTAATTAATTTTGTTGGAGTAATTAGCAACTTATTAATTTTTTTCATGCCTTTGGCATTTATGGGCACTATCTATTTTGTGTATGTAATGTATGTGGGAGTCAGTTTTGTGTGTATATATGTGTTTGCATGTACATATGGGCACACCTATGTGTGAAGACCAGAGGTCGATGTCCGGTACCTTCCTTGAATGTTCTCTACCTTACTTTTTAATATGCTTGCTCATTGAAGCCAGAGCTCACTGATTGGCTCCAGTGGTTGCCCATCAAGTCCCTGGGATCCTCCTGTGTCTGCCCTATATTCACAGTGCCAGGATTACATGCCTTTCCCTAAACCCATATTTTACGTGGGTGCTAGGGATTTGAACTCAGGACCTCACGCTTGTGCAGTGGGCGCTTTACTAGCTGAGCCATCTCCCCAGTCCCCACCACATCTTTTAAACCTCAGAGCATCCCAGGGACAAAGGTGTTTTCATGCCCACTTTACAGGCACTGGCGATGAAAGGCAGGAGAGGTGATGGTGAAAGGCTGTACCAGTGTGTAGTAAAGCTGAGATCCTCAGCCTGGTCCACACCCACCCGAGAGTATGCTCATTCTGCTGTGTATGCTGCCTCTGCAGCATAAAGATGGAAGCGGTCGCCTTTACAACTTCAGGATCAGGAGGAACTACCTGTCTGTGGACCCCCATCGTGTGGTTGTTGTTTTTCTATTTTCTTGTGTGTGTGTGTCGTGTGCAAGAATGCACGTGTGCATGGTTGTTTGTTCTGATTTGGTTTTGCTTGTCTGTGAGCACCCAAGTGCGCTGGAGCATGTTGAGGCCTGAAGTTGACATCTGTAATCACCCCCGCCCCATCCCCCCCTCGTCATTCTTCCGTTTTGCTAAGGCGGAGCCTCTCAAGACCCAAGGCTTGCTGGCCCGGAGGGCTCAGGGCTGGGCCCTCAATACACCCATCACTGAGCAAGATCGAGTGAGCCAGCTTTGAAAGCACCCTCAGTGCAGAGGGGAGAGTCCTGCTCTGTTCTCTACAGAACCTTCATCTGGAAGATTTAATCACATATTCAGCAAATGCCTCCAGTGACTGCTCTTTGCCAGGGCTAAGAATTCGGTAGCCTGGACAGACAGCCTCTGCTCTCATGGGGATTACATATGAATGGTTATGGTTTGAAGTTCTGGCCAAAGCAGTTGAGTTGGTTTTTTTTTTTTTTTTTTTTTTTTTTTTACAAACAGGCTAGTGTATCAGGAAAGAGGATTAGTGAGGTGAAAACACGGAAAAGAGCAGCTGAAAGGCACGAGGACAGTAAAGGAGACCTAGAGATTAGACACACTTGTCATTTAAAGTTGTCAGTGTGATCAATGGCACAAAACAGGCAGCATTTAATGAAATTATTCTCACAGTTACCAACAGACTGCCTCTAAAAGCCATAGGTCCTCATTGCTGCTAGCGTCTGAAAAGAGACTGCTCATGTTTCAGGGATGCTATCAGAGAGACCATGGAGCTGGGGAAAAAAGCCTGGGGCCTTACTCCCGGGCAACTTCAGGCAAATTTCTATGCCTATTTCTTCATCTGTAACCAAAAGGGAGATGAAGCCTCCCCCCCTCATGTTATAAATTTCGTGAGATAACAGAACCAATAGCCAAGCACCACCAGCAACTCCCATGGAACTGGGGTACACAGCTTTTACACCCTTTCAAGAATATGATTCTGTGTTTGCATATTCAGCCTCTTTGAGCCCATTCTACATGAATTCCTACCCATGTGTCTTGGCTAGAGGATGTCGAGACAGCCTCTGCAGGTCTCCAAATTCCCTTTCCTGAAAGCTGCAAGTTTTTATGAGGTAGAAGAGGAGCACCCAGGTCTTCTAGCAGAAATAACTTTCCTTGCTGAGCCATTGGTTCTTCACTTCATCAGTGATGGCCTTAACTGGTGTACCCCCAGGGTCTGGGCAATTTTGAGAGAAATGCCTTCAAACTTGAAAGCAAAGGGAAGAAGAAGAAGAAAAAGAAGAAGAAGAAGAGGAGGAGGAGGAGGAGGAGGAGGAGGAGGAGGAAGAAGAAGAAGAAGAAGAAGAAGAAGAAGAAGAAGAAGAAGAAGAAGAAGAAGAAGAAGAAGAAGAGCTGAGGGTTCGGATGGGTAATGGGAGGCTTGCCCAGCTAACTGGAGGTTCTGCACCACGAAAGGAAAATGAGAGAGAGAGTGTGTGAGTTAGTGTGTGAGTGTCGTGGGGGTGGTACTTATACAGCCATAATCAAGGCATGCCTCAGTGAATATCCTTTTGTTATGAACAGCTAGGACCCCGAGATCTTCCTGAATAGGCTCTGCCAGTGGGAAATGTGATCTGATTTTTCCTCTTCCTTTGCCACGGAAAGAATTCCACTCCCCCTAGCAGCTCTTTGGCCTCAGAGCCAAGAGGCAGGAGCCTCTTCTTCTGCTGTTACCAGAGGCCCAGAGGGCAGTTTCCAGAGCTTGGCCTTGTGGGTCTGCCAGCTGCCACTACAGACCAGCTAGTGTCGGAGGAGATCTAGCTACTCGGCCCAGGCAGAGAAGTGAAGCCTCCCTTTCCTCATCCCCTTCAGGCGTGTGCTGATGAAAAGCCAATCAGGGGAACCTCCTGGGAGGCTGAAAGGGGACCCTGGGCGGGGTTTTGGATGAGAAGTACCAGCTGAGGACTTCTGTCTTTAAAGGGTGTGCTATGTGCACCACATTCTGGTTTGCTTATTTATTTATTTATTTTTGGTTTTTTGAGGCAAGGTTTCTCTGTGTAGCCTTGGCTGTCCTGGACTCGATTTGTAGACCAGGCTAGCCTTGAACCCACAGTGATCTGCTGCCTCCCCAATGCGCCAATGCGCCCGACTTTGGTTTGCTTTTTATTTATTTGTTTTGGGATAAGTTTTCAGTGACTCAGGCTGACCTCAAACTCATCACACATTGGATGGAGGATGATTGTGAAGCCCTGATTTTCTTCCCTCTAACGCTTGAGTGCTAGGGCTACAGATGTACAATCCCATACAGCCTTTCTGTTCTTTTTCTTTTTCTTTTTATTATTTTTTCTTCAAGACAGGGTTTCTCTGTGTTGCTCTGGCTGTCCTGGAACTCACTCTGTAGACGAGACCCAATCTTTAAAAG